>NC_064580.1:71781931-72097431 GCF_937001465.1 Orcinus orca
TACTGGAAGTCTTAGAGCAATTATACAAGAAAGAAAGATATAAAAGTTATTCAAACTGGAAATAAAGAAGTAATATTATCTCTGTTTACAGATGACATGTCCTTATATGTAGACTAATGACATGTCCTTATATGTAAACTAATGACTCCACACATATACACAAAATTTTGAATTAATAAATTACTTCAGTCAAATTGCATGACATAAAATCAATGCACAGATATCAGTTTTACTTTATATGCTAGCAATTTAAAATAAATTATGAAATAAATTCCATTTACAATAGCATTAAAAAAATAAAACTTGGGGAATAATTTACCAAGTAGTCAATAGACTTGTAGGCTAAAATGTACAAAATATTGCTGAAAGTATTAAAGAAAACATATAAGAGGAAAAACATCCTTTGTTCATGGCTTGAACAGCAAAGATTTTAAGGTGTCAATAGTACTCAAATTGATCTACAGATTCTATGTAATCCTAATCAAAATCTCAGTGATGTTTTTGCAGAAATAGAAAATCTCAAGGACCCCTAAGTAACAATTACACATTTGAAAATAAAAAGAATAAAGTTGGAAGATTTTCACTTCCTGATTTTAAACTTACTTAACAGCTACAGAAATTATGGTAGTGTGGAGAGGCACAAATACAGACACAATAACCAATGAAATAGGATAGTCCAAAAATTAACTCTCAAATATATGTTTAAATGATTTTCTAACCAGGGCACTAAGACCATTTAATGGGAAAATAAAATGTTGCTGTGAAAACTGCATACCTACTTTCAAAAAAAAAGAAAAAGATTTTGGATCATTCCCTTACACCATATTCAAAAGTTAACTCAAAATGAACCCAAGACCTAAGTGTAAAGGCTTAAAACTATAAAATCCTCACTAGTTTTTTTTTTAAAGAGGATTCTAAAGGCAGCAAGAGATAAACAAAAGGTCAGTTACAAGGGAACCCCCATAAGGCTATCAGCTGATTTCTCTACAGAAACTTTATAGACCAGAAGGGAGTAGCGTGATATATTCAAAATCCTGAAAGGGAAAACCCTGCAACCTAGGATACTCTATCCAGCAAGACTACCACCAGCAAAAACTAAAAGAATACATTAATACTAAATCTAACCTAAAAGAAATATTGAAAGGGCTTCTCTAAATAGAAAAGAAGCAAGAATCTAGAGGAAACGGAATAACAAAATAGAAAGGGCAAACATGTAGTAAGAATTGAAGCTCACTTAAATAAGCCAGTACATAGATGAATAAACCATCAAAAATTTTTGTAAAAGCAATTACAACTACAATTAGCAGCAAAAGGATAAACATGAAGATATAAAATAGGACAAGAAAATCACAAACTCTGGGAGAGGGGAGTAAAAAAAGTACAATTTTTAAAATGTGTTTGAACTTACATGATTATCAATCTAAAACAAGTAGATATAGTTCTGGGCTAACATACTTGAAAATGAGGGTAACCACAAATCAAAACCATACAATAGAGTCACAAAAAACAAAAAGAAAGGAACTCAAGCATAATAAAAAGGAAAACCATCATAACACACACACACACACACACACACACACACACACACAAAAGCAAGGAACACATAAGAACTATTGATACAAAATTAACTGGGAAACAAGGTTTAAATCCAATAAATACACAATTATCAATAATTATTTTAAATGTAAATGGACTAAATGCTCTAATCAAAAGGCATAGAGTGGCAGATTGTCTAATAAAAAACATGAACCTACAATATACTGCCTCCAAGAGACTCACTTTAGGGCAAAAGACACATAAATTGAAAGTGAGGGAAGAGAAAAAGATTTTCATGCAAATGGAAATGACGAGAAAGCAAGTATAGCAATACTCAGACAAAATAGACTTTAAAACAAAATTTATAAAGAAAGACAAAGAAGGACACTATATAATGATAAAGGGATCAATACAAGAGGAGGATATTACACTCCTTAACATATATGCACCCAATACAGTAGCACCTAAATATACAAAAGAAAGACTGAAAAAGATAAAGGGAGAAATTGACAAGAATACAATAAAAGACTTTAACATTATACTAACATCAATAGACAGATCTTTCAGACAGATCTTCCATACTAAAAATCAACAAGCATGAATGAAACATTCTCTATGACTGACCACATACTAGGACACAAAACAAGCTTTAACAAATTTAAGAGGAAAAAAAATATTTCAGGCATTTTTTCTGACCAAAACTGTATGAAGCTAGAAATTAACCACAGAAAGAAATATGAGAAAAAAGTGGTTACATGCACCCTAAACAACATGCTATTAAAAAAAAACAGGGGTTCAACAATTAAGTCCAAGAGGAAATCAGAAAATACCTTGAAAATAAATGACAATAAAAACAAAACATTACAAAATCAATGGTATGCAGCAAAAGCAGTTCTAAGAGGGAAGTTCATAATGATACAGGCATTCCTCAAGAAACAAGAATAACCTCAAATGAAAAACCTAAACTAGCAGCTAAAATAACTAAAGAAAAGAACAAACAAAACTCAAAGTCAGCAAATGGAAGGAAATAATAAAGATCAGAGAGGAAATAAATAAAATACTGATTAAAAAACAATATAAAATATCAATAAAACCAAGATTTGGTTTTTTGAAATGATAAATGAAATCAAGAAACTTCAAGTCAGGTTTACCAAGAAGGAAAGGGAGAGGACCCAAAGAAATAAATAAAAAATAAAGGAGGAGAAATAACAACTGATACCACAGAAATACAAAAAAAAAAATCCTAAGAAACACTTTGAACAGTTATACAATAACAAATTGGACAACCTAGAAGAAATGGAAAAGTTTCTAGAAACATAAAACCTTCCAAAACTGAGTCAAGAGGAAACAGACAATTTGAACAGACTGATCACTAGAACTGAAATAGAATCTGTAATTTAAGAAGAAAAATAACCTTCCTGCAAACAAAAGTCCATGACTGGATGGCTTTACTCAGGAATTCTACCAAACATACAAATAATAAGTTTTATCTAAATTTCTCAAACTATTCCAAAAGATTGAATAGGAGGGAATATTCTCAAAATCATTCTATGAAGCCACCATCACACTTATACCAAAACCAAAGACACTACAAAGAAAAATATTACAAGCCAATATATTTGATGAATATACATGTAAAATCATCAACAAAATATTAGTAAACCAAATACAACAATACATAAAAAAGACCATACATCATGATGAAGTTGGATTAATTCCAGGGTTGCAAGTATGGTTCAACATAAAGAAATAAACCAATGTGATACACCACATTAACAAAATAGAAGAGAAAATCCACATTATCATCTCAATAGATGCAAAAAAAGCATTTAATAATATTCAACATCCATTCATGACAAAAACGCTCACCAACGTGTATATAGAAGGAACATACTTCAACAGAATAAAAGTCACTTATGACAAACCCACAGCAAACTTTGTCCTCAAGTACTCAATGGTGAAAGGCTGAAAGCGTTCCTGATAAATTCTGGAACAAAACAAGGATGCTCACTCTTACCACTTCTATTCAACATAATATTGGAAGTCCTAGCCTCAGCATTCAGGAATAAAAAATAAATAAAACGTATCCAAATTGAAGAGTTAAATCTGTCATTATGTGCAGATGACAGAATACTCTATATACAAATACCATAAAGACCCCTTACAAAAACTATTAGAACTAATTTATAAATTCAGCAAGGTGGCAAGATACAAAATAAATATACAGAAATCTGTTGCATTTCTTTACACTAACAATGAAATATTAGAAAGAGAAAGTTTAAGAAAATCCCATTTAAAACCATGTTAATAAAACATAAAATGCCCAGGAATAAGCCTATTGTAGTAGGTGACAAACCTATACACTGAGAACTACATTGATAAAATAAATTGAAGGTGATTAATAGAAATGTAAAGATATCCCATGTTTTTGGATCCGAAGAATTAATATTGTTAAAGTGGCCATACTACCGAAAGCAATCTACAGATTTAATGTAAGCCCTATCAAAATACTCAGGACATTTTTCACAGAAGTAGAACAAATAACCCTAAAACTTATGTGAAACCACAAAAGACCTAGAATCATCAAATGAATCCTAAGGAAAAAGAACGAAGCTGGAGGCATAACCCTCCCAGATTTGATACAGTCCTACAATGCTACAGTAATCAAAAGAACATACTATTGGCACAAGAACAGTTATATAGATCAATGGAATAGGATAGAGAGCCTGGAACTAAACCCATACACCTACGGTTGATTAATCTTCGACAAAGGAAGCAAAGTATACAGTGGGAAAAAGTCTTTTCAGCAAGTAATGTTGGAAAAGCTGGACAGACTCATGTAAATCAATGAAATTAGAAAACTACCTCACATCATATATAAAAATAAATTCAAAATTGTTTAAAAACCTTAATATGAAACATAACACCATAAAACTCCTAGAAAAGAACATAGGCAAACATTCTCTGACATAAATTGTAGCAATATTTTCTTAGGTCATTCTCCCAAGGCAAAATAAGTAACAGCAAAAATTAACAAATAGGACCTAATCAAACTTAAAAGCTTTTGCATGACAAAGGAAAGAATAGACAAAATGAAGAGAAAACTTATGGAATGGTAGAAAATATTTGTAAACGATGAGATTGACAAGATGTTAATTTCTAAAATGTATAACAGCTCATACAACTCAATATCAAAAAAACTAATAACCCAATCAGAAAATGGGCAGAAAACATAAGTAGATATTTCTCCAAAGAAGACATACAGATGACCAAGAGACACATGAAAAGATACTCAAAATCGCTAACTTTAGAGAAATTAAAATTAAAATCACAGTGAGGTGTCACCTCACATGGCTCAGAATGGTTATCATCAAAAAGTCTACAATAAATAAATGCTGGAAAAGGTGTGGAGTAAAGAGAACCTTCATATATTATTGGTGGGAATGTGAACTGGTGCAGCCACTATGCAAAACAGTATGGAAGTCCCTTAATAAACTAAAAATGGAGCTACCATATGATTCAGCAATCCCACCCTGGGCATATACAGTAAGTCCCCTACATAAGAACCTTCAAGTTGCGATCTTTCAAAGATGTGAATGTACCCCTGTATGCCAGCTGTTGTACTGTACTACTGTACTTTTCAAGGTAGTGTGCTGTAAGATTAAAAATGTCTTCTTTATTTTTTGTGTTTGTTTTTTATGTATTACTTGTGTGAAAAGTATTATAAACCTATTACAGTACAGTACTAAATAGCTGATTTTGTTATTTGGGTACCTAGGCTAACTTTTTTGGAGTTACGAACAAATTGGACTTACGAACATGCTCTCGAAATAGAACTCATTCATATGTAGCAGACTTAATCCAGAAAAGATGAAAACTCTAATTCAAAAAGATACATGCACCCCAATGTTCATAGCACCACTATTTACAATAGCCAAGACATGGAAGTGAGCTAAATGTCCATCAACAGATGAATGGATAAAGAAGATGTGATTTTATATTTTTATATATATATATATATATATATATATATATATATATATATATCTCTCACATGCCTGGCTTCCATCTTCACACATACACATTCTGATTCAGTATAGATGATACGGATCCCAAGAATCTACATATAACAAAGTCACAGAGTCTCCAATTGATTGTAATGGAGGTGATCTGTGCCCCACACATCGAAATGCTATACAATAAGGGTAAAATTGACAAATGAAAAAAATACATCAAGAATCAGGATATATATATATATATATATATATATATATATTATATATATCACAGAATATTACTCATCCATAAAAAGAATGAATTATTGCCATTTGTAGCAACATGGATGTACCTAGAGAATATCATACTAAGTGAAGTAACTCAGGCAGAGAAAGAAAATTTTATGTGATATGAAACCTAAAAGTTAATCCAAATGAATTTATTTACAAAACATAAATGAACTAACAGACATAGAAAACAAACTTGCGGTTACCCAAGGGGAAATGGAAGGGATGGAGGGATTAATTAGGAATATAGAATTAATAGATACACAATACATTATATAAAATAGATAAGCAACAAGGATTTACTGTATAGCACAGGGAACTATATTCAATATCCTGGAATAAGCTACCATGTAAAATAATCTGAAAAAATATGTAACTGTATCAATATGCTGTACATCTGAAACTAACACTATAGTATAAATCAACTATGGTTCAATAACAAAATAATGTAGGATTTAGATTCACATGTGGAAAATTAGGGTGTTTGTTTTTTAACTAGTGATTTTAAGGGTAAGTATCAGACATTAATAGACATGCACGTGCCAGGCTTCCATCTTCACACATTCTGATTCAGTATGGCTGATACAGAGCCCAAGAAGCTACATTTAACAAAGTCTCCAATTGATTATGACAGAGGTGTTCTGCACCCCACATCTTAAAATGTCATACTGTAAGGGTAAAACTGACAGGTGAAAAAATGTACGTCAGGAATAGAAGATTTAAATGCCAGTTCCATCACTATGCCCTTATGAGAGTCCACTCCATTCTTAGGACTTTATTTTCCGCAGCTGTTGAAGAGATGGCTGCAGAATCCATGGTCTCTATGTTTTCTAAATTTTTCCTGCTCCTGAAACGGACAGACTTACAATAGGTTATATTGGTATACTATAGAAGTTATAGAGGTATACTTTATTTTACTTATATATATAAGGTATATAATTCCTTACCTCATAAGGAATACTTTTAGTGGCAACATAGGCCTGCAGAATCTGTGCTGTGAACATTTCTCAACTAAAAAGTTTGGCATCAGAGTTTAGCAAATATTTATAAAATGTGCCTCCTAGAAGGTGATGGGGCTAGTCTTAAGCTCAGCTGGTTAACATAAAGTGTGGTGTCTAGACAGACAGCATCAATATCACCACCAAATTCTTTATAAATTCAAATGATCAGGCCCTACCTCATACCTACTGATTTAGTAATATTGGAAGTGGGGTCCAGCATATGTGTTTTTAAAACCCCTTGAGGTGATTCTCACGCATGCTCAATTTTGAGATCCATTGGGTTAATACTAGATATTAAGACCATGGCTGCAGTTTCCCCAGTTAGTATTAGTTGCTTCATTCTGTTCCATGGTCATGTGATGCAGCTTAAGGATTTTCTATAATATTTCCAAGACATGAAGCAGCAATAGTGATTGTCTTTATCCTCAAGTAAAATCTTGCCCCAAATACCAACATCTACTTGACACTATGAATTCCTGCTTATCCTTTAGGTAAATGTTTTCTGCCATGCTTTAATGCTGTAAATAACATGTTTCCCTAGTTGAGATGATTTCACTAGAGCCTGTGAAATAATTCCATATGGGCACATACTCTCCAACCTCTCAAGACCTTCCACTGGACCTTAGGGATTCCTCAGGGCTGGAATGAGATGATATGTGTCAGTATTTTTCTCCTCCTAGCTTTGTGAGTCTTTTATGTAACTTGGAGAAATAAATAAATAAAAAGTAATTACATTTCTTAAGCACATGTATTGAGGTAAAGTAGAGCTGTGCCACGCAGAGTTGGATATTTGTCTGTAACTTTACAAAATAAAACACCTTAACAATATAAATGAAGTTTTCTTCTTCAAGCTCTGTATTCACTTTCATTGAAATATTTTTTTAGTGATGAGACATGTGCTTTGAGGAAACATATACACTTCTCATTATGTTACATACTCAGTTACACATATGTCAGGTAACTAGGATCATTTAATGATTATAATGTAGTCAATTAAGGAAGACTTGAAGGTGGGTAACTTGAAATGATTCTCCTAGGCCTGATTCAATCCCCCAATCCTGACCATATCTCCTGGAACTGCCTGGCTCCCTCCCTCATATGCTGCTTCAACTTTAGTAAGAAAGGATAGTGTAAATGAATGGAAAAGAGAAAGAGTAAGGTGGAGATAGATTTTAAAGGAAAGAGCAGATGAAGTGGAGTGATATTCCTCTCACTTTTTGCCTTCCCCCACAAAATTAACTTACAAATGTTTACTGTACACCTACTGAATACAAAACCTGGTACATTGTGCAGCTATGCAACATTTTAAAATACTAGTTGGATTGCTACAAAGGACTGAATTATATCCCTCTAAAATTCATGAGTTGAAGTCCTAACACCTATGCAGCTGTATTTGGAGATAGGGCCTAGAAGGAGGTAATTAAGGTTAAATGAGGTCTGCTTCAACTACCCTTAGCATAGACATTGAAATAATGTAGCATATAGATTCACATGTGGGACTTTGATTTGATAGGATTAATGTCTTTATAAGGATAGACTCCAGAGAGCTCACCCTCTCTCTTTCAACCATTTGAGGGCGCAGTGAGAAGGTGACCATCTGCAAGCCAGAAAGAGCTCTCACCTGAAATCAAACCTTGCAGGAACCTTGATCTCTGACTTTCCAGACTCCAGAACCATGGGGAAATAAATTACTCTTGTTTAAGCCACCCAGGCTAGAATATTCCTTTATGGTAGTAAGAGCTGACTCATACAGTTGCCATTTATAAATCTCTTTTTAAAGGCTAGCTCATCTAATCATTACAGCTCTCCTATGAGTTAAGTGTTTCTAGCATTTCAATTGTACAGGTTGAACACTAAAGCTCAAAAATTTTCTCAGCATCACACATTTAGAAGGTGGCAGAAGTAGGAATCAAACCATGCTGACTGCCAAGTTATGGTCTAAACTAGCATAGAATATTAAACAATACATTGTTGGGGAAAAATTAAAATATTCTACCCCTCCAAAAATATAAACAAATATTGCCCAAAAGTAAAATACACAGAAATATCTACATAAAGTAATTTAATCATGTGAAATACAAATTTTAAAAATGCTACCTTGCATTTGTTTCAATAACAAAAAATGGATAATTTTGAAAAAAATCCTCTCAATTACAGCACACCTATGAGTTTCTCAAGCAACATCAATGAGAATAAGGGGTACTTTATGTAAAAATTACCCCTTTAAGGGATACAGAGAGACTACATATAGTTCCTACATTCAAGGTAATTATAATCAAGTAGTCAAGAAAAGGGTCTAAGACAAATAAACAAGGTTTAAACACATGGCAGAATATGACAAATACATGTATAGACAAAATGTTTGGGGTGTTCAAAAGGGGAGAAATCGCATTTGTTTGGACAATGTTATTTAACCCACGTGTGGTAGACACTAATTTCAGTGTTAGCTAATCCTGTTGGCCAACCCAAGGACTCCATACTTGGCTTTATTCCACCTGTCCTATAGCACCCTTCAACCAACTCTTCCAAGAAAATTTATTCTACACAGTAAGGGTGCATAATGGATATTTTGCTGCATATTTTGTGAAAATAAAGGACAAATAGTTTATATTTCATAACAGTATATGTTTTAATAACCCCAAATTAGATATGTTTACATCAGAATCACTTCCTTTTCAACTGCCACCTAACCAGGCCTCCTACTTATAATTGCTTTCCAGAAAATCCTCAAATATCTCCTATTCAACCCCCTCTGTACCTCAAGGTCCTTGGACCTTCCCTCTAGGTATATCTATACAAATAGTTCCTTTCCTTATGTAGAACAAAAGCTCTGTCCAGATACTTATAATCTTGGATTTCCCATATCCATTATCCACACTGTTTAGAAAACAAATATATTCTTAGGAATAATGGCCTCCATGGAAAGGGGGAGATTCTCAAAAATATTTGTCCCTTGATTAAGAAGAATTAAGCAAGGGAGATATAGCATTTGGCATAGGTCTTAGTATGTGAGCAAAACAGCTTTACATATTTCAAAGGCTGTTCTACTTCAATGAGTAAACATTAGCACAGACTTAGAACTAAGAAACATCCCTCAAAAAGAGAATTCTGACTACAAAGGACTCTTTATTGATTTTTTAAGGCAGTAGATATTAACTAAAAGTTTTTGAGCAAGCAATGCCATAATCGGAACTGGCATAAATAAGAGTGAGAAAAGACTGGGGAAGAAGAAACTGGGAAGGCCATTAATGTGCCTAGTACCCAAAATATGAGAAAAAAGATTGATCATTCATAGAAGTGGGAAGCACACCTCATTACAAATCTGTTGATATGTTTAGCCAGTGGGTGCAAACAAATGGAGATCAAGGATTAGTACACTTTTCAGAGACAGAAAACCCTGTCCAAAACAAAGAGGGCAAGAGGCAAATAATTGGAAGTAAGACATGAAGCCAAAGGATAGAAGAGTTAGTTAAGGAATTGAGAGTAAGAAAGAGCCAATTGAAATGGGTGAGCCTGAGAGAAGTCTGGGAAAATACCTGGGACAGAACAGACTGAATGTATCATTTGAATAAAATTAATTCATTGAGCTACAGAGTAGTTCATTTGTACATGGAAGCTATACCTGAAATATAATTTCTTGTTTCAATTCAGTGATTTAAAATTAAATATGCATAGAAAAGAAGTCTTCCTTTAACTTACCTAATTTTGTATGATAATAAATGTCCTCATATCTCTAGTATCTGAAAATTTCCCAAGATCCTTTACTTATACTTTATCATGCACTTACGGTAGCCCTATTATAATGAAATTTTCACATTTGTTTAATGAAATTGGGCAGTAAAATAAGGTTCAGAGAGGTCAAATAAAGTTCAATAGCTGATAAGATAACTTGGACCACAATATGTCTGAAAAAAATGTTCTAACCACATGTGGCGGCAGTCAAAATGCACCATTCAGTTCTTAGATTGTGGTAAGTATATTTGACTGACAACCCTGTCATTTCTTTGGAATACTGCTACATTCACATTATGTCCACACATCTATAGGTTTCTTCCCAGACAATGACTGAGCACAATAAGAGTACTAGGACAGGCCCATTTCTCTGGAATCCTCTATCAGGCAACGTTACGTTGAGGTATTCTCATCAGCTAACCCAGAACTTTCTTTAGAAGAGTGCTGCAGTCTGAAACTCCTCCTATATAATTGTCCTTCATTTCTTTTTTCCTTTTACAAGTGTCAGAGACACATCAGTGTGAAAGCAATCCTTACCTTTTTCCAACATAAGTCCTTATCCCTCTCACCAGTAAGTCTCTTGCACATCTAATTCCACCTTGTAATCTGCTTCTCAGAGGAACCAAGTGGATGTAAGTAGTACCAGTTAGAAAAAGTTTGAGTCACTCATATCTCAGCTAGCAAACGAACCCCATTCTCACTGGTATGTGGGGAAATTAATGTCTTTGGGAAAAAGTGGCAGTACAATTGTCAATGATTTCACTTGTAGTGACCCTTTTCCAGTTTAGAATATCCTTACATTTGCAAAAATTAAAGGGTTTGAAATAATTGAGAAAGACAATATCTGTAAGGACAGTGGAGTATTTTGTTTATTGCTAAGTGGAACTGACAGCCTCCATAGGCATCATGAGAAACTAAGGGCAGTTAATAAACTATTAAATTCTAAGTTTGAATATTCTCAAACCACATACACAAAAATAAACACAAAATGTCTTAAAGATCTAAGTGTAAAACTGGATACTATAAAAATCTTAGAGGAAATCATAGACAGAATACTTTTTGACATAAATCACAGCAATATCTTTTTGGATCCACCTCCTAGCGTAATGAAAATAGAAACAAAAATAAACAAATGGGACCTAAATAAACAAGAACTTTCACACAGCAAAGGAAACCATCAACAAAACAAAAAGGCAACCCACAGAACGAGAGAAAATATTTGCAAACAATGTGACAGCAAGAGATTAATATCCAAAATATACAAACACTTCATGCAGCTCACTATCAAAAAAACAAACAACCCAATCAAAAAATGGGCAGAAGATCTAAATAGACATTTCTCCAAAGAAGACATGCAGATGGCCAAAAATACACATAAAAGGATGCTCAACTTCATTAATTATTAGAGAATGCAAATCAAAACTACAATGAGGTATCACCTCACACTGGTCAGAATGGTCATCATCAAAAAGTCTATGAATAATAAATGCCAGAGAGGGTGTGGAGAAAAGGGAACTCTCCTACACTCTTGGTGGGAATGTAAGTTGGTACAGCCACTAAGGAGGATAGTATGGAGGTTCCTTTAAGAAACTAAAAATAGAACTACCATATGACCCAGCAATCCCACTACTGGGCATATATCTGGAGAAAACCATAATTCAAAAAAGATACATGCACCCCAATGTTCAGTGCAGCACTATATACAATAACCAAGACATGGAAGCAACCTAAGTGTCCATCAACAGATGAATGGATATGGGAGATGTGGTACATATATGCAATGGAATATCACTCAGCCATAAAAAAGAATGAACTAATGCCATGGATGAACTTAGAGATTATCATACTATGTGAAGTAAGTCAGACAAAGATAAATATCATATGATATTTCTTATGTATGGAATCTAAAAATATGAATCAGCTGAACTTATTTACAAAACAGAAACAGACTTCAAAAAGAAACTTATGATTACCAAAGGGGAAATGTGGGAGGGGGGGTGGTGGGATAAATTAGGAGGTTGGGATTAATGGATACACACTACTATATATAAAATAGATAATCAACAGGACATACTGTATAGCACAGTAACCCCTACTTAATACTCTGTAATAACCTATATGGGAAAAATATCTGAAAAAGAATAGATATATGTTTATGTATAACTGAGTAACTTTGCTGTACACCTGAAACTAACACAACGTTGTAAACTAACTATATTCAAATATAAAATAAAATTAAAGAAAAAGACTAAGTGTGAAAACCAGTGGACCTCTTTGGTAGCTTACAAAAAGACACATTTTCCATATTGAAAGAGTGGAAATAGCTAAGGTGCAGACACTGAATTTAATAGTAAGGCCGAGCTTCAGACACATTTCATTTCTCAGCAAGACAAGTCTGTTATGATAATTCCAGTCCCCTATTTTGGGCTTTGAAATGTGGAATGGGTGCATCTGGATGGTTGCCTTGGAATATTTTCACTCTGTAGACTCTCCTGGACCCTCTGAACTTCCTGATATTTACCATCTCTTTCTATTATGAGCTAACACTTCTCTAGCATTAGCTGAAAGGACTAGTCAAAATAGGGAAAACACACAGCTACTAGAAGTTCGAAGAAAACGGAATACTTTGATATTTCAATGACTATTAGACAAAGGACTAGATTGACTTTGTTGCCTAGAGATCCAATGGATAATCACAGCCACCTTGCTAGAGTAGAGGCATAAAAGAGTCACGTAACAAAAGGTGTCCTACCTGAAGTTCAGCTCAAAGTGGGCTATCAGGGGCCAAGGACCCACATAGTAGTCATTTTCCCAATGTGTCTCCAAATGTATAACTTGAATCAATATACTTCCAATTGAAGTAACCTCCACGTTGAGTCTTTAGCATGTAGAATCAAATTAATCTAGTGGAGAAGGCCAAGTAGAAACCTCTGAAACTCCATTTGTCATGATCACAGACTTAAAAACAATCTCACTTCCCATGGGAGAAGACTGTTTTAACTATATTACTTTGGATGAGGTATGGTGAGGCCAGATGCATATCAAAAGAGAGAAATAAGAGTCTTGTTGTGGTATACAGTTATCCCTAGGTAGTCACGGGAGATTTGTTCCAGGATTCCCCTTGCACATCAAAATCCACGGGTGCTCAAGTTCCTCATAGAAAATGGCGTAGTACAGTCAGCCCTTCATATCTGAGGATGTGGAAACCGCAGATATGCAGGACTGACTATACTTAGTTCCTGAGGAGAATACTGATGTCATGCAGGGCCTCTCAAGGGAAACACCAGTGTTGGTCAGGAGTCAGAGGGAGAGAGGAAAACTGCCAGTGAGGACCTTATTGTGGTTTTTGTAGGAAGAAATGGAAGAGGCAGGGCAAGCAGCTTTAGGATTGGTTAGTTTGAACAATTTCAGCAGGCTCTGAATTAGGATGTCCCTGGTTGTCTATTACTAGGCCCTGGGATAGTTAGGGTGTGTGTATTGTGGCTCAAAGTGTGAAAGCAAAATAAGGGAGCTGGTTAGGGGTGTGGATTTAAACTGTCTAGCCCCAGGACATGAACTCAGAACTGATGCAAGATAGCATTCATAAAACTGTATTATAATGACTGAGATTATTGCTAATATTAATGACCTAAAACATGCAATGGTCTTGGTTTTGTGTATCTTGGGAGGAACAGCAATTTATTCTCATAGGATGGATGCCTTTGCATCTCCTGCTGACAGTCCTTCAACTAGTATCACTATCTGGGGGGCTTATTAAATGTTTAATCCATAGTCATAGAATTCCACACAACATATCATCCTACTATGGGACATCCTGCACAGTGAAGGAGAAAAAGGAATGGACCTATGATCACAAAATCCATCAAATGTATTATATACCAAACCATACAGAAGAATCTTGCCTAATATAGTAACTGGGATATCTTGATGAAGGAACAGTTGGATTGTCAGGTCAGAGGAAGTACCTTGAAAAGATGGGTTATCATCCTGGATTACTCAAGATGAATGCTCACTTAATCAGAAATCTCTATGCTGCTGTGTCTCCAATACGATCAAAAGGTGGAAACGAGAATGACTCCACTCATTATCATTCTCAACGACACACTGGAAGATTTTGTGCTTTCCCATTCTTACAAATACAAAGTGTATAAAATTGATGATCTAGGTTGCCAAAAGGGGGCACACTCTTGTCATGAGAAAGCAAAAGTCCCATTGAACTATAAGCCACAGCTTCTGCCTTGGCATGTTGAACTCCTCATGTCCAGAGACTAGCAGGTAAGAAAATGAGTTTCTATTTTGGCAGAGGTAACTGAATCTGATCAGCACGAAGAGGTAGGGATGCTTTTATATAATAGGGATAGAAAAGAATACATGTGGAGCCCAGGTGACCTACCTGGGAACACATAGAATTCTTCTGTTCAATTGTAATTATGGAAAGATATGTGTAATATCCCCCACCTGAAAAAAGCATAATTACCAAGGAAGCAAACCTCTAAAAAGATAAAGGTTTTACAGCACCCAGAAAAGCCATCAAAACCTGCAAGAAGTAATAGATGAAAGAGAAGGTAAATTATAATAGTGGAGGAGAAGAAGGAAGAGTACAATTTGTGTACTCCTAGACCAAATGCAGTGATGTGTTAGAGTTTATTTTACTGGCCTTGTCCCTTTAGGTTTACCCTCAGGAAGTGAGTCTAACGCTGTAGTAGTATCCTATTGCTATTTTTAACAAATTACCACATAGTGGCTTAAAACATCACACATTTATTATCTAAAACTTCTGGAAGTCTGTAGTACACAATAGGTCACACTGGGCTAAAGTCAAAGTGTTAGTGGGATTGTTCCTTCTAGAGGATCTAGTGGAGAATCTGTTTTATTGTCTTTTCCAGCTTATAGATGTTGCCTGATTACCTGGCTCATAGTCTCATACTCCATCTTCAAAACTAGCAGTGTAGCAATTTTAAGTCTCTCTCTGACTCTTACCTCTGGCTCTTTTGTCACATCTTCTCTATCTCTCTTTTAACATCACATTGCCTATTCACCCTCTGCTTCCATCTCTGACTGTGACACTCCAGACTCCCTCTTATAAGGACCTCTATGGTAATACTGGGCCCCTATGGATAATACAGAATAATCTCCTCAGCTCAAGATCCTTAACTTAATCACATTTAAAAGGTCTCTTTTTCTGTGAAAGGTAACATATTCAGTTTTGGGAGATTAGGATGTGGATGTTTTGGGGGGTGGCATTATTCTGTCTTCCACAGTCTACCATCTGGGCACCGGAGATTTATGTCTTTCCAAAATGCAAAATATATTCATCTACGCCCCCAAATTTCAATGTGTTATACATGGGAACCATGGAGAAGCTACTCCTAAAACCTGTATGGGTAAGTAGATCTATATGATGTATGGGGTGGATTGTGTAGGTCGTGAAAATGTATCACTCAAATATCTTTCTAGAGATACCATAGAAGACTGACAGCTTCTCACCTCTAGATTTACCATTTTGAGGCTAAGGTTGCCAGATTAAGCAATAAAAGTACAGAATTTCAAGCTAAATTTGAATTTCAGTAAAACATTTAATATGCAATATTTGAGATATTTGGGACTCACTTATACTAAAAATCATTTATTATTTATCTGAAATTCAAATTTAATTGAACATCTTGCATTTTATATCATAGCCCTAGCCAAAGTCAGGCTCTTTGTTTCCCTAAGCATTGTTTCTTCCCTTGCCCCTATCCCTATCTTAACCTAGAAGGGAAACAATTTTCTATATCAACACACACACACACACACACACACACACACACACACACACACACATCTTCCAAGGGAGAAGAATATAGCTCATTAGGGACTAATGTTGTAAGATTTAAATGTAAAAGTTTTACTGCCCTCCCATTTGCTAGGCAGACCTCTAAGTGCTAGATGCAGGAAAGATGTAGACTTGTAATCAAATCTAGCCTTTTGCCTGGGGAGAGAATTTATTCCCTTAAAAAGATTCAACTTCAAAAATTGTGAATGCAGAAGATGACAGCAGGTGAATACAACAGAGTGGTAGCTGAACAAAGGTTATATTTTCCAATGAGATTTCTACACCTTTACCACCATTTCATAAACCAGGAGAGATGAGCCCTCTTCATTTCAGCTACACTTTAAGTTGGCATTAAAAGATTATCCAGCAATGAAAATAAAATTGACTGACCTTAAAGTTCCACTATTTGCCTTTGACTGGCCTTTTGTGGTGATCTTTCTCTGTCTTTATGACATAAAATACCTTCCACATTCTAGTTTCTTCTATTTTCCTTCTTCGAAATACATCTTGCTATAGCCCTCTTCTCTAGATACAGAATTCTTAAACTTTCTCCCTTCCTATTTCCCACTATCTGCTCCCAAATTTTGTTATTTACATTTCTATGCCTTTCTTTCCTGGACTTTATAGACCAAAAGAAAGAGACTGGGACTCTCTTCCATCATGTGTACTGTAACAAGGTATCAAGGACTTCAAATAAATCTTGTACTACTGCCTTCCACCACCAGTCAAGGAAAGAAGGAGCTACCTTCTATTTCAGTTACAGCCTAGGCTACATCGTTCAGTCCCTTTCCTCTCTAGCTAGTCTAAATTTTCACACACTGTCAGCTGTCTGGAATGTAGGATATCCTTACTGCAGTGTGGATGATCTCTAAGACAAAGGTATATAATAATTATTCTCAATTAGAAATCTAGAAATCCCAGCCTAGTTTCTGAGCTCTACTTATTATATCTTCACAAGTTTCTCAGCTCAATTTCCCACTGCTTATTTTCAAATCCTTATGTCGTGAGAAAACAAGATCCAGGATAGTTTGAGAGTAGTCAAAGATTGGAAGACATTAGGCTCAGAAATCTGGTTTTGGTCACAGAGGGTGATAAAATTTTATTTATCTACTGGAGGTTACCAACAGAGTAGGAAGTAAGACTGAAGCTTCCGAGGAGAGACACTTGGGGAGAATTTGACTGTGAAATAAGCACAGAGTACAGCGTAGAGGGGAGAGAGAGAGAGAGAGAAAGAGAGAGAGAGAGAGAGAGAGAGAGAGGGAGAGAGAGGCCATTTATTTTATATTTTTTGCTAAATCCAGTCTGATTACAGTTTTCCATCATTTGCAAATGGTAAATACCTGATTAATGCACAATTTAAGAACTTTCTTTCAGAATTCTTCAACTATGCAATCATAACCTGCAACCCTTTGCTGACTCAGGAATTTGGAAATTTTATTGTTTATGCTTTAATCTTTCATTATTTCCTATAATATGTACTTCCAAGTTTTTCCTTTTATCACCCTTGTTGCCACTCTAATAATCCACTTCTCTCCTCAAATTATCTTAAAACACTTCTGGCAAAGGAATTTGTGTCTATCTGGCTACTCAGTGATTACTTCACTCTCTTGGTTTTGAGAGCTTTAATATTTTCTCTAAAGTTCTATATTAATGAATAGATCTTTTTCTCTATGGATTTTATTCTACAAGACTTTGCCTGATGCTTTGATCTAAGTGAATATACATAACAATGTTGGGGATGCTCAAATCTAATACATTAAATGTGACAGGTAGAGGTATGAAAATAGAGAATAGTGTTTAGCACCCTATTGCCCAACATGCCTGTAGTATTTCCATCATATTTTTCCTTGCTAGCTAACATCTGATTTTTTTTTTCACTTTTCTCTTTTAACCATTTTGTCTTATTCCCTTTCATGTTTATGTCTGGCCAGACTGCCTCACACTTTCCCAATCCCTTCTTCATAGCTCACTGTTTATTTGGTATTTATCCTGAATTTGCAAAGTAACACTTTTCTCATTCTCTCTGTTCTTGACAATTCCACACTCTCTGCAAGCTGGAAGATTACCATCTTTCCTTCACTCAAGCTTCTCAGTTCTTAGTCCTTCCTAGCTGTCGGTGTTTCACATTGCAATAAACCAGTGGCTCAGTACTTCACAAATGACTTGATTTCTATTTTCCTATAAGACGCCCGTAGGTAGTTTTAATTCTCAATTTAGCCTTAAAAGAAACAGTGGTTACAATATAATTCGACTGTAACTTAATACCATTTGTAATCCATTTTTATTTTTCCTCTGTGGCATGAAGTAAATTGTTCAGCTGAAATTTTCATTTGCATTTATTTCATTATTGTCCACAGTCTGTGGGCAATCAAAATTAGTATATATTCCCTGTGTGACATCACAATGCTCAATCTAGTAAGTTTGTTTTGCTGTGATCATATGATCTCTACCTTTATTATGGTTGGAATATATTTGTTGCTAATTGAAAGCTGCTAAGTGTTTGGGAAGGCTGAAAAATTGATAAAGTATACATGTATTTACTCTTTTGTTCTAAAAGATGAGCTTTTTATACCCTCTTTAGTTTATTTGTCTCTTCTACTATGGAGTTCAGCATATCAAACCTAAGGGCAGAGGCATTAATGTGCCAATGTAGACCTAATCTCCTAAATGGATGATTGATGATAAAACCTTGACAAAATTTTAGCATACTTGAAGAGAGAACTGAGACAGTTTTGAGTTTGAGACATATTTTACCCATCCCCTGCTCATGGCATTGAGAGTTGTTTGGGTTAATAGGCAGGACCTGGGAAGACAGGTAACGATGTGTGTGGTCCCAGTAAAGGAAACACATGACAGAGTTGTTTCTTGTAACTTCCATTTTCCAGGTTAATGGACATTTACCTAGAACCAGATTCTTTAACTTCCAGGACTCAATTGCCTAGGAATTGCATTTATAGTCAGTAAAAAAAAAATCTGAAAAAAAATATTGGCTTAAGCAAGTTGTAGGGTTTTTGTTGTTGTTGTTGCTTTTCTCACACACACAAAAAAATGTATTCAGGAGGTAGCCAATCTAGGGCTCATTGATTGGTTCCATGATATCATCAGATCTTTTTATTTTGCTTCTTTCTTACACTTAACATGTAAGTAACTTCAACCTTCAAATTTGTGTCATGCTCACTACATGGTTTCTGTTGGTCAGGACAACGTAGTCATGTTCGAGGTAGCAAAAAAGATTAGGACAAAAGATAAACATCTTTTAGCTGAATAAGACATCCATGTTTTAAAGAACTATCACGGAATGACTGCTTACATCTCATAGCCAATGCTATCCACAAGAAAGCTGAAAGTGTACTTTTTCTGCAGTATCAGCTCCCAATCTAGGGTTCTGTTACTAAAGAAGAAGGTGAGAATGGATATTTATACGTAATTATCTGTCTTTTTAATGAGGTATAGTTGATTTAAAATATTATATTAGTTTCAGGTGTACAACATAGTGATTCACTATTTTTATAACTTATACTCTATTTAAAATTATTATAAAATACTGGCTATATTCCCTGTACTGCACAATATATTCTTATAGCTCATTTATGTTACATGTGGTCTTTTGTACCTCCAACCTTTCCCTACCTTGCCCCTCCAATCTTCCCTCTCCTAACTGGTACCCACTAGTTTGTTCTCTATATCTGTAAGTTTTTCTCTGTTTTGTTATAGTTGTTCATTTGTTTTATTTTTTAGATTCCACATATAAGTGATAAAATAGAGTATCTCTCTTTCTCAGACTTTTCCCATTAAGCATAATACTTTCCATGTTGTTGCAAATGGCAAAATTTCCCTTTTTATGGCTAATATAGATAGAAGATAGATAGATTGATATAAATGATTATATATATATTTATTTACTACATCTTCTTTATCAAATCATCTCTTGATGGACATTTAGGTTGCTTCTATATTTTGGCTATTGTAAATAATGCTGCTATGAACATTGTGGAGCATGTATCTTTTTGAATTAGCATTTTTGTTTTCTTTGGGTGTGTACCCAGGATTGGAATTGCTGGATCATATGGTAGTTTTAGTTTTTTGAGGAACCTCCTTAGAATTTGCCATAGTGGGTACACCAATGTACACTCCCACCAACAGTGAACTAATGTTTCCTTTTCTCCACATTCTCACCATTGTTTTTTTTATTGTAGACATTTCAATAATAGTCATTCTGACTGGCTTGAGGGAATATCTCACTGTGGTTTTGATTTACATTTCTCTGATGATTAGCAATGTTGAGCATCATTTCATATGCCTGTTGGTCATCTATATATCTTCTTTGGAAAAATGTCTCTTCAGGTATTCTGTCCCCTTTTTTAATTGGGTTGTTTATTTCTGGGGGGATGGGGTATTGAGTTGATGAGTTCTTTATATATTTTGGATATTAATCCCTTACCAGGCATATCATTTGCAAATATTTTCTCCCATTCTGAGGGTTGTCTTTTCCTTTTCTATTTTTTCTCAGGACACGGGCCTCTCACTGTTGTGGCCTCTCCCATTGCAGAGCACAGGCTCTGGACGCGCAGGCTCAGCAGCCATGGCTCACAGGCATAGCCACTCCATGGCATGTGAGATCTTCCCGGACTGGGGCATGAACCCATGTCCCCTGCATCGGCAGACGGACTCTCAACTACTGCGCCACCAGGGAAGCCTTCCACCCATTTCTGATTGTGCTGTTTGTTTGTTTTTTCATATTGAGCTGCATGACTTGTGTATATTTTAGAGATTAATCCTTTGTCCGTTGATTCATTTGCAAATGTTTTCTCCCATTCTGAGGGTTGTCTTTTCATCTTTTTTATAGTTTACTTTGCTGTGCAAAAGCTTTTAAGTTTAATTAGGTCCCATTTGTTTATTTTTGTTTTTATTTTCACTACTCTAGGAGGGGGGTCAAAAAAGATATTGCTGTAGTTTATGTCAAAGAGTGTTTTTCCTATGTTTTCCTCTAAGAGTTTGATAGTGTCTCCTCTTACATTTAGGTCTTTAATCCATTTTGAGTTTATTTTTTTGTATGGTGTTAAGGAGTGTTCTAATTTCATTCTTTTACACGTAGCTGTCCAGTTTTCCCAGCACCACTTATTGAAGAGCCTGTGTTTTCTCCATTGTATGTTCTTGTGTCCTTTGTCATAAATTAGGTGACCGTATGTGTGTGGATTTATCTCTGGGCTTTCTATCCTATACCATTGATCTATATTTCTGTTTTTGTGCCAGTACTATGCTGTCTTGATGACTGTAGCTTTGTAGTAAAGTTTGAAGTCAGGGAGCCTACTCCTCCAGCTCCATTTTTCTTTCTCAAGATTGCTTTGGTTATTTGGGTTCTTTTGTGTTTCCATACAAGTTGTAAAATTTTTGTTCTAATTCTGTGAATAATGTGATTGGTAATTTGAAAGAGATTGCATTGAATCTGTAGATTACTTTGGGTAATATAGTCATTTTCATCAAACTGATTTTTCCAATCCAAGAACATGGTATATTTCTCCATATGTTTATGTCATCTTTGATTTCGCTCACCAGTGTCTTGTAGTTTTCTGAGTACAGGTCTTTTGCTTCGTCAGGTAGATTTATTCCTAGGTATTTTATTCTTTTTGATGTGATGGTAAATGGGATTGTTTCCATAATTTCTCTTTCTGATCTTTCATTGTTAGTGTATAGGAATGCAACCCATTTCTGTATATTAATTTTGTATCCTACAACTTTACCAAATTTATTGATGAGCTCTAGTAGTTTTCTGGTATATCTTTAAGATTTTCTGTGTATAGTGTCATGTCATCTGCAAACAGTGACAGTTTTACTTTGTCTTTTCCAAATTGGATTCCTTTATTTCTTTTTCTTCTCTGATAGCTGAGGCTAGAACTTCCAAAACTGTTGCATCAAAGTGGCAAGAGTAGACATCCTTTTCTTGTTTCTGATCTTAGAGGAGATTATTTCAGTTTTTTACCATTGAGAATGATGTTTGCTGTGTGTTTGCCTTTATTATGTTGACTTATGTTCCCTCTATGCCCACTTTCTGGAGAATTTTTATCATAAATGGTGTTGAATTTTTTCAAAAGCTTTTTCTGCATGTATTGAGATGATCATATGATTTTTATTATTCAGTTTGTTAATGTAGTGTATCACATTGATTGATTTACATATATTGAAGAATCCTTGCATCCCTGGGATAAATCCCACTTGATCATGGTGTATGATACATTTAATGTGTTATTGGATTCTGCTTTTTAGCATTTTGTTGAGGATTTCTGCATCTATGTTCATCATTAATATTGGTCTTTAATTTTTTGTGTGTGATATCTTTCTCTGGTTTTGCTTACAGCATGATGGTGGCCTCATAGCATGAACTTGGGAGTGTTCTTTCCTCTGCAATTTTTTGGAAGAGTTTCAGAAGTGCAGGTGTTAGCTCTTCTCTAAATGTTTGATAGAATTCACCTGTTGAGCCATCAGGTCCTGGACTTTTGTTTATTGGAAGATTTTTAATAACAATTTCAATTTCATTACTTGTGATAAGTCTGTTTATATTTTATAATTCTTCCTGGCTCAGTTTTGGAAAATTTTACCTTTCCAATAACTTGTCCATTTCTTTGAGGCTGTCCATTTTATTGGCATATAGTTGTTTGTCTGCCCATTTTTTTGATTGGGTTGTTTGTTTGTTTTTTGATATTGAGCTGCATGAGCTGTTTGTGTATTTTGGAGATTAATCACTTGTCAGTTGCTTCTTTTGCAGATATTTTGTCTCATACTGTGAGTCCTCTTTTCATTTTGTTTATGGTTTCCTTTGCTGTGCAAAAGTTTTAAGTTTCATTAGGTCCCATATGTTTATTTTGTTTTTATTTTCATTACTGTAGGAGGTGGATTAAAAAATACTTGGTGGCAATTTATGTCAGTAAGATTTCTACCTATGCTTTCCTCCTAGAATTTTATAGTACCCTGCCTTGAATTTAGGTCTTTAATCCATTTTGAGTTTATTTTTGTGTATGGTGTTAGTGTGTTCTAATTTCGTTCTTTTACATGTAGCTGTCCAGTTTTTGCAGCACCACTTATTGAAGAGACTGTCTTTTCTCTATTGTATATCCTTGCCTCCTTTGCCATTGATTAGTTGACCATAGGTGCATGGGTTTATCTCTGGGCTTTCTATCCTTTTCCATTGATCTATATTTCTATTTTTGTGCCAGAGCCATAGTCTTCTGATGACTGTAGCTTTGTAGTATTGTCTAAAGTCAGGGAGCCTGATTACTCCATCTTCCTTTTTCTTTCTCAAGATTGCTTTGGCTATTTGTGGTCTTTTGTGTTTCCATACAAATTCTAATTTTTTTTTGTTCTAATGCTGTGAAGAATGCCATTGGGAATTTGATATAGATTGCATTGAATCTGTAGATTATTTTGGGTAGTATAGTTATTTTCACAATATTAACTCTCCCAATCCAAGAACCTGGCATCCTTCTCCACCTGATTTTGCCACCTTTATTTCCTTCATCAGTATCTTATAGTTTTCTGAGTACAGGTCTTTTGCTTCCTTAGATAGGCTTATTCCTATGTACTTTATTCTTTTTAATGTGATGGTAAATGGGATTGTTTCCTTTATCTCTCTTTCTGATCTTTCGTTATTACTGTATAGGAATGCAAGTGATTTTTGTGTATTAATTTTGTATCCTGCAACTTTACCAAATTCATTGATTAGTTCTCGTAGTTTTCTGGTAGCATCTTTAGAATTTTCTATGTATAGTATCATGTCATTTGCAAACAGTTACATTTTCACATCTTCTTTCCAATTTGGATTCCTTTGATTTCTTTTTCTTTTCTGATTGCCATGGCTAGCACTTCCAAAGCTATGTTGAATAAAAGTGATGAGAGTGGATATCCTTGTCTTGTTCCTGATCTTAGTGGAAATGCTTTCATTTTTTTCACCATGTAGAATGATGTTTACTGTGTGTTTGTCATACATGGCCTTTATTATGTTGAGATAGGTTCCCTGTATGCCCAGTTTCTGGAGTGTTTTTTATTTTATTCTTTATCATAAATGGTGTTCAATTTTTTCAAAATATTTTTCTGCATCTATTGAGATGATCATATGTTTTTTATTCTTCAATTTGTTGATGTCGTGTATCACACTGATTGATTTGTCTATATTGAAGAATTCTTGCATCCCTGGGATAAATCCCACTTGATCATGGTGTATGATCCTCTTAATGTGTTGTTGTATTCAGTTTGCTAGTATTTTGTTGAGGATTTTTTGTCTATGTTCATCAGTGATATTTGTCTGTAATTTTCTTTTTTTTGTGATATCTTTGGTTTTGGTATCAGGGTGATGGTGACCTCATAGAATGAGCTTAGGATTGTTCCTTCCTCTGCAATTTTTTGGAAGAGTTTCAGAAGGGTATGACTTAACTATTCCCTAAATTTTTTATAGAAATCACCTGTGAAGCCATCTGGTCTTGGACTTCTGTTTGTTGGAAGAGTTTTAATCACTTTTTCAATCTCAGTACTTGTGATGTGTCTGTTCATATTTTTGTTTCTTCCTGGTTCAGTCTTAGAAGGTTGTACCTTTCTATGATTTTGTCCATTTCTTTAGGTTGTCCATTTTATTTGTGTATATTTTCTTATAGTAGTCACAAAGATCCATTTCATTTCTGTGTTGTCCATTGTAACTTCTTTTTTATTTCTAATTTTATTTATTTCAGTCCTCCCCTTTCTTTTTTCCTTGAAGAGTCTGGCTAAAGTTTTATCAATTTTGTTTATCTTCTCAAAACAATAGCTTTGATTTTCATTGATCTTTGCTCTTGTTTTCTTTGTCTCTATTTCATTTATTTTTCCTTTGTTTTTTTAAATTTATTCAGTGATACATTGGGTATTTAGTAACATATTCCTTAGCCTCCATAGGTCTGTGTTTTATACACACTGTTTCCTGTAATTGATTTCTAATCTCACAGCATTGTTGTCGGAAAAAATGTTTTATATGTTTTCAATTTTCTTAAATTTCTGAGCCTTGATTTCTGACCCAAAAAGTGATCTGTCCTGGAGAATATTCTGCATGCATGTGAAAAGAAAGTGCATTCTGCTGCTTTCGGTTCAAAAATCCTATAAATATCAATTAAATCTATTTGGTCTAATGTGTCATTTAAGGATGCATTTCCTCATTAATTTTTTGTCGGGATTATCTGCCCATTGGTTAGGGTGTTAATGTCCCCCACTATTTTTGTGTTACTGTTGTTTTCCCCTTTTATGGCTGTTAGCTTTGCCTTATATATTAAAGTACTCCTATATTGAGTGCATATATATTTATAATTGTTATATCTTCTTCTTAGATTGATCCCTTGATCATTATGTAGTTTCCTTCCTTGTCTCTTGTCACAGTCTTTATTTTCAAGTATATTTTGTCTGATATGAGTATATCTAGTTTTCTTTTGATTTCCATTTGCACGTAATATCTTTTCCCATCCCCTCACTTTCAGAGTGTGTCTCTATGCCTGAAATGGTTCCACTGTAGACAGCATATATACAGGTCTTGTTTTTTATCCATTCAGCCAATCTATATCTTTTGGTTGGAGCATTTTATCCATTTTCATTTAAGGTAATTATCCATATGTATATTCTTATTACCATTTTCTTAATTGTTTTGGGTTTGTTTTCATAGGTCTTTTTTCTTCCCTTCCTATTTTATTCTCTTCTCTTGTGTTCTCTGCCTAGAGAACTTCCTTTAGCATTTGTTGTAAATCTGCTTTTGTGGTGCTGAATTCTCTTAGCTTTTTCTTGTCTGTAAAGCTTTTGATTTATCCATTGAATCTAAACGAGAACCTTGTTGTGTAGAGTAATCCTGGTTGTAGGTTTTTCCCTTTCATCACTTTAAATATATCATGCAACTCCCTTCTGGCCTGCAGAGTTTCTGCTGAAAAATCAGCTGATAACTTTATGGGGATTCTCTTGTACATTATATGTTACTTTTCCCTTGTTGCTTTTATTATTTTTTCTTTGTATTTAATTTTTGTGAATTTGATTAATATGTGTCTTGGCATGTTCCTCCTTGGATTTTATCCTGTATGAGACTCTCTGTGCTTCCTGGACTTGGTGACTATTTCCTTTCCCTCATTAGGGAAGTTTTCGACTATAATCTCTTCAAATATTTTCTCAGGGCATTTCTTTTTTTTCTTCCTCTTCTGGAACTCCTATAATTCAAATGTTGGTGTGTTTAATATTGTCCCCAACACCTCTAAGACTGTCCTCATTTATTTTCATTCTTTTTTCTTTGTTTTGTTCCACAGCAGAGATTTCCACCATTCTGTCCTCCAGGTCACTTATCCATTCTTCTGCCTCAGTTATTCTGCTATTGATTCCTTCTATTGTATTTTTCATTTCAGTTATTGCATTCTTCATCTCTGTTTGTTTGTTCTTTAGTTCTTCTAGGTCTTTGTTAATCATTTCTTGTATCTTCTTGATTCGTTCCTCCATTCTTTATCCAATATCTTGGATCATCTTTACTATCATTACTCTGAATTATTTTCAGGTAGTTTTCCTATCTCCTCTTCATTTAGTTTTTCTTGTAGGTTTTTATCTTGATCCTCCATCTGCAGCATAATTCCTTGTCTTCTCATTTTGTCAAACTTACTGTGTTTGTGGTCTCCTTTCTTCAGGTTGCAGGATCACAGTTCCTCTTGCTTCTGGCGTCTTCCCCCTGGTGGATGAGATTGGTCCAGAGACTCATGCCATTATCCCTTTGGTAGGTGATTTGATTGGTCTTGTGGAGACCAGAGCCTGCCCTGGATATTGAGCAGGGTCTCTCCTTTGCTCTGTGGTTGTCACTGCCCTGTCAGGGGCAGCGTCTTCTCCCTAGTTGTTGGAATAGAGGCCCTCAGATCTGTTTTTAGCTGTGTCTCTGATCTGCAGTGTAAGTTAGGTGGAACTGGAGCACTTCCACTGGGACAGAAGCCACTGAGTATCCTGCTCTGGAGCTGTTCACTTGTGAATGTGTTCTGTTGTGTCTCCTTTCACCCATTGTGTGGACTCACAAAGTACACTGTTTTAGGCTCTGCTCCCAGTCCCACCTTAATGGTGGGTATGATGGCTATTGGCCCTGGTGTCTCTCAAGCATTGTTTTCACCAGGCTACTGGTGCAGATCCACTGAGGTCAGTTCCCAGGACTGCAGTAGTCATGCATCTGGACCTGCTGTGGGAGGTATGGAGGCCACTCAGACTCTGGCTTGGCCCAACACCTGTGTGTACATGCCCACAAAGCTCACAGCTGCTAAAACCAGACCTGACCAAGCATCAGGATTACTTGTAGTCTTTTTGGATATTTTTCAGGTGCTGAATTTAGAAAACCTTCTGCAGAGTTGTAACTCCATGTTTCCCACAGCTGCGAGAAGATATTTCAGTTCTTCTTCCTTAGTCACAGAACTCTTGGGATGCAGCTGTGGTTTTATCTCCACCTCTGCATGTATTCCTCTCACCAGAATCTTCTCCAGAGGTTGCTGGAGCACAGGAGCCCATCAGGCAGGAAGGAGCCTAGGTGGCTGTCAGGGCGAGCAGGCTACTCAGGCAGGAAGGTGCTGGGGTAGCGATTGGAATATGAGAGCCCATGAGACTGCAGTTGGGAGAAGCAGGCCACCCAGACAGTCAGGCGGTGGAGGAGGTGATTACAGGGACACCTGAGCTGGCTCTGGTGGGACCCCTCTCTAGTGCCCTTGGAGGCAGGGGCTGGTGTGTGAGGAGAGATGCTGCAAAGGTGGCCCTGTCCTCTGTGTATCACTCATTGATGGCACTTCACTTCTGTGGTGGTCTGGGCTTCTGTCACAAGCATTCCCAGTTGAAGCTGCCCAATCCTGGACTTTTGTTTGCTGGGAGGTATTTTTTTTAAATTACAAATCGAATTTCACTGGTAGTGATCAATGTGTTCAGATTGTCTGTTTCTTCCTGGTTCAGTCTTGGTAGATTGTGTGTTTCTAAAAATTGATCCATTTCTTCTAGGTTGTTGAATTTATTAGCATATAGCTGTTTGCAGTATTCTCTTATGATTTTTTGTATCTGTGTGAAATTGATTGAAATTTCTTTTTTTTCTTATGTTATTTATTTTCATCCTCTCTGTTTTTTTCTTTCTTTCTTTTTTTTTTTTTTCATTGATGAGCCTGGCTAAAAACTTATCAATTTTGTTTATCTTTTCAAAAAACCAGCTCTTGGCTTTGTTGATCTTTTACGTTTGGGGGAGGGAGCATCTCTATTTTACTTACTTCCTCTCTGATCTTTATTATTTTCTTCTTTATACTGATGTTGGGCTTTGTTTGTTCTATTTCTAATTCCTTTAGATGATCAATTAAGTTGTTTATTTAAAATTGCTCCTGTTTCTTGAGGTGGGTCTCTATTGCTATAAACTTTCCTCTTAGAACTGCTTTTCCTGAATCCCATAGAGTTTGGAAAATTATGTTTATATTTTCACTTGCTATGACGTATTTTCTAATTTCCTCTTTGATTTCTTCATTGACCCATTGGTTTTTTAGTAGCATTTTGAAGTCTCCATGTGTTTGTGTTTTTCTCACTTTATTACCTGTAACTGATTTCTAGATTCATACCATTTTGTTCAGAGAAAGTGCTTCATATACTTTCTAACCTCTTATGTTGGTGAGCCTTTCTTTGTGGCCTACCATGTGATCTATTCTTGATAATGTTTCACATGAACTTGAAAAGAATGCATACTCTGCTGTTTGGGAGTCAAATATCTTATAGATATTTATTAAATTCAACTGGTCTAATGTGTCACTTAAGACTCCTGTTTCCTTCTTGATTTTCTGTCTGCATCATTTGTCCATTGATGTAGGGGTGTTAATGTTCCATAGTATTATTGTGTTATTGTCAATTCTCTCTTTTTTTCTGTTATTATTTACTTTACTTATTTAAGTGGCCCTATATAAGGTGCATTTATGTAAACAAGTGTTATATTCTCTTCTTATATTGATCTCTTTATCATTACATAACACGCTTCTTTGTCTTTTGTTATAGACTTTTAGTCTTTTTGTCTGATATGAGTATTGTTAGCTCCCAGCTTTTCTGTCATTTCCATTTGCATGAAATAGCCCTTTCCTTCCCCTTTATTGTCTATGTGTCTCTTTAGCTCTGAAATAAATATTTTGTAAGAAGCATATGTATAGTTTTTTTTTTATATATTTTTAATTTTTTTTTTTTTATCCAGTGAGCCACCCTCTGTCTCTTGATTGGAGCATTTAGTCCATTGATGTCTTAAGTGATCATGGATACAGGTATGTATTTATTACCATTTTGTTACTTGCTTTCTGTGTGTGTGTGTGTGTTTGTGTGTGTGTTGTAGTTCTTTTATTTTTCTTTTAATTTCTTCTCTTGTGATTTGATGCTTTCTTGAGTGTAATGCTTTTGTCATTTTTGTGTATCTCTTATTGTTCTTTTATTATGTTGTTACCAGGGGCTCATATATGTTGACCTATAAATATATCCAGTTTTTTAAAATGGGTAACCATTTAATGTCAAACATATTCTGAAAGTTCCACGTTTTTTTTTTCATCCTGTCTTCCATGTTTTGGGTTTTTGAGGTCATATTTCACATCTTCATGATTATCCCTTAAATGTTTATGGCAGTTATATTTGATTTTACAATTTTTGTCTTTTAGTCTTTGTACTAACTTATTTAAATGGTTGATCTACAGCTGTTACTGTATATTTTCCTTGACTGGTGAGATCTTTCTGTTACTATATATTTTTAGTTCTTGATGTAGCCTTTCCATTTCCACTTAGAGAAGACTCTTTTAAAAAAATTAGCGTAGGTTTAGTATTGATGAACTCTTAGTTTTTGTTTGTCTGAGAAGTTGTTTATCTCTCTTTCAATTCTAAATTACAATCTTGCTGGTAAATTATCATAGGTCATGGATTTTGTTTTCCCTTTCAGCACTTTAAATATACCATGACACACACTTCTGGCCTGCAAATTTTCTGGAGAAAAACCAGCTGATAACCTTATGTGGGTTCCCTTGTGTATGATTCTTTGTTTTTCTCTTCCAGCCTTTAGAATTCTTTCTTTATCTTAAAATTTGCCATTTAATTATGATATGTCTTCCTCTGGGTCTGTTTGGGTTCATCTTGTCTGGGACCCTCTGTGCTTCCTATACCAAGATATCAATTTCCTTCTTCAAGTTCATAAATTTTTCAGCCAAAATTTCATCAAATATATCATCAACCCCTTTCTCTTTCTCTTCTTCTCGGACCCTTATGATGGGAATATTGGTACACTTGATGTTGCTCCAGAGTTCCCTTAACATGTTTCAATTTTTCATTTGTTTTTCTTTTTCCTGTTCTAATTGAAGGATTTCCATTATTCTATCTTACTGATCACTATGTGTCCTTCTCTATCACCTAGTCTGCTCTTAATTCCTTGTAGTGTGTTTTTCATTTCAGTTATTTATTTTTCTGTTTCCAGTCTGTATTCTCTGACTGGTTACATTTTATATTTTCTAGTTCCTTGTTAAAATCCTCACTTCTATTATTTTCCCTAATTCAGTTAGCATTCTTATTACGAATGCTTTGAACTCTTTATCTGGTTACTTATTTATCTCTGTTTCATTAATTTTTGGGGAGGGTTTTCCTTGTTCTTTCATTTGAAACATACTCCTCTGTCTTTCATTTTGCTTATGGTTCTCTGTCTCTATGAAATTGGGTGAAACAGTTACATATCCAGGTCTTGAAGGGGTATGCTTATGTGGGAGCATCCCTATGCAGTCTACATGTGCCTGTTGGCTTTGCTTGGAGAGCTGGATCTGAAGTGAGCATGAATCACCTCTTCCCTCAGAGTTTGCTGGCAGCTATTGTCTTGGTGGGAAGTGGGGCTGGAGATTGAAGAGCTAGGGTTACAGTTAGGTGTATGCCTAGGCTTCTCCTCTGCTCAGTGGCCAACTCCACCTTATTGGGTGGTGGAGTCAGGTCTCAAGTTGCTGTAGTATAAATCCTGAGGGTTGGGGCTGAGTTACCTCCATTTCCACTGAGTGTGTGCTTTCCCTCATCCTATCATCAGCAACCTCATCCTGGTGGGGAGAAGTGCTGAAGCAAGAGGGGCTGGAGTGGGCACTTATCATAGTTCAGGGTACAAGATGTATGGTTCCTAGCACTTGGGGTCAGAATCATGTACAATTCCAATTCACTGCCTCCATGAGCAACAGCAATGGCCACCATCACCTTGTTTACACACCATGCTAAGTTTGAGCTGGCTCTGTCCCCCACAACTGCATACTCCCCTTGTCATGGCAGCCTTTGCCCTAGTGTTGAGCTGCACTGCAGAGCAAGCCAGACAGGACTGTGTATTCAGTTAGAGCTGAGACAGGCACTGATGTGTTTGAGGGAAGCTGGCCAGAGTCCTAGGCAATTTCAATCTGATTCCTCCACCTTTTTTGGGGGAGTGAGCAAGCATGTGCACACTATTCACAAGCAGAGCCTTGTTTTTTATAGTCCTTTTGTCAGTCTCACTGGTTTCAAACCAGCTAAGGGAACTCATCTTCCTTATGTCTGACCCCAGGGCTGGGACTCCCAGTATGTGGTTAGAACTGCTCACTGCCCAGAGGGTCTCCAAGACCATGCAATCTCCCTTTTCTTCTGTGTCCCCTCCCATGGGTACAGGTCTTGACCTGATTGTTTCTCTTCCCTTCCTACCCGATTCTGTGTGGATCTTTCTTACAGCCTTTGTTGTATAAAAATATTTCTTTCAGTGTCCATTTTTGTTTTCTTTTCATTGAGAATTGCTCTACATGTCGAAGTTTTTTGATGTGTTAATGGAGGTGGTGGGCTTTGTATTCTCCTAATCTACCATCTTGATCTCCCTCCCTCTGTCAGTCTTTTCCATAAAGATAGTGTTGGGTTCTATAGTTAGGCAAGTTATGCAATTGCTTTGGGAAAGGTATATAGTTTTCCTTTTCTCCTTCATTGGACACTAAATCTATTTGCCAATATTTTAATCTGTCCTATGCTCTTTAAATGATCTTCAATGCTAAAACTCTTTTAATCTCTTTGAATTGCTAACTAAACCTGGTATCTGAACACCAACCTTAGCTTATAAAAGCAGTTTTGTTACAGTCACCAAATATTTGGATATATCCTGAAGTTATTCTTAAAAATGGTACTCTTTGGCAAAACCAGTTTTATGTTTATGTTAGTAGACAATTGAAGTGTGGCCCAGAGTAGTTAACTACCTTGAATAAGGCTTCACAGCTTAAACATGGAGGTCAAGACTGGTTATTCATAGTCTAATCAATTCTATATGATTTCTCTTTTTTTATCTTGAATCTATCATAGATCATTCCCAATATTTTATCCTGTATAGAGAGGTAAAAATCCATACATTACTTGTGGACATATCCTATATTACTTTGTAAATTGAAAGTTGTTTGGGAAGACATTCAGAAGACATAGGTTTAAGACCCACATTCACCATTTAAGAGCTATTGATAAGACACTGGGAAAGTAACTGAATATCTCCTAAACTTCATTCTCTAATTCTCACAATGAGAATTATAATCCTTTCCCTGTCTACCTCAAAGAATAATAGTGAGTACTCTCTAAAAGTTCACAAATTTGTAATTTCTCTCCATTTTCACCACACCACCTTAGTTCATACCACCAACATATCTCACTTGTACTATGATAATAACAGCCTTCTAGTCTTCCATTTTTCACCATTATCTCTCATTCAAGTTTAATACAGAGTGATATTTTCAAACTGTAGGGTCTAATATACTAGTTTCCTGCCTAAATCCTTTCAAAGGCTTCCATTTCTTTTAGTATAAAGACAAAACACTGTAGCAGTCTGAAGTTCTTATCTTATAGCATGTATGTACTAGTCCCTTTTTTCCTTCCCTGCCATTCCCTGCACTCCAGATATTCAAATAACTTAACCATTAGACATCAATTCACAGGTCAAGTTTTCAGAAAAGCCTTCCCTAATGCTCCATAAATAAAAATTAATTTGGACTCCTATTATATAGTATCATAATACTCTAATTTTCTATAGCACTTATCACAGTTTATAATTATATATTTACTTCTATAATTATTTGATTAATGTTTATGTCACCCACTAAACTGTAAGATTTATAAAAACCTGTTTTGTCCACCATTATATCTTTTAACATTGTGCACAGTGACTGGAATATAGCAAGATGGTCAACAAATATTTGTGTTTTTTTTAAGATATTTGTTTAATAAATAAATAAAGTAATATAATGAATATGAAAACTCTTTTGCACTGTGAAATGTTGAATATAATTCAAGTATGACTATTACTTTTATCACCATCATATTCTTATTACATGATCTTTAGGAGCATCCATTTGATACATAGCATAGTGCTGGTTATGTAGTATATATTCAATAAATGTTTTTTCCAAGAAGTGAATTATGATATGAGAGAAAATTAGCTAATTTGTGACACAATGGATTTATACCAAATTATAAGTAGAAAGAAATAGAACAACAGTTTGGAGAGGAAGAGAAACACATGGGTATCATTTCAGTCAGATGCCAGTGAAGTTTTAACTGCCAAAATTCTGGGGGTCCTTGGTCTAGGGAAAGTCATTAAAACATTGAGGATAAGAAGGCACTAAGGTCTAGGTGCCAAAAATGTAGACTACCAATGCCAAGGAACTGTGGATCTCATTCTCTACACTGTTATTTTCTTATGCCTAATATTGAATGTGTTGAATAACTTTGCTAGGATGCTAGCCAGCCACAAAATGAGGCTCTAGCAACAAAAGCCTAGGCAAAGTAAATTTTTATGGTAGAAACAACAGAAGAACCAGAGCAGTACTATATGCTTATAGAGATTTGGTTTGTTTAGGACTCTACACTGTGGGACCTTGGCAGTAAAGGAGCAGTATGGGACCACTTTATTGCTTGTGATAGTAGGAGAGCATGTAAAGGCAGAAGAGGACATAGGAAGGGTGGCAGGTAGAAGGGGAATAAAAAAGCCCAGGACAAACTTATCTTACAATTTTGCCAAGGTTATTCTCTTCACAGCATTCCACTGGATAAAACCACTGCACAGGAATATAGAATTTCAAGGAAATCGAAACACTAATTGAGTTAGAACTTCATGTCTGATGAAGTCTCTTCTATATTCAAGAAGTTATTTGTGCTACCCTTGGGGCATGAAGATGTGGTTAGAAACAAGCCTCTGCGAGTTACCTTTCCAAATCAAACCTAAAATTGTGCTACTAAAGGAGTACAAAACATGTGAGTCTTATAAAGTTATAGAACGCATGGAACTAGTGCCATATTACATAGCAATTAGAACAGGCACTGCTTTTTTCAAGCCATCACCCACTATAATGTAAAACTAATTCCTCCATTTTATTCAGTGATTATTATTACCATTATTATTATTGTAGTTATTTTTATTATTATAACATGGAATCCTCAAAGCTAGCTAGTGGGAATAAAAACTGTACAGTAAGCATATTGTTTAAGAGAAATAGTCTCAATAAGTTGATAAAAAGAAAACAGCTAAAGTTGTTTTATAAGTTTACATTAAAATTTCCCTCTTTTACACATGTTAGTGATTCATCATCCCTCTGCAACAAACAAACTTCATATGGGAGAATAAACTAATCTCAAACTTCTGGCCGTGTTGATTTTTTCTCCATTTTCTGTGTGGTAATAAAACTAAAAATATACCAAAGGTTAGATCATGTGGATGTCATACTACAAATCATAGTCATATGTCCATATTTACATTTTAATTGTATAGGATGTGAAGAAGCAATAGAATTGCCATATCTTTCTGAAAATTTCCTAAATCTCTATAATTGTAGCTTCCTATTAAACTCAGCATATGCAACCTAAACAAAAATCTCGAAAGGTAGTTGTGAACAAATGTACTACTAATAAAGAACATCATAATAAAATTTTATAATATAAAATAAAATAAAACTGAAATTTATGTAAGTCAAATTACTTTGCTATACCATCTGTCAGAATAGTAAAAACAAAGCAAACTGAAATGCAACAGGAAATTTTCTGTTTGTTTATTAAAACAAACTTTTTAGAGCACCTACTATGTTCCAGGAACTATTTTTGACACTTGAAAAATAATGATGAGGAATACAAGCATTGTTCCTTCATTCACTTTGTGGTAGAGTTACGTTGGGCATGAGGAGAGGAGGATGGATACAAGTAAGCCAGCAAATGCAACACAGTGATGCTTAAAGTATAAATTGTTGACATTATTAACCTTGTTTTACAAGTAAAGAACTTGTAAAAAACAGTTGAAAAAGTTACAAAAAGATGAAGTGATTCACTCACAGAGACAGAGGCAGAACTCAAGTCTTGTGTAACAAATACTGTATTGCTGTGGGCATTGTTTTACACTGGTGAGTATTGGGTGTTTTAATGTCTGTGGTAGCGGTCAGCTCACATTTCTGGCTGCCTCAAGAGGAAGGAAATGTTTGGTAAAGGGAACAGAAGATGTTCTCTGCTTCCATGCTGGACAGGAATTGTGTGACAATATAAATGTCATTTCCATGAAAGAAGAAACAACTTAAACTATAAGTTTAGAATGTACAATATTTTTAAAATTCAAAAATGAAAACCAGGAGTGTATAAGACATTAGCTTACCAAAGATGTTTTCAATAAAACAACTATAGTAGACTACAAGATTATATGGCTTACACATTGGTAATAATGTTTTTTTTACAAATGAAGTATGTTACTGTTTTTTTGGACAGAAGATAATTTACCTTCTGTAAAATTTCTAGAGTATCTTTTTCTCACTTTGGCATAAAATACTGTGATTCATTCACAATTACCACTTAAGCCTACTGTTGATATTGGAATGAGCCAGTTGCACCTTCTTTCCAACTTCCCTTGTCCTCCATAGTTCTTTTTCTCTACTTAGAACTAAAGAGATGTGAGTATTTAGTTCTGAAGAATAGTTTAAACACAGGATCCATAAAAAATATAAAGCTTAATTCAGTTAGGCTGTTTGTGGGTGTGTATGTTTTCATGAAACAGAAACAACAAATTCTCTCATATATATATATATATCATATTGATTCAGTTGATTCTAGGCCCAAGCCTTCTGTGCAATGAGCCATGCTTGAAACAAAGGCTCAGAAATCATGGAGCAGAGACAAGCTCTTCCTATTGTGCCATACATTAATTTCAAATCCACAGAAACAGTGAGATATAGTAAATTATTTGTTATTTTAAGCCAGTAAGTTTTCAAGTAATTTATTATACAACATGAGATAATGGGAATAGATTATGATACTGGGAGTAGACTGCTGTCATAAGAAAAATCTAAAAATCTTGCAGAGTCTTTAGGACAAGGAGACAGGAAAAAATTGTAAGGGCTGTGAAGAGGTTATTAGTTACAGATTGTTTGCTCTCTAGTAGGTTGTAGGTGAAGACTTAAAGTGAAATCAGTAGTTATTATTGTAAACTAGAGGAAAAGGGAAAGTTTAACAACAATTCTGTCTATAGTAATGTGGAAATAAGAAAATTCACCTAATGAAATGGATGATATAACTAAGGAGATTTCCAGGCAGAACATAGAAAGGACTCCTGGCTTCTTCTTGCTGTTATAGTAAAATGTGATGGAAAAAAAATGTTAAGCTAAAGTAAAATCTTTTGAATGTAAAGGAGGCAGGGTGTACTGGGTTTGAAAATAAAATTGTTTCTCAGAAATAAAAATTATGCAGACTGGAAAGGAGTAAGTAAAACTATTTCTACTTAAAGATTATATAATCTTTTATATAGAAGATCCTAAAAAAATAACTAAAACTCTTAATAATAAGAGTTTATTACTTATTAGTTATTCACTAATAATTCTAATAAATGAGTTCACTAAGATTGCAGGTAAAAAGTTAGTATAAAAAATCATTTGAACAATGAATAATCTACACATAGAATTAAGAAATTTCTACTTACAATAGCATCAAAAAGGGTAAAATACTTACACATAAATTTTTTTAAAAGAAGTGAAAGACATGTATACTGAAAAGTATAAAATATTGTTAAAATAATTTAAAGAAAACCTAAATAAATAGAAAGGCATCTGGTGTTTGTGGAATAGAAAAATTAATATCATTAATGGCAGTATTCCCCAAACTGATCTATAAGTTCAATGCAATCCCTGTCAAAACCCCAACTGACATTTTTTTGCAGAAATGGACAAGCTGATCCTAAAATTAATGTGGAAATAAGAGCCCCAGAATAGCGAAAACAGCCTTGAAAAAGACAAAAGTTAGAGGACTCATACTTTGTTATTTCAAACTTTACTACAAAGCTACAGTAACCAACAGTGTACTACTAGCATAAGAATAAACATATAGATAAACAGAATATAATTGTGATTCCAGAAATAGATGCTTACATTTATAGCCAATTGATTTTTGACAAGGGAGCCAAGACCATTCAATAGGGAAAAAATAGTCTTTTAAACAAATGATGCTGGGATTACTGGGTGTCCACATGACAAAGAATGAGGTTGTACCGCTACCATACATCATATACAAAACTTAACTCAAAATGGATCATTGACACAAGTTTAAGAGCTAAAACTATTAGAAGAAACCATATGAGTAAATTTTCCTGACCATTTTAGATATAACACCAAAATCAAAAGTGAAAAAAGCAAAATAGAAAAAATGGACTCCTCAAAATTAAAAACTTCTCTGTTTCAAGGGACAACATGAAGAAAGTTAAAATATATTGTTTTTAGATTTTTTGATGATAGCCATTCTGACTGGTGTGAGATGATATCTCATTGTAGTTTTGATTTGCATTTCTCTAATGATTAATGATGTTGAGCATTCTTTCATGTGCCTGTTGGCAATCTGTATATGCTGGAGAGGGTGTGGAGAAAAGGGAACACACTTGCACTGTTGGTGGGAATGTAAATTGATACAGCCACTATGGAGAACAGTATGGAGGTTCCTTAGAAAACTACAAATAGAACTACCATATGACCCAGCAATCCCACTACTGGGCATATACCCTGAGCAAACCATAATTCAAAAAGAGTCATGTACCAATATGTTCATTGCAGCTCTATTCACAATAGCCAGGACATGGAAGCAACTTAAGTGTTCATCAACAGATGAATGGATAAAGAAGATGTGGCACATATATACAATGGAATATTACTCAGCCATAGAAAGAAATGAAATTGAGTTATTTGTACTGAGGTGGATGGACCTAGAGTCTGTCATACAGAGTGAAGTAAGTCAGAAAGAGAAAAACAAATACCGTATGCTAACACATATATATGGAATCTAAGAAAAAAAAAAGGTCATGAAGAACCTAGGGGTAAGATGGGAGTAAAGACACAGACCTACTAGAGAATGGACTTGAGGATATGGGGAGGGGGAAGGATAAGCTGTGAAAAAGTGAGAGACTGGCATGGACATATATACACTACCAAACGTAAAATAGCTAGTGGGAAGCAGCTGCATAGCACAGGGTGATCAGCTTGGTGGTTTGTGACCACTTAGAGAGGTGGGATAGGGAGGGTGGGAGGGAGGGAGATGCAAGAGGGAAGAGATATGGGAACATATGTATATGTATAACTGATTCACTTTGTTATAAAGCAGAAACTAACACACCATTGTAAAGCAATTATACTCCAATAAAGATGTTGAAAAACAAAAGAAAGTTAAAGTATAAGCCACAGAATGAGAGAAAATATTTGCAACTCATATACTTGATAACGGCCTTGAATCCAGAATATATAAAGAACCATTATAACCCAACAAGAAAAAGAAAAATAACTCAATTAAAAATGAGCATATGGCTTCCCTGGTAGCGCAGTGGTTGAGAGTCTGACTGCCGATGCAGGGGATGTGGGTTCGTGCCCCGGTCCGGGAAGATCCCACATGCCACGGAGCAGATTGGCCCGTGAGCAATGGCCACTGAGCCTGCGCGTTGGGAGCCTGTGCTCTGCAATGGGAGAGGCCACAACAGTGAGAGGCCTGCATACCGCAAAAAATAAATAATATTTTTTAAAAAATGAGCATAATATCTGTGTAGACATTTCTCCAAAAATGATATTAGAATGACCTATAAGCACATTAAAAGATGCTCAACATCATTATTCATCAAAGAAATGCAAATCAAAGCCACAATATACCATTCCACAACCATTAGGATGGCCATAATAAAAAAAACATGGAGAATAACAAATGTTGTTAAGGATTTGGAGAAATCTGAAGTCTCATGAATCCTGATGGGAATGTAAAATGGTATAGTCACTTTGGAAAAGAGTGTGCCAGTTCCTCAAAACGTTAAACACAGCATTACCACATGATCCTGCAATTCTACTCCCAGATATATACTCAAGATCAATAAAAACAAATGTCTACACAAAAACTTACACACAAGTGTTAATAGAAGCAGCAATATTTATAATAGCCAATGGTTAGAACAACTCAGATATCTATCAATTGATGAAAGGATAAATAAATGTGGTATATCCATACAATCAAATATTATTCATCCATAAAAAGTAATGAAGTACTGATTTGTGCTACAACATGCTTGAACCTTGGAAATATTACAGTATGTGAAAGAAGCAAGACACTAAAGATTGTACATTATGTTATTACATTTGTATGAAATACCCAGAATAAGAGTATCAATAGGGACAGAAAGATGACTAGTAGTATTCAGGGCCTGGTGGGCTCTGAATATATATATATATATATATATATATATATATATATATAGTATATATATATATATGTATATACATATATATATATATATATTTCTTCAGAATATATTTAAATACAACAAAGGTAAGAGAAAGTAAAGGAACAGAATGAAAATGGAAAATGAGATATTCAGGGTAGGTGACCCAGAATAATAGAATGGTAGATGGGAAATATATGACTAAATGTTAAGTTATTATTAAGGCCTTGGTTTAATTTTGGGTGTTGGATCTGTGGGTGATAATTACATTAGAAAAAGTGATTACTAAATTTAAAATGCACCATGGCCTGCATTCTTTTTCCCCACTATTATTTTTTCAGATTTGTAGGGAGATTTTATCATGGTTTATTTCTTTTATTGCTTTTTTATTTTTTTGTCATCTTTATTGGAGTATAATTGCTTTACAATGGTGTGTTAGTTTCCGCTTTACAACAAAATGAATCAGTTATATTTATATATATATATGTATGTTCCCATATCTCTTCCCTCTTGTGTCTCCCTCCCTCCCACCCTCCCTATCCAACCCCTCCAGGTGGTCACAAAGCACCGAGCTGATCTCCCTGTGCTAATGCAGCTGCTTCCCACTAGCTATCTACCTTACGTTTGGTAGTGTATATATGTCCATGCCTCTCTCTCGCTTTGTCACAGCTTACCCTTCCCCCTCCCCATATCCTCAAGTCCATTCTCTAGTAGGTCTGTGTCTTTATTCCTGTCTTACCCCTAGGTTCTTCATGACATTTTTTTTTCTTAAATTCCATATATATGTGTTAGCATACGGTATTTGTCTCTCTCTTTCTGACTTACTTCACTCTGTATGACAGACTCTAGGTCTATCCACCTCATTACAAATAGCTCAATTTCGTTTCTTTTTATGGCTGAGTAATATTCCATTGTATATATGTGCCACAAGTCCTTCATTTCCTTTCATTTTGGAGGAATTTTTAAGTCCCTTTTGCAATCGTAGTGTAGATAGTTCTAGAATAAATTCTTAGCATTTATGCAGCCTTACCTTGTCTCAGATAGGAGCTTTTAAGTGGCTGGTCCATATGAATGTCATGAGATACTAAGAAATAGGACACCTCACAACAAACACCTTCCCAAAGGGGCAAATGCAGCATCCTTATGCTCAGTTGCCTTTTTTCTTCTGATATAAGGCTCTATTGTTCTTGTGGGGAAGTGGGTTTTTATGGCATTGGAAGAAGGTTGAACTAGGAAAAATCTAGAAAAGAAGTGCTATGTGAAGGGTCTTAAACTTATGCAACAAACAAAAATCTTCTCTGTAAATATTTATTCCTTTAACCTGAATTTGAGACATCATATCGTCACCTCCCAAGAAATTTCATTTTTATATTAATCTCTGTCTTTACGTCATTCAGGTCAAGGTCACCTCCTTAGAGAGCCTTTCACTGGGCATCTTACCTAAAATACATCTTATACTCCATCACTGTCTATCTTCTTACTTTTCTTTATATTTTTTTAATAATATCTATCATAGTGCCTAATATTGTATTTTATATTTAGTTGTTGTTAATTTTTTATCGCATTTCCTCTAAGATGTACGCTCCTAAGAGTAAACATTTGTTTCATCCATTGCTGTATCCTGGTCACTTAGAATAGTGCCATTCACTGTCAAATGAGATACCCTCTCTCTGGGGCTCCTCAGGAAGGTCATGGTTTCCAAAGCAAGGTTTGAGGGTATTCCAGCACCAGCAACAAAATATACTCTTTGCAATGTTAATTGATGCTGCTACTAGATATACTTTTCAAAATAAGGAGACATAGAGTTTCTTACCAAACATTCCTTGGTGTAGGCATTCTTCTTTAAATGCAATGAATACATCCTGAAAATGTCTCAAAACAGACCCTTGGAAACTGACTTCTCTGTTTCTAAGTGTATTAATTTCTTGCTTTTGATATAACAAATTAGCACAAATTTAGTGGTTTAAAACAACACAAATTTATTACCTTACAGTTCTGGAGGTCAAACAACCAAAATGGGTTTCACTGGACTAAAACCAAACCAAAGTCAGCAGGGCTGATTCTCCTTGGAAGTTTTAGGGGAGAATCCATTTCCTTTCCTTTTCCAGTTTCTAGAAGCTGTCTATATTCCTTGGCTTGTGGCTCCCTTCCTGTCTCTTCAAAGACAGCAATAATTAATCAAGTCTTTTTCACATGACAGCACTCTGACAGACTCTTTTCCTTTTCTTTCACTTTTAGGGACCTTTGTAATTACGGTAGGCTCACGTGGATAATTCAGGATAATCTCTCCATTTTAAGGTCAAATAAATATTTAGAAATCTTCATTCCATCTGCAACCTCAATTACCCTTTGCCATATAATATTGCATATTCAAAGGTTCTGGGAATTAGGACATGGCTATCTCTGGAGAACCAGTATTCTGCCTATTACACAGTCACCAGTCATCATTTGGACATGTTTATTTTCTTTTAGGCCAAGTCAAAGTCTTTTCTGGAAGAAGCCAGGTGTATTTATAAAAGTATTCATTAAATTTTAGATATTGTTCATCAAATCTCCATTGATTTATTGAAGATCTACTGAGTACTTAGTATGCATAGGACATAAAAAATATGACACGTTTCCTGCTCTTGAGAAGCTCTTATCTCTACAGTTGATGGATTTTCAGGGGAAGACACTCCTAAATTTTTAGTTTTCTGCTTCGCTGCCAGCTAACCCAGCTGCTTTGTGTAGTTAATGATCTGTAAGCAGATATGTAAATGTATTTAGGGAACTCCATAATTAAAGGAGCCCTGCAGTGAATCTTCATGCAAAGCAATAATTGTTTCATAATGCAAACATCACCCCTGATATATCCATCTTGTAACTTCGTATTTGAACACATATAAAGCTCCTCACTTTAAGAATGCCTGTCAAATACTACCCTTTATCCAGGCCAAATAAGCCAGAAATTTCCTGGGCCAACAACATCACCTACCTACTGGCATAGGAAGCAGCCAAATTTTCTTTTGTATTCCCTCCATTTTCTCCCTTAAGGGGATTGTGCACACACTACCTTCCCTGTTTTATTCTGTGTCCCTCTGTTCACATTTCAGTTAGTTTTACATTTGGCTATTTCTTTCACAATGTCTTCTTTAATCCAATTATAGTTCTATTTTCCTTGCCAAATATTTCGTGCTTTATTACATAAAAGTTCTCTCTTGCTTACAACACATATTTCATTCCATTTTAAAACCAAACAAAAGAGCCAAATTCCCTAGGCATGATTTATAGGCTTTTACTCAGATGTTTGTCAGAGAAGCTTATCACATATTCTTAAGGAGTGTTTGAGAGTGAAATCTACCGTTATATATAACCACCAAAGTACCTTAAAGTGTCCAGTAGTTCTCATCTGATTCTTCCCCAAAGAATTCTACTACTTCCTTATCTTTGTTACATTCAGAGATTAGTACTTTTATACTCAGGTTCATAGGTTACAGCACATTAACACCATGATGATGAAGGGCACAAAGCAGCTCTGATATATACAAATTATTCACACAAAACTGTGGCAAGATTTAGCTCCTTGGCACCCCAGCCGAGGTTCTCTTTTTGTAAGCGATTATGACTGTTATGTAAGAAAAGCGGTTCACAGGCTTTACCCCTTATTTACCCCTTAAGCTTAGCTGTTTAAGCTTGAACAACTCATATAACCACTCTGAGCTCCAGTTTCATCATCTGCCAAGTGGAGACAACCTTGCCCTTTGCTCATATTATTAGTTCCTTTCACTCTTCTCTCTAGAGATCATAATTGTTAGATAAAGTAAGAATTAGTATGAGTAAAGATCAGCACATTCAGACCTTCAAACTTTCAGGCTAGAAGTTTACCATCCAGGAGAATCACCAGAGAAATCCCAACACATTATCATAAATCACCACTATCATCATCACCACCATCACACCACCACCACCTTACTTTTATCCATAATATTAGTCTATCCCTTATTTAAATTACCTCAGTTAGACTCAAGCATTAAAACATTAAAAAAACACACACACACATGTCTGTACTCATGGGTCACACACCATAATGTCACATTCAGCCATATAGATATATTTTGCAAAATGGGGCAGTGTTTTTATTATTTTTTAATAAATGCCTTTAGGTGGGGAAAGTACTCTACTTTCATTCCCAGGTCCCATTCCTTTCACTCATACATACAGTCTCTTCACATATTTATGTCAACTTGCTGGCCCCAGAAGATGTTTGAATTAGCAACTTCATCAACTGCCTTTTTTTCACTCTTAACTCACTCATCCTGAATTTATATACCTAAAGACTCAGCCTAGAATTGTGTGTTCTTTGACACACAATCAATCCTGAAAACTCAGTCATGACTTTTAGCATCTCCTGACTTTTACCCTTCTTCCCCTATGAATTTGGTTCCAGCTTTATCTCACATTGCCCCAAAACAATCTACTACCCACTCTACCTTCTTCTAGGGACTAACCTCAAAACCTGGGCTGGGGCTGTGTGTATCCACCACAGAACGTTCATACTCTAATCTAATATGCCATTCCCAAATTACAATATTCAAGGTAAGTAAAAGGCTATTTCATATACCTTATGATTGTTCTTATTACTATATTTTGGTTTTGTTTAAATGCTTATGTTCTAGTACGATTACTGGTTTCCCTTTTTTCATTGAAAATATAAAATATTTCTGCTCCTGTAGGCTGACCTGAGACTATAATTATTGTTTTAACTGCTCTTAAATTCAAGACTACATATCAAAACAAATTTTAAATATAACTCTAAATTAGCAATAAATGTATTGATTTTAATAAAAATCAGTAACTATGAAAAAGGATAAAATAATATTCCTCAGTTATAACCAAAATTTTGTGTTCTGACCCAGATTATCAACCCTTGTGTCAGCATTTTACAATTGTACGTTCATTCCTTTGGGCTTTGGATGCTTATTTTTCCATGAAAGAAGTCACTGTAAATATAAATAAAGTGGAAGGTTTTAAGTCTTAGCAGATAATAGATTTAGCTGATGTGATAGGCAGAATTCTAAGAATGGCACCCTGTGACTTTCCTGTATATACCCTCCCCTTTGAATGAGGGTAGAACCTGTGAATATGATATGATACACTCTTTCGATTTTGTCACATTACATGGCAATGAGAGTCTATCTGGGTGGATCTAATCTAATCATAATAAACCCTTTTAAGGCAGAGAGTTTAAGTGAGGTATCACCTCACACTGGTCAGAAGGGCCATCATTGAAAAATCTACAAACAATAAATGCTGGAGAAGGTGTGGAGAAAAGGGAACCCTCTTGCCCTGTTGGTGGGACTGTAAATTGAAACAGCCACTATGGAGAACAGTATGGAGGTTCCTTAAAAAACTACAAATAGAACTACCATAAGACCCAGCAATCCCACTACTGGGCATATACCCTGAGAAAACCATAATTCAAAAAGAATCATGTACCACAATGTTCATTGCAGCAGTATTTACAATAGCCAGGACATGGAAGCAACCTAAGTGTCCATCAACAGATGAATGGATAAAGAAAATGTGGCACATATATACAATGGAATATTACTTGTCATAAAAAGGAACAAAACTGAGTTATTTGTAGTGAGGTGGATGGACCTAGAGTCTGTCATACATAGTGAAGTAAGACAGAAAGAGGAAAACAAACACCATATGCTAATGCATATATATGGAATCTAAAAAAATGGTACTGGTAAACCTAGTGACAGGGCAGGAATAAAGATGCAGATGTAGAGAATAGACTTGAGGGCACATGGGTGGAAGGGTGAGCTGGGACAACGTGAGAGAGTAGCGTTGATATATATATATATATATATATATATATATATATTACCAAATGTAAAATAGATAGCTAGTGGGAAGCTGCTGCATAGCACAGGGACATCAGCTCAATGCTTTGTGACAACCTAGAGGAGTGGGATGGGGGGGTGGGAGGGAGGCGTAAGAGGGAGGGGATATGGGGATATATGTATAAATATAGCTGATTCACTTTGTTGTACAGCAGAAATTAATACAACATTTTAAAGCAATTATACTCCAATAAAGGTAAAAAAAAAAAAAAGCAGAGAATTTTCTCCCACTGGCAGTTGAAGAAGAATTCAGAGATTTGAAGTAAGACAAAGATTTGATGAATTATTTCTGGCCTTGAAGATGGATTAGGCCATGTGAGAAGGAAAGCAGGTGGCCTCATAAAAGCTAAGAGCAGCCCATTACTAACAGTCAGCAAAGAAATGGGGACCTCACACCTATGACCACAAGGCATCTAATTCAGCCAACAGTGTGAATGAAAATGGAAGTAGAGTCTTCACAGAGCTTCCAGTTGAATCAAACCCAAGAAACACCTTGGTTTTGGCCTTGTGAGAACCTAAGTAGAGACCCTAGCTGAGTTTGTCATGACTTCTGACCTATAAAACTCTGAGCTAGTAAATGTGTTTGTTTATGTTGCTAAACTTGTGATAATTTGTTATTCAGCAATAGAGAACAAATACCGTACAACTGACAATCTTAATACCTAACATCTTTATTGATAACTATTCATCAGGAGCAAGTAAGATGGAGGTAGGTGAAATAGAGGAGAGATAGTCATGAATCAGAGACAATCTCATTCATAGTTTTGCTGAGGTTCAATCCTAAATACTGCTATATCAGTTACCTTAAATTATACTAATTTCCAGTTCTTAGTTTGTCCTAGTCAATTTTTTCAGTGGCTGTCATATCTGAGTCTCAAGTCACCAGGCATTTCTAATGACCACATGAAATGGTTTCAATAAAATCTTTACTTAAGCAGATTTCTTCCTACAAATAATGAAGTCTCATTATCAGGTAAAGTTACTATTGTTCCTGCTCCAATTTTTGGCAGGTTGGACATCATTTATTCACTAATTAATCATCACTACAGAGATTAGTACTAACATGTGCATGTCATTATTAAATTGTAAAAATGATTTCATCCAAACAGTTATTTCAGCCAAAATGTTCCAAGATTGAGTAAAGGAAGTCACTCAAAGTTTGCCAAATGTATCTTATTTTATGATTTTTGTTCTCAGTCTTTCTAAGTGTGCAGTCAGGATACAATATTTATAGCATATGTTATTTTAAAGATTCATTTCATGTATATGGCACTTTATGTCTGTGACCCAGAATCTTGTGAAATCTTTTGTCACTGCACATTTCTGGCTGCTCATTGAGGTGAGAAACAGCAGGCTATTCAGCCTGTCTAGAGTATAATCTCAAATCCCTTGGAGCAAGGGATTTCAACAACTTCATTTAATGGTTATGGAATTGACTTTCAACTTCTGTTTGGAGGGGTTCTTCTATCTTGACATTTAAAAATAAATGTATGGCATATCTGTTTGCTGTTGCAGTCAAATACAATTTTTGATGACCTTTTCTTTCTCTTCCAAAACCTTGTGGCTTTTTTCTCAATTACAATTCAGGATACATATATTGTTGCTTGCTTTTTTTTTTTTTTTTTTGCAGTACGCAGGCCTTTCACTGTTGTGGCCTCTCCCGTTGTGGAGCACAGGCTCCAGACACGCAGGCTCAGTGGCCATGGCTCACAGGCCTAGCTGCTCCACGGCATGTGGTATCTTCCCAGACCAGGGCACGAACCCGTGTCCCCTGCATCAGCAGGCAGACTCTCAGCCACTGCGCCACCAGGGAAGCCCATGCTTGCTATTTTTAAAAAAATAACATGGGAAGAAAACTCCCCCCCTATTAAAAAATTCCTGCCAGTTAGAGGCTGGCCTTTTTTTAAAATTTATGATTGAAGTGTTTCATTTATTAAGATTAGAAGAGTGTATCTGAGATGAACATAAGTCTGTTGTCTCCCACCTTCACTCTCCAGCTCCCATCCTGAAGCCTTATGGTAATGAGTGTTACGCTCCTGAGGTCATCTTGTCAAGGAATATTTTACTGGGTAAATAAATAAAGTGCAATGTGTGCTTTGACTGTGCACTGTAGACTTCTGCAGACATAATTTAAAGGATATTATTATGAATATCATAGGTGGTTAATGTAAGTGATGGAGAAGCCAAAGGTCAACCACATCATAACAAATACAGTACATATTTCTCAAGGCTAGAAATAGGAATTGAAAATTCACTATTAGAATATAGAGCCTAGAAAACACCACGATGCCTGGAAGGCTGCTCCCAAGAAGCTTTTTGAACATTTTCTAGGAAACACGTCACATCTTACCAAAATAACAGAAACTTTAACATACTGTTGAAAACATAGTCTTTTATATTAGTCATTGATACTAATTAATGATTTACATAAAAAATTAGCTTTTGGGCTTCCCTGGTGGCGCAGTGGTTGAGAGTCCGCCTGCCAATGCAGGGGACACGGGTTCGTTCCCCAGTCTGGGAAGATCCCACATGCCGTGGAGCGGCTAGGCCCATGAGCCATGGCCACTGAGCCTGCACTCCGCAGTGGGAGAGGCCACAACAGTGAGAGACCCGCGTACCAAAAAAAAGAAAAAATAATTAGCTTTTAATACTCAATTCTAGAGAAAAATTTCCCTCTCCCAGCAAGCTGGCCCATTTCCTTCTATCAGGCTACCCATTTTATTCCTCGTTAACTGTAGCTGACATGACTCTCAGTGCTAAAATTATAGCTCAAGTATTCTAACTATATCAACTTAGTCATTTGGTATGTTCATGTTCCCTCATTTTACCTTTTTATAAAATTTGCCATTGAAATGTATTGGTCACTCATACTTTATAAAACTGCTTTTATCCTTTATGAAACCAAAGAGAGTATAATACATAAATAAATAAACATTTTATTATTTTGAAATGGGGATTGTGGATGGGTTGAAGGAGTAGATAAGGGGCTGAAGGGAGATTAGTCTTCTTCTCAGGAGGACTTGAAACCATCCTATTACATTATAGATAATATACTTTAGAGGCCTAGATACTTAGAAACATCATTTCACTACTTCATTTCTTTTTGCAACAATTACAGGCATCAAATAACTTCTATGTTCTGTTACTTTTGTTGTTTTAATCTTGGGGTCAGACAGGAGAGATAACAAAATTCCATGCTTACTTGGACTCATCAATCTAATTATTAATATTTTCCTAGTATTTCTGATAAATACTTTTTGCCATTATTTTTTATTTATTAAGTTTTAAAGTATTGGGGGATCTCAACATTTGGAAGATAAACATTTTTCTAGAAATAATTCTTTCTAGGGAAGACTTTCATTTGTCTGAACATCTAAAACTAAGTAGAAGTATAGTTAAATATTTTTATTCATTCATTCATTTGACAAATAAATTTAGGGTCTCCTCTGAGTAAAGCATTGTGCGGGTTGTTGGTGATACAGCAGCAAATCAGAAAATTAAAGTCTTTACTCTCACAGACTTCATATTCTAGTGGTGTAAAGAGAGTTTATAGCTAAATAAATAAATATATATGTTCCAGTAGGAATACATTCCAATTTAAAAAAATAAAAAAGGTAATAAAGTAGAGAGCAACATAGGGAGTCAGTAGGTAGGTTGAGCATCTTTAGTTAAGGCAATCTGGAAAAGCCTCTCAGAGGAGGTAATATTTTAATTGAGACTTTCAAATATATAATGATAAACATCTATGTATAATTATATTGCATGCATTGAACAAGTAGTTATTGAACTACAATCATTAGGCACTGTGTTAAGGTTCTGAGTATAAGAAAAGTGAACAAAAACATATGTTTATGATTAGTGTGAGATACTAACAAACCATGGATGGTAACTTAAATAAATGTAAAAAGATATATGTTATGAAGTAAAGTGTGATGGTTCTAGGAAAGCATATAACAAGAACAGCTGAACAAGTGATAGAAATGACAATGGAGCAGAAAACTGAAAGAAAAGTAGGAGCTATGTAAGACAAGAATAGAAAGAATATTTCAGCAGAGAGAACAGCATGTGCAAAAGCCCTACATTGGGTGAGGGTATGACACCATTGAGAAAGTGAAAAAGAAAGAATGTGGTTAAGAATAGAAGGAAAGGAAGTTCTTGCTATAAGATGGGGTTGGAGGGTAATTTGGGTCCAGACAATTCAGTGCATAATTTTATTCTGTATTCTAAGAACAACTGGGAGCCATATAAGGCTTTTTAAAGCAAGACAGTGATCATTAGTCATGTATTAAAAAAAAAGGCTGTAGCTTCTGTAAAGATAAAGGATTGGATGTCAAGGAAGGGTAGATGTGGAGAGACTAGTCCAGGAGTTTAATGTGGTTGCCTCAGTCAGGGTGATGTTGTCCTGGGCTTTGGTGGTGACAGTGGTAGTAGAAATGTGGAAGAAAGATCTATTTTAGGGTCCTTTGTGAAGTAAAATCCACATAATAAATTCATGAATAGGGAATGGAAGTGAAAGAAAGGGGTGCCGAGCACAACTTCTAGGATTCTAGCATCCATTCAGACGGCAGGGCCTTTAACCAAGATAAAGAACAGCAAAAAAGGCCAGAGGTATTACCGTGAGTGTTGAACATAACTGAGTTTCATATATGACTCTCTTATGTTCATATATTTATAAGACTGCTGTTTGGGATAAAATTATCATCCTGACTGAGATGATTGGCCCAGAAAGTGACCCAAATCAGCTATTATGAGAAAGCACTCACGGGTATTTATGTTATCTGAAACTCCTGCCATTAGAACCCATCTAATCTTAATACTTTATACAGGGCTCAGACCCAGATAGTGCCCCAAATTGGACACAGTGTGTCTCGTGACCCCTACAATAAAGCTAATATTTATTTAGAACATACTACATGTCAGAAAATGCTTTAATAATTTTATGTGGATTATTTCATACAGTCATCTCATCAGTCTAATGAGATAGATACTATTTTGTCAACCACATTTACATCTAAGGAAACTGAGACTTTCAGCAATGAAATAACCTGGTGAGTGGATAGCAGCCAGATCCCAGAATTTGTGCTCTTGGTCATTATATGGTTCTCTCTTAATATCCAGGTAAAGTCACTGTGCTATTTTACCTGGATACTCAAGTATAGTGCAGACAAAGGTTCACTGTCTTTGCCCCCACCCAAGCAGTTGTATTCTGAATGTTCTTTTCCTCGCCAAAAGAGTGAACACTCACTTCCCTGGCTGCCAATTGCTCTTGTACATACTAAAGTTCCAAACACCTACTTATAGGTTAAAAGAACCACAATACTTATAAGGTCTTCCATCCAAGCTACATCAAATGCCCACAATCCTTCAAAGAAAACAATACACCATGTCTGTTATCCCAGTTTTCATCAAAGTCCATTTGTTATATAAATCTAGCTAAATCTTATTTCCATATATGTAGCATTATTTCTACTTAAAAGCTGAAAGTTTTTGTACCTTAACAATATATTTCTGCAACAAAACATTAGCGATTTTCTTTAAATCAACAATCTTTTATAATGACAATAGATGAAAGTGAAGATATTTTGTATCATTAGGAATAATATATATTCTTTTAATTAAAAATTATTTATAAAATATCTCAAACTTGCATAAATTAATATGGTAGATATGTAGCCACAAACCATATTTAATAGATCTACAATTTTATCATGCTTACATTGAAGACGCTCTCTAATGTTTTTTTTTTACACCTTTATTGGAGTGTAATTGCTTTACAATGGTGTGTTAGTTTCTGCTTTATAACAAAGTGAATCAGTTATACATATACATATATTCCCATATCTCCTCCATCTTGTGTCTCACACCCTCCCACCATCCTTATGCCACCCATCCAGGTGGTCAAAAAGCACCGAGAGGATTACACTCTGCTATGTGACTGCTTCCCACTAGCTATCTATTTTACGTTTGGTAGTGTATATATGTCCATAGCACTCTCTCACTTTCTCTCAGCTTACCTTTGGCCCTCCCCATATCCTCAAGTCCATTTGCTAGTAGGTCTGTGTCTTTATTCCTATCTTACCCCTATGTTCTTCATGACATTTTATTTCTTAGATTCCATATATATGTGTTAGAATATGGTATTTCTCTTTCTCTTTCTGACTTACCTCACTCTGTATGACAGACTCTGGGTCCACCCACCACACTATAGATAACTCAATTTTGTTTCTTTTTATGGCTGAGTAATATTCCATTGTATATATGTGCCACATATTCTTTATCCATTCATTCAATGATGGACACTTAGGTTGTCTCCATATCCTGGCTATTGTAAATAGAGCTGTAATGAATATTTTGGTACATGACTCTTCTTGAATTATGGTTTTCTCAGGGTATATGCCCAGTAGTGGGATTGCTGGGTCTTATGGTAGTGCTATTTGTAGTTTTTTAAGGAAACTCCATACGGTTCTCCACAGTGGCTGTACCAATTCATATTCACACCAGCAGTGCAAGAGTGTTCCCTTTTCTCCACACCCTGTAGAGCATTTATTGTTTGTAGATTTTTTGATGATGGCCATTCTGACCGGTGTGAGATGATATCTCATGATAGTTTTGATTTGCATTTCTCTAATGATTAAAGATGTTGAGCATTCTTTCATGTGTTTGTTGGCAATCTGTATATCTTGTTTGAAGAAATGTATATTCAGGTCTTCTGCCCATTTTTGGATTGGGTTGTTTGTTTTTTGTTATTGAGCTGCATGAGCTGCTTGTAAATTCTGGAGATTAATCCTTGGACGGTTGCTTCATTTGAAAATAATTTTTCCCAATCTGAGGGTTGTCTTTTGGTCTTGTTCATGTTCTTGTTTCCTTGCTGTGCAAAAGCTTTGAAATTTCATTAGGTCCCATTTGATTATTTTTGTTTTTATTTCCATTTATCTAGGAGGTGAGTCAAAAAGGATCTCACTGTGATTTATGTCATAGAGAGTTCTGCCTATGTTTTTCTCTAAGAGATTGATAGTTTCTGGCCTTACATTTAGGACTTTAATCCATTCTGAGCTTATTTTTGTGTATGATGTTAGGGATTGTTCTGATCTCATACTTTTATATGTACCTGTCCAGTTTTCCCAGCAGCACTTATTGAAGAGGCTGTCCTTTCTCCACTGTATATTCCTGCCACCTTTATCAAAGATAAAGTGACCATATGTGCATGGGTTTATCTCTGGGCTTTCTATACTGTTCCATTGATATATACTTCTGATTTTGTCCCACTACCATACAGTCTTGATTACTGTAGCTTTGTAGTATAGCCTGAAGTCAGGGACCCTGATTCCTCCAGTTACGTTTTTCGTTCTCAAGATTGCTTTGGCTATTCAGGGTCTTTTGTGTTTCCATACAAGTTGTGAAATGTTTTGTTCTAGTTCTGTGAAAAATGCCAGTGGTCGTTTGATACGGATTGCATTCAATCTGTAGATTGCTTCGGGTAATAGAGTCATTTTCACAATGTTGATTCTTCCAATCCAAGAACATGGTATATCTCTCCATCTATTTGTATTATCTTTACTTTCTTTGATCACTGTCTTACAATTTTCTGCACACAGGTCTTTTGTCCCCTAAGGTAAGTTTATTCCTAGATATTTTATTCTTTTTGCTGCAATGGTAAATGGGAGCGTTTTCTTGATTTCACTTACAGAATTTTCATCATTAGTGTATAGGAATGCCAGAGATTTATGTGCATTAATTTTGTATCCTGCTACTTTACCAGATTCATTGATTAGCTCTAGTAGTTTTCTGGTAGCATCTTTAGGATTCTGTATGTATAGTATCATGTCATCTGTAAACAGTGACAGCTTTACTTCTTCTTTTCTGATTTGGATTCCTTTTATTTCCTTTTCTTCTATTGCTGTGGCTAAAACTTCCAAAACTATGTTGAATAAGAGTGGTGAGAGTGGTCAACTTTGCCTTGTTCCTGATCTTAGTGGCAAGGCTTTCAGTTTTTCACCTTTGAGGACGATGCTGGCTGTGGGTTTCTCATATATGGCCTTTATTATGTTGAGGAAAGTTCCCTCTATGCCTACTTTTTGCAGGGTTTTTATCATAAAAGGGCGTTGAATTTTGTCAAAAGCTTTCTCTGCATCTATTGAGATTATCATATGTTTTTTCTCCTTCAATTTTTTAATATGGTGTATCACATTGCTTCACTTGCATATAATGAATAATCCTTGCTTTCCTGGAATAAACCCCACTTGACCATGGTTTATGATCCTTTTAATGTGCTATTGGATTCTGTTTGCTTATATTTTGTTGAGGATTTTTGCATCTATGTTCATCAGTAATACTGGCCTGTATTTTTATTTATTTGTGACATCCTTGTCTGCTTTTGGCATCAGGGTGATGATGGCCTCGTAGAATGAGTTTGGGAGTGCTTCTCCCTCTGCTATATTTTGGAAGAGTTTGAGAAGGATAGGTGTTAGCTCTTCTCTAAATGCTTGATAGAATTTGCCTGTGAAGCCATCTGGTCCTGGGATTTTGTTTGTTGGAAGAGTTTTAATCACAGTTTCAATTTCAGGTCTTGTGATTGGTCTGTTCATATTTTCTATTTCTTCCTGATTCAGATTTGGCAGGTTGTGCATTTCTAAGAATTTATCCATTTCTTCTAAGTTGTCCATTTTATTGGCATAGAGTTGCTTGTAGTAATCTCTCATAATCTTTTGTATTTCTGCAGTGTCAGTTATTTATTCTCCTTTTTCATTTCTAATTCTATTGATTTGAGTCTTCTCCCATTTTTTCTTGATGAGTCTGGCTAATGGTTTATCAATTTTTTTTATCTTCTCAAAGAACCAGCTTTTAGTTTTATTGATATTTGCTATTTTTTCCTTTAATTCTTTTTCATTTATTTCTGATCTGATTTATATGATTTCTGCTAACTTTCATGTTCTTTTGTTCTTCTTTCTCTAATTGCCTTAGGTACAAGGCTAGGTTGTTTATTCAAGACTTTTCCTGTTTCCTAAGGTAGGATTGTATTGTTATAAACTTCCCTCTTAGAACTGCCTTTGCTGCATCCCATAGGTTTTAGGCCATCGTGTTTCCATTGTCATTTGTGTATAGGTATTTTTTGATTTCCTCTTTGATTTCTTTAGTGATCACTTCGTTATTAAGTAGTGTATTGTTTGGCCTCTATGTGCTTGTATTTTTTACAGATCTTTTCCTGTAATTGATATCTAGTCTCATAGTGTGGTGATCGGAAAAGATACTTGATACAATTTCAATTTTCCTAAATTTACCAAGGCTTGATTTGTGACCCAAGATATGATCTATTCTGAAGAATATTCCATGAGCACTTGAGAAAAAAGTGTATTTTGTTGTTTTTGGATGGAATGTCCGATGAATATCAATTAAGTCCATTTTGTTTAATGTATCATTTAAAGCTTGTGTTTCCTTATTTATTTTCAATTTGCATGATCTTTCCATTGGTGGAAGTGGGGTGTTAAAGTCCCCTACAAAGAGAGTGTTACTGTCAATTTCCCATTTTATGGCTGTCAGTATTTGCCTTATATATTGAGGTGCTCCTATGTTGGGTGCATAAATATTTACAATTGTTATATCTTCTTGGATCGATCCCTTGATCATTATGTAGTGTCCTTCTTTGTGTCTTGTAATAGTCTTTATTTTAAAGTCTACTTTGTCTGAGATGACAATTGCTACTCCAGATTTCTTTTGGTTTCCGTTTGCATGGAATATCTTTTTCCATCCCCTCACTTTCAGTCTGTATGTGTCACTAGGCCTGAAGTAGGTCTCTTGTAGACAACTTATATATGGTTGTTGTTTTGGTATCCATTCAGCCAGTCTGTGTATTTTGGTAAGAGCATTTAATCCATTTACCTTTAAGGTAATTATCGCTATGTATGTTCTATTCCCATTTTCGTAATTGTTTTGTGTTTGTTATTGTAGGTCTTTCCCTTCTCTTGTGTTTCTTGCCTAGAGAAGTTCCTTTAGCAGTTGTTGTAAATCTGATTTGGTGGTGCTGGACTCTCTCAGCTTTTGCTTGTCTGTAAAGGTTTTAATTTCTCCATCAAATCTGAATGAGATACTTTCTGGGTACAGTAATCTTGGTTGTAGGTTTTTCTCCTTCATCACTTAAAATATGTCCTGCCAGTTGTCTCTGGTTTGCAGAGTTTCTGCTGAAAGATCAGCTGTTAATCTTATGGGCATTCCCTTGTGTGTTATTTGTTGTTTTCCCTTGCTGCTTTTAGTATGCTTTCTTTGTATTTAATTTTTGACAGTTTCTTTAATATGTGTCTTGGCATGTTTCTCCTTGGATTTATCCTGTATGGGACTCTCTGTGCTTCCTGGACTTGATTAATTATTTCCTTTCCCATATTAGGGAAGTTTTCAAATATAATCTCTTCAAATATTTTCTCAGTCCATTTCTTTTTCTCTTCTTCTTCTGGAACACCTATAATTTGAATGTTGGTGTGTTTAATTTTGTCCCAGAGGTCTCTGAGACTGTCCACAGTTCTTTCCATTCTTCTTTCTTTATTTTGCTCTGCAGTAGTTATTTCCAAGATTTGATCTTCCAGGTCACATCTCCATTATTCTGCCTCAGTTATTCTGCTATTGATCTCATGTAGAGTATTTTTAATTTCATTTATTGTGTTGTTCATCATTGCTTGTTTCATCTTTAGTTCTTCTAAGTCCTTGTTAAATATTTCTTGCATTTTGTCTATTCTATTTCCAAGATTTTGGATCATCTTTACTATCATTATTCTAAATACTTTTTCAGGTAGACTGCCTATTTCCTCTTCATTTGTTAGGTCTGGTGGGTTTTTATCTTGCTCCTCCATCTCTTGTGTTTTTCTGTCTTGTCATTTTGCTTATCTTACTGTGTTTAGGGTCTCCTTTTTGCAGGCTGCAGATTCATAGTTTCTGTTGTTTTTGGTGTCTGTCCCCAGTGGCTAATGTTGGTTCAGTGGGTTCTGTAGGCTACCTGGTGGAGGGGGCTAGTGCCTGGGTTCTGGTGGGTGAGGTGGATCTTGTCTTTCTGGTGGGCATGTCCACGTCTGGTGGTGTGTTTTGGGGTGTCTGTGGACTTGTTATGATTTTAGGCAGCCTCTCTGCTAATGGGTGGGGTTGTGTTGCTGTCTTGCTAGTTGTTTGGCATAGGGTGTTCAGCACTTTAGCTTGCTCGACGTTGAGTGAAGCTCGGTGCTAGTGTTGAGATGGAGATCTCTGGGAGATTTTCACCATTTGATATTATGTGGAGCTGGGAGGTCTCTGGTGGACCAGTGTCCTGTAGTTGGCTCTCCCACCTCAGAGGCACAGCACTGACTCCTGGCTTCAGCACCAAGAGCCTTTCATCCAATGGCTCAGAATAAAAGGGAGATAAACTAGAAAGAAAGAAAGGAAGGAAGGAAGAAGGAAAGAAAGAAAGAAAGAAAGAACATAAAATAAGATAATATAAAGTAAAATAAAGTTATTAAAATAAAAATAATTATTAAAAAATTATTTTCAAAAGTATAAAAACAAAACAAAAAGAACGGACAGGGTGGGTGCTGTGAAGATGGTGGAAGAGTAAGACGCAGAGGTCACCTTCCTCCCCACAGATACACTAGAAATACATCTACATGTGGAACAACTCCTACAGAACACCTACTGAATGCTGGCAGAAGACCTCAGACCTCCCAAAAGGCAAGAAACTCCCCATGTACATGGATAGGGCAAAAGAAAAAAAGAAAAAGCAGAGACAAAAGAATAGGGACGGCACCTGCACCAGTGGGAGGGAGCTGTGAAGGGGGAAAAGTTTCCACACACTAGGAAGCCCCTTAGTGGGCGGAAACTGTGGGAGGCAGATGGGGGAGCTTTGGAGCCGTGGAGGAGAGCACAGCAACAGGGGTGCAAAGGGCAAAGTGGGGAGATTCCCGCACAGAGGATCGGTGCCGACCGGCACTCACCAGCCTGAGTGGCTTGTCTGCTCACCTGCCGGGGTGGGCGTGGCTGCAAGCTGAGGCTCGGATTTCAGTCAGAGCACAGGGAGAGGACTGGGGTTGGAGGCTTGAATATAGCCTGAAGGGGTTAGTGCACCACGGCTAGCCCGGAGGGAGCCTGGGGAAAAGTCTGCACCTGCCAAAGAGGCAAGAGACTTTTTCTTCCACCTTTGTTTCCTGGTGCGAGAGGAGAGGTGTTTAAGAGCACTGCTTAAAGGAACTCCAGAGACAGGCGCGAGCCACGGCTAAAAGCACGAAACCCAGAGATGGGCGCAATCCACGGCTAAAAGCACGGACCACAGAGACAGGCGGGAGACGCTAAGGCTGCTGCTGCCACCACCAAGGGACCTGTGTGCGATCACAGGTCACTATCCACACCCTTCTTTTGGAGAGCCTGTGCAGCCTGCCACTGCCAGGTTCCCGGGAAACAGGGACAACTTCCCCGGGAGAACGCACGGCGGGCCTCAGGCTGGTGCAACGTCACGTTGGCCTCTGCCGCTGCAGGCCCGCCCGGCATGCCATGCACCTCTCTCCCCCCGGCCTGAGTGCACCAGAGCCCCCGAATCAGTGGCTCCTTTAACCCTATCCTCTCTGAGCAAAAAACAGACACCCTCCAGTGACCTACAACAAAGGCAGGGCCAAACCCAAAGCTGAGCCCTTGTGAGCAGTGAGAAAAAAGAAGAGAAAGGGAAATCTCTCCCAGCAACCTCAGAAACAGCAGATTAAAGCTCCACAATCAACTTGATGTACCCTGCATCTGTGGAATACATGAATAGACAACGAATCATCCCAAATTGAGGAGGTGGACTTCGAGAGCAAGATCTATGATTTTTTTCCCCTTTTCCTCTGTTTGTGAATGTGTATGTGTATGCTTCTGTGTGAGATCTTGTCTGTATAGCTTTGTTTCCAACATTTGTCCTAGGGTTCTATCCATCCATTGTTTCTTTTTTAATTTTTTTCTTAATAATTAATTTTAATAACTTTATTATATTTTACCCTCGTTCTTTCTTTCTTTCTTTCTTTCTTTCTTTCTTTCTTTCTTTCCTTCCTTCCCTCCTTTAGACAATGAATCATCCCAAATTGAGGAGGTGGACTTTGAGAGCAAGATTTATGATTTTTTTTCCCCTTTACATTTTTTTCTGAGGGTGTATGTGTATGCTTCTGTGCAAGATTTTGTCTGTATAGCTTTGCTTCCAACATTTGTCCTAAGGTTCTATCCGTCCCTTTTTTTTTCTAAATAATTATTTTTTAATTCAATAACTTTATTATACTTTATGTTATTTTACTATATCTTCTTTCTTTCTGTCTTTTTTGCTTCCTTCCCTCCTTCCTTCCTTCCTTCCTTCCTCAATCTCTCCCTCCCTCCTTTCTTTCCTTTTTGCCTTCTTTCCTTCTTTTCTTCTTTCTTTCTTCCTTCCTTCCTTCCTTCCTTGCTTCCTTCCATCATTTCTTTCTCTTTCTTTCTTTCTTTCTTTCTTCATACTTCTACTAATTCGCTCTACTTTTTCTCCCTTTTATTCTGAGCCGTGTGGATGAAAGGCTCTTGATGCTCCAGCCAGGAGGCAGGGCTCTGTCTCTGAGGTGGGAATGCCAACTTCAGGACACTGGTCAACAAGAGACCTCCCAGCTCCACATAATATCAAATGGTGAAAATCTCCCAGAGACCTCCATCTTAACACCAGCACCCAGCTTCACTCAATGACCAGCGAGCTACAGTGCTGGACAACCTATGCCAAACACCTAGCAAAACAGGAACACAACCCCACCCATTAGCAGAGAGGCTGCCTAAAATCATAATAAGTCCACAGACACCCCTAAACACACCACCAGATGTGGACCTGCCCACTAGAGAGACAAAATCCGCCTCATCCACCACAACACGGGCACTAGTCCCATCCACCAGGAAGCCTACACAACACACATAACCAACCTTAGCCACTGGAGACAGACATCAAAAACAAAAGGAACAACGAACCTGCAGCCTGCAAAAAGGAGACCCCAAACACAGTAAGATAAGCAAAATGAGAAGACAGAAATACACACAGCAGATGAAGGAGCAAGATAAAAATGCACCAGACCTAACAAATGAAGAGGAAATAGGCAGTCTACCTGAAAAACAATTCAGAATAATGATAGTAAGGATGATCCAAAATCTTAGAAATAGAATGGAAAAAATGCAAGAAACATTTAACAAAGACCTAGAAGAAATAAAGATGAAACAAGCAACGATGAACAACACAATAAATGAAATTAAAAGTACTTTAGATGGAATCAATAGCAGAATAACTGAGGCAGAAGAACGGATAAGTGACCTGGAAGACAAAATAGTGGAAATAACTACTGCAGAGCAGAATAAAGAAAAAAGAAGAAAAGAACGGAGGACAGTCTCAGAGACCTCTGGTAAAACATTAAGCACACCAACATTCGAATTATAGGGGTTCCTGAAGAAGAAGAGAAAAAGAAAGGAACTGAGAAAATATTTGAAGAGATTATAGTTGAAAACTTCCCTAATATGGGAAAGGAAATAATCAAGTCCAGGAAGCACAGAGACTCCCATACAGGATAAATCTAAGGACAAATAAGCCAAGACACATATTAATCAAGTTGTCTAAAATTAAATACAAAGAAAGCATATTAAAAGCAGCAAGGGAAAAACAACAAATAACACACAAGGGAATCCCCATAAGGTTAACAGCTGATCTCTCAGCAGAAACCCTGCAAGCCAGAAGGGAGTGGCAGGACATACTGAAAGTGATGAAGGAGAAAAATCTGCAACCAAGATTACTCTACCCAGAAAGTATCTCATTCAGATTTGACGGAGAAATTAAAACCTTTACAGACAAGCAAAAGTTGAGAAAGTTCAGCACCACTAAACCAGCTTTACAACAAATGCTAAAGGAACTTCTCTAGAAAAGAAACACAAGAGAAGGAAAAGACCTATGATAATGAACCCAAAACAATTTAGAAAATGGGAATAGTTACATACATATCAATAGTAACCTTAACTGTAAATAGAATAAATGCTCCCATCAAAAGACACAGGTTGGCTGAATGGATGCAAAAAGAAGACCCTTATATATGCTGTCTACAAGGTACCCACTTCAGACCTAGAGACACATACAAACTGAAAGTAAGGGGATAGAAAAAGATATTCCATGCAGATGGAAACCAAAAGAAAGCTAGAGTAGCAATTCTCATATCAGACAAAATAGACTTTAAAATAAAGAGTATCACAAGAGACAAAGAAGGACACTACATAATGATCAAGGGATCGATCCAAGAAGAAGATATAACAATTGTAAATATTTATGCACCCAACATAGGAGCACCTCAATATATAAAGCAAATACTAACAGCCATAAAAGGAGAAATCGACAAAAACACATTCATAGTAGGGGACTTTAACACCCCAATTTCACCAATGAAAGATCATCCAAAATGAAAATAAATAAGGAAACACAAGCTTTAAATGATACATTAAACACGATGGACTTAATTGATATTTATAGGACACTCCATCCAAAAACAACAGAATACACATTTTTCTCAAGTGCTCATGGAGCATTCTCCAGGATAGATCATATCTTGGGTCACAAATCAAGCCTTGGTAAATATAAGAAAATTGAAATTGTATCAAGTATCTTTTCTGACCACACAACCGTGAGACTAGATATCAATTACAGGAAAAGATCTGTAAAAAATAATAACACATGGAAGCTAAACAATACACTACTTAATAACGAAGTGATCACTGAAGAAATCAAAGAGGAAATAAAAAAATACCTACAAAAAAATGACAATGGAGACACAACAACCCAAAACATATGGGATGCAGCAAAAGCAGTTCTCAGCGGGAAGTTTATAGCAATACAAGCCCAACTTAAGAAGCAGGAAACATCTCAAATAAACAACCTAACCTTGCACCTAAAGCAATCAGAGAAAGAACAAAAAAACCCCAACGCTAGCAGAAGGAAAGAAATCATAAAAATCAGATCAGAAATAAATGAAAAAGAAATGAAGGAAACAATAGCAAAGATCAATAAAATTAAAAACTGGTTCTTTGAGAAGATAAAAAAAATAGATAAACCATTAGCCAGACTCATCAAGAAAAAAAGGGAGAAGACTCAAATCAATAGAATTAGAAATGAAAAAGGAGAAGTAAAAACTGACACTGCAGAAATATGAAAGATCATGAAAGATTACTACAAGCAACTCGATGCCAATAAAATGGACAATCTGGAAGAAATGGACAAATTCTTAGAAATGCACAACCTGCCAAGACTGAATCAGGAAGAAATAGAAAATATGAACAGACTAATCACAAGCACTGAAATTGAAACTGTGATTAAAAATCTTCCAACAAACAAAATCTCAGGACCAGATGGCTTCACAGGCAAATTCTATCAAACATTTAGAGAAGAGCTAACACCTATCCTTCTCAAACTCTTCCAAAATATAGCAGAGGGAGGAACACTCCCAAATTCCTTCTACGAGGTCACCATCATCTTGATACCAAAACCAGACAAGGATGTCACAAAGAAAGGAAACTACAGGCCAATATCACTGATGAACATAGATGCAAAAATCCTCAACAAAATACTAGCAAACAGAATCCAACAGCACATTAAAAGGATCATACACCATGATCAAGTAGGGTTAATTCCAGGAATACAAGGATTCTTCAATATACGCAAATCTATCAATGTGATAAACCATATTAACAAACTGAAGGAGAAAAAACGTATGATCATCTCAATAGATGCAGAGAAAGCTTTTGACAAAATTCAACACCCATTTATAATAAAAACCCTGCAGAAAGTAGGCATAGAGGGAACTTTCCTCAACATAATAAAAGCCATATATGGCAAACCCACAGTCAACAGCATCCTCAATGGTGAAAAACTGAAAGCATTTCCACTAAGATAAGGAACAAGACAAGGTTGCCCACTCTCACCAGTCTTATTCAACATAGTTTTGTAAGTTTTAGCCACAGCAATCAGAGAATAAAAGGAAATAAAAGGAATCCAAATCGGAAAAGAAGTAAAGCTGTCACTGTTTGCAGATGACATGATACTATACATAGAGAATCCTAAAGATGCTACCAGAAAACTACTAGAGCTAATCAATGAATTTGGTAAAGTAGCAGGATACAAAATTAATGCACAGAAATCTCTCGCATTCCTATATACTAATGATGAAAAATCTGAAAATGAAATCATGGAAACACTCCCATTTACCATTGCAACAAAAAGAATAAAATATCTAGGAATAAACCTACCTAAGGAGACAAAAGACCTGTATGCAGAAAATTATAAGATACTGATGAAAGAAATTAAAGATGATACAAATAGATGAGGAGATATACCATGTTCGTGGATTGGAAGAATCAACATTGTGAAAATGACTCTAGCACCCAAAGCAATCTATAGATTCAATGCAATCCCTATCAAACTACCACTGGAATTTTTCACAGAACTAGAACAAAAAATTTCACAATTTGTGTGGAAACACAAAAGACCCCGAATAGCCAAAGCAATCTTGAGAACGAAAAACGGAGCTGGAGGAATCAGGCTCCATGACTTCAGACTATACTACAAAGCTACAGTAATCAAGACAGTATGCTACTGGCACAAAAACAGAAAGATAGATCAATGGAACAGGATAGAAAGCCCAGAGATAAACCCACGCACATATGGGCACCTTGTCTTTGATAAAGGAAGCAGGAATGTACAGTGGAGAAAGGACAGCCTCTTCATTAAGTGGTGCTGGGAAAACAGGGCAGGTACATGTAAAAGTATGAGATTATATCACTCCCTAACAGCATACACAAAAATAAGCTCAGAATGGATTAAAGATCTAAATGTAAGGCCAGAAACTATCAAACTCTTAGAGGAAAACATAGGCAGAACACTCTATGACATAAATCACAGCAAAATCCTTTTTCACCCACCTCCTAGTGAAATGGAAATAAAAACAAAAGTAAACAAATGGGACCTAATGAAACTTCAAAGCTTTTGCACAGCAATGGAAACCATAAACAAGACCAAAAGACAACCCTCAGAATGGGAGAAAATATTTGCCAATGAAGCAACTGACAAAGGAGTAATCTCCAAAATTTACAAGCAGCTTAATCAGCTCAATAACAAAGAAACAAAAAACTCAATCGAAAAATGTGCAGAAGCCCTAAATAGACATTTCTCCAAAAAAGATATACAGACTGGCAACAAACACATGAAAGAATGCTCAGCATCATTAATCATTAGAGAAATGCAAATCAAAACTACAATGAGATATCTTCTCACACCAGTCAGAATGGCCATCATCAAAAAATCTAGAAAAAATAAATACTGGAGAGGGTGTGGAGATAAGGGAACACTCTTGCATTGCTGGTGGGAATGTAAATTGGTTCAGTCACTATGGAGAACAGTATGGAGGTTCCTTAAAAAATTACAGATAGAACAACCATATGACCCAGGAATCCCACTACTGGGCATATACCCTGAGAAAAACAAAATTCAAAAAGAGTCATGTAGCAAAATGTTCATTGCAGCTCTATTTACAATAGCCCGGAGATGGAAGCAACCTAAGTGCCCATCATCGGATGAATGGATAAAGAAGATGTGGCACATATATACAATGGAATATTACTCAGCCATAAAAAGAAACGAAACTGAACTATTTGTAATGAGGTGGATAGACCTAGAATCTGTCATACAGAGTGAAGTAAGTCAGAAAGAAAAAAGACAAATACCGTATGCTAACACATATATATGGAATTTAAGGGAAAAAATGTCATGAAGAACCTAGGGGTAAGACAGGAATAAAGGCACAGACCTACTGGAGAATGGACTTGAGGATATGGAGAGGGGGAAGGATGAGCTGTGACAGGGCGAGAGAGAAGCATTGACATATATACACTAACAAACGTAAGGTAGATAGCTAGTGGGAAGCAGCCGCATGGCACAGGTATATCAGCTCGGTGCTTTGTGACCGCCTGGAGGGGTTGGATATGGAGGGTGGGAGGGAGGGAGACGCAAGAGGGAAGAGATATGGGAACATATGTATATGTATAACTGATTCAGTTTTTTATAAAGCAGAAACTAACACACCATTGTAAAGCAATTATACCACAATAAAGATGTTAAAAAACAAAACAAGAAAAAGACGGACGGATAGAACCCTAGGACAAATGGTGAAAGCAAAGCTTTACAGACAAGGTCTCATACAGAATCATACACATACACACTCTCAAAAAGAGGAAAAGGGGAAAAAATTATAAATCTTGCTCTCAAAGTCCACCTCCTCAATTTGGGTTAATTCGTTGTCTATTCATCTATTGCACAGATGCATTGTACATCAAGTTCATTGTGGAGTTTTAATCCACTGCTCCTGAGGCTGCTGGGAGAGATTTGCCTTTGTCTTCTTTGCACAGCTCCTGGGGCTCAGCATTGGATTTGGCCCTGCCTCTGTGTGTAGGTCACTGGAGGGTGTCTGTTCTTCGCTCAGACAGGACGGGGTTAAAAGAGCAGCTGACTCGGGGGCTCTGGCTCACTCAGGCCGGGATGAGGGAGGGTTTTGGATGCAGGGCAAGCCTGCGGTGGCAAAAGTCCAGCGGGATGTTGCACTAGCCTGAGGCGCACCGTGCGTTCTCCTGGGGAAGTTGTCCCTGGATCCCGGGACCCTGGCAGTGGCGGGCTGCACAGGCTCCCAGGAAGGGAGGTGTGGAGAGTGACCTGTGCTCACACACAGGCTTCTTGGTGGCAGCAGCAGCAGCCTTAGCATCTCATGCCCGTCTCTGGGGTCCGCACTGTTAACCGCGGCTCGCACCCTTCTCTGGAGCTCCTTTAAGCAGCGCTCTTAATCCCCTCTCCTCACGCACCAGGAAACAAAGAGGGAAGAAAATGTATCTTGACTCTTTGGTAGGTCCAGACATTTCCCCGGACTCCCTCCCTGCCTGATGTGGTGCACTAGCCCCCTGCAGTCTGTGTTCACGCTGCCAACCCCAGTCCTCTCCCTGCGCTCCGATTGAAGCTTGAGCCTCAGCTCCCAGTCCCGCCCACACTGGCCGGTGAGCAGACAATCCTCTCGGGGTGGTGAGTGCCGGTTGACACCGATCCTCTGTGCGGGAATGTCTCTTCTTTTCCCTCTGCACCCCTGTTGCTGTGCTCTCCTCCGTGGCTCCAAAGCTTCCCCCCTCCGCCACCTGCAGTCTCTTCCTGCGAAGGGGCTTCCTAGTGTGTGGAAACATTTCCTCCTTCACATCTCCCTCCCACTGGTGCAGGTCCCGTCCCTATACTTTTGACTCTGTTTATTCTTTTTTCTTTTGCCCTATCCAGGTACATGGGGAGTTTCTTGCCTGTGGGAGGTCTGAGGTCTTCTGCCAGCGTTCAGTAGGTGTTCCGTAGGAGTTGTTCCACGTGTAGATGTATTTCTGGTGTATCTGTGGGGAGGAAGGTGATCTCCGTGTCTTACTCTTCCGCCGTCTTCCTCTGACTCTCTCTCTAAACTTTTTAACAGATAAAACATTAGAAAAACATCTAAATCCCCACTATCATCTCCCTTCTCTTCCATCCCTATTCCTCAGTGGTAAAATACCTCATAGTTGAGCCATATTATACCCATTTATAGTTTTGTAACTTTATAATGCACTGTACATTCCATTCTGATGTGCTTCTTTCTTAGCTTTTTTTTTGAGTTGTATACACATTGTTACCTAGAAAATTCATTCATTCATTAAGACATCTGTATAGTGTTCATTTTTGTGAATAAATCACGATTGATATGCCCATTTCTAGAAAGGTGGACAGTTAGGTTATTTGCATTTATTAAACTATTACAATAAACATCCCATTGCATGTTCCCTGTACACACATATGTTTTCTCTAGGGAAAATTCCAGGTGGTAGATTTTCTGAGTCATAGAATAGTTTCCTTTCCATTTTTTATTAAAGTATAGTACATTTAAAATATCATGCTAGGGCTTCCCTGGTGGCGCAGTGGTTAATAATCCACCTGTCAGTGCAGGGGACATGGTTTCAATCCTGGTCTGCAAGGATCCCACATGCCATGGAGCAAATACACATGTGTGTCACAACTACTGAGACTGCGCTCTAAAGCCTGCAAGCCATGACTACTGAGCCTGTGAGCCACAACTACTGAAGCATGCATGCCTAGAGCCCGTGCTCTGCAACAAAATAAGCCACTGCAATGAGAAGCCCACACACCACAACAAAGAGTAGCCACTGCTTGTGGCAACTAGAGAAAGTCTGCATACAGCAACAAAGGCCCAACACAGCCAAAAAAATAAATAAATAAAATAAAATATATTAGTTTCAGGTGACCAACATAGTAATTCATTATTTTATAGATTATACTCCTTTAAAAATTATTATAAAATAGTGGCTCTATTCCTTCTGCTGTTCAATGTATTCTTATAGATTATTTTATACATAGTAACTTTTAATCTCCCAGACCTATCTTTCCCTTCCCCACTTTACTCTCCTCACAAGTAACAACTAGTTTTTCTCTGCATCTGTGAGCCTGTGCCTGTTTTGTTATATTCATACATTTGTTTCACTTTTAGATTCTACAAATAATGGTAACATATAGGACCTATCTTTCTCTGACTTAATTCACTAACATAAAAGCAACCAAATCCATTTACACACACACACACACACACACACACACACACACACACACACACATATATATATATATCACTTTTCTTTATCCATTCATTTGTTGATGGAACTTAAATTGCTTCCACATCTTGGCTATTGTAAATAATGCTGCTATCATTGGGATGCATGTGTCTTTTAAAATAAGTAATTTTGTTTTCTTCAGGTATATACCCAGAGATGGGATTGCTGGATCATATGTAGCTCTATCTTTAGTTTTTGAGGAACCTCCATAATGTTTTCCATAGTGGCTGCACTAATAAACATTCTCACCAACAGTGCACAAGGGTTCCCTTTTCTCCACACCAAATTCTCTTCTCTCCAGTGTTTTTGATGATAGTCATACTGACAGGTGTGCTGTGATATCTCACTGTGAATTTGATTTGCATTACTCTGATAATTAGCAACGTTGAGCATCTTTTCAGGTGCCTCTTTGTCATCTGTGTGTCTTCTTTGGAAAAATGTCTATTCAGGACATTGCCCATTTTAATCAGGTTTATCTGTTTGTTTATATATTGACTTGTATGGCTGTTTGTATATTTTGGATATTAACACATTATCGGTCATATCATTTGCAAATATTGATATTTTCTCCCATTCAGTACGTTCTCTTTTTGGTTGCTGATGGTTTCCTTTACTGTGAGAATGTATTTGGGTTTAACCCAGTCCCATTTGCTTATTTTTTTTAACATCTTTATTAGAGTATAATCGCTTTACAATGTTGTATCAGTTTCTACTGTTTAAAAATGAATCAGCTATATGTATACATATATCCCCATATTCCTTCCCTGTGGTGCCTCCCTCCCTATCCCACCCCTCTAGGTGGTCACAAAGTACCAAACTGATCTCCTTGTCCTATGGAGCTGCTTCCCACTAGCTATCAATTTTACATTTGGTAGTGTATATATGTCATCAATGCAACTATCTCATTTCATCCTAGCTTACACTTACCCCTCCCCATGTCCTCAAGTCCATTCTCTACATCTGGATCTTAATTCCTGGACAGCCCCTAGGTTCATCAAACCATTTTTTTAAGACTCCATATATATGTGTTAGCATATGGCATTTGTGTTTCTTTCTGTGACATACTTCTCTCTGTATGACAAACTCTATATCCATCCAACTCACTAAAAATAATGCAATTTCATTTCTTTTCATGGCTGAGTAAAATTCCATTGTATATGTGCCACATGTTCTTTATCCATTCTTCTGTCAATGGATACTTAGGTTACTTCCAGGTCCTGGCTAGTGTAAATAGTGCTTCAATGAACATTGTGGTACATGCCTCTTATTGAATTATAGTTTTTTCAGTGTATATGCGCAGGAGTGGGATTGCTGGGTCGTATGGTAGCACTATTTTAAGTTTTTTAGGGAAACTCCATACTGTTCTCCACAGTGGCTGTATCAATTTACAGTCCCACCACAGGGCAAGAGAATTCCCATTTCTCCACACCTTCTACAGCATTTGTTGTTTGTAGATTTTTGATGATGGCCATTCTGACTGGTGGGAGGTGATATCTCATTGTGGTTTTGATTTGCATTTCTCTAATGATTAGTGATGTTGAGAATCCTTTCATATGTTTGTTGGCAATCTGAATATCTTCTTTGGAGAAATGTCTATTTAGGACTTCTGCCTATTTTTGGATCGGGTTATTTGTTTCTTGATATTGAGCTGCATGAGCTGCTTATATATTTCGGAGATTAATCCTTTGTCTGTTGATTTGTTTGCAAATATTGACTCCCATTCTGAGGGTTGTCTTTTTATCTTGTTAATGGTTTCCTTTACTGTGCAAAAGCTTTTAAGTTCCATTAGTTCCCAGTTGTTTATTTTTGTTTTTATTTCCATTTCTCTAGGAGGTGGATCAAAAGGATCTTGCTGTGATTTATGTCATAGATTGTTCTACCTATGTTTTCCTCTAACAGTTTTAAAGTATGTGGGCTTACATTTAGGTCTTTAATCCTTTTTGAGTTTACTTTTGTGTATGGTGCTAGGGAATGTTCTAATTTCATTCTTTTACATGTAGCTGTCCAGTTTTCCCAGCACCAATTTTTTCTTGTTGTTTTGTTGTTGTCTTTTTTTTTCTTAACAACTTTATTGGAGTATAATTGCTTTACAATGGTGTGTTACTTTCTGCTTTACAACAAAATTAATCAGTTATATATATATATACCTATGTTCCCATATCTCTTCCCTCTTGCGCCTCCCTCCCTCCGACCCTCCCTATCCCACCCCTCCAGGTGGTCACAAAGAACTGAGCTGATCTCCCTGTGCTATGCGGCTGCTCCCCACAAGCTATATACCTTACATTTGGTAGTGTATATATGTCAATGCATCTCTCTCATTTTGTCATAGCTTACACTTCTCCCTCCCCATATCCTCAAGTCCATTCTCTAGTAGGTCTGTGTCTTTAATCCTGTCTTACCTCTAGGTGCTTCATTACATTTTTTTTCTTAAATTCCACATATATGTGTTAGCATACGGTATTTGTCTCTCTCTTTCTCACTTACTTCAATCTGTATGACAGACTAGGTCTATCCATCTCATTACAAATAGCTCAATTTCGTTTCTTTTTATGGCTGAGTAATATTCCATTGTATATATGTGCCACATCTTCTTTATCCACTCATCTGATAATGCACACTTAGGTTGCTTTCATCTCCAGGCTATTGTAAATAGAGCTGCAATGAACATTCTCGTACATGACTCTTTTTGAATTATGGTTTTCTCAGGGTATATACCCAGTAGTGGGATTGCTGGGTCATATGGTAGTTCCATTTGTAGTTTTTTAAGGAGCCTGCATACTGTTCTCCACAGTGGCTGTATCAATTTACATTCCCACCAACAGTGCAAGAGGGTTCCCTTTTCTCCACATCCTCTCCAGCATTTATTGTTTCTAGATTTTTTGCTGATGGCCATTCTGACTGGTGTGAGATGATGTCTCATTGTAGTCTTGATTTGCATTTCTCTAATGATTAGTGATGTTGACCATTCTTTCACGTGCTTGTTGGCAGTCTGTATATCTTCTTTGGAGAAATGTCTATTTAGGTCTTCTGCCCATTTTTGGATTGGGTTGTTTGTTTCTTTGTTATTAAGCTGCATGAGCTGCTTATAAATTTTGGAGATTACTCCTTTGTCAGTTGCTTCATTTGCAAATATTTTCTCCTATTCTGAGTGTTGTCTTTTGGTCTTGTTTATGGCTTCCTTTGCTGTTCAAAAGCTTTGAAGTTTCATTAGGTCCCATTTGCTTATTTTTGTCTTTATTTCCATTTCTCTAGGAGGTGGCTCAAAAAGGATCTTTCTGTGATTTATGTGATAGAGGGTCCTGCCTGTATTTTCCTCTAAAAGTTTGATAGTTTCTGGCCTTACATTTAGGTCTTTAATCCATTTTGAGCTTATTTTTGTGTATGGTGTTAGGGAGTGATCTAATCTCACACTTTTACATGTACCTGTCCAGTTTTCCCAGCAGCACCTATTGAAGAGGCTGTCCTTTCTCCACTGTACATTCCTGCCTCCTTTATCAAAGATAAGGTGACCATATATACGTGGGTTTATCTTTGGGCTTTCTATCCTATTCCGTTGATCTGTCTTTCTGTTTTTGTGCCAGTACTGTACTGTTTTGATTACTGTAGCTTTGTAGTATAGTCTGAAATCAGGTTAACCTGATTCCTCCAGCTCCGTTTTTTGTTCTCAAGATTGCTTTGGCTATTCGGGGACTTTTGTGTTTCCATACAAATTGTGAAATTTTTTGTTCTAGTTCTGTGAAAAATGCCAGTGGTTAGTTTGATAGGGATTGCATTGAATCTGTACATTGCTTTGGGTACTAGAGTCATTTTCACAATGTTGATTCTTCCAATCCAAGAACATGGTATATCTCTCCATCTATCTGCATCATCTTTACTTTCTTTCATCAGTGTCTTATAATTTTCCGCCTACAGGTCTTTTGTCTGCTTAGGTAGGTTTATTCCTATATATTTTATTCTTTTTGTTGCAGTGGTAAATGCGAGTGTTTTCTTGATTTCACTTTCAGCTTTTTCATCATTAGTGTATAGGAATGTGAGAGATTTCTGTGCATTAATTTTGTACCTGCTACTTTACCAAGTTCATTGATTAGCTCTAGTAGTTTTCTGGTAGCATCTTTAGGATACTCTCTGTATAGTATCATGTCATCTGCAAACATTGACAACTTTACTTCTTCTTTTCTGATTTGGATTCTTTTATTTCCTTTCCTTCTCTGATTGCTGTGGCTAAAACTTCCAAAAGTATGTTGAATGACAGTGGTGAGAGTGGGCAACCTTGTCTTGTTCCTTATCTTAGTGGAAATGCTTTCAGTATTTCACCATTGAGGACAAGGTTGACTGTGGGTTTTTCATATATGGCCTTTATTATGTTGAAGAAAGTTCCCTTTATGCCTACTTTCTGGAGGGTTTTTTTCATAAATGGGTGTTGAATTTTGTCAGAAGCTTTCTCTGCATCTACTGAGATGATCATATGTTTTTTCTCCTTCAATTTGTTAATATGGTTTATCACATTGATTGATTTGCATATAATGAATCATCCTTGCATTCGTGGAATAAACCCCCCTGGATCATGGTGTATGATCCTTTTAACGTGCTGTTGGACTCTGTTTGCTAGTATTTTGTTGAGGATATTTGCAACTATGTTCATCATTGATATTGGCCTGTAGTTTTCTTTCTTTGTGACATCCTTGTCTAATTTTGTTTTCAAGGTGATGGTGGCCTCGTGGAATGGATTTGGGAGTGTTCCTCCCTCTGCTATATCTTGGAAGAGTTTGAGAAGGATAGGTGTTAGCTCTTCTGTAAATGTTTGATAGAATTTGCCTGTGAAGCCATCTGGTTCTGGGCTTTTGTTTGTTGGAAGATGTTTAATCACAGTTTCACTTTCAGTGCTTATGATTTGTCTGTTCATATTTTTTATTTCTTCCTGATTCAGTCTTGGCTGGTTGTGCATTTCTAAGAATTTGTCCATTTCTTCCAGGTTGTCCATGTTATTGACATAGTGTTGATTTTAGTAATCTCATGATCTTTCGTATTTCTGCAGTGTCAGTTTTTACTTCTCCTTTTTCATTTCTAATTCTATTGATTTGAGTCTTCTCCATTATTTTCCTGATGAGTCTGGCTAATGGTTTATCAATTTTGTTTATCTACTCAAAGAACCAGCTTTGAGTTTTATTGATCTTTGCTATTGTTTCCTTCATTTCTTTTTCATTTATTTCTGATCTGATTTTTATGATTTCTTTCCTTCTGCTAACTTTGGGGTTTTTTTGTTCTTCCTTCTCTGATTGCTTTAGGTGCAAGGCTAGGTTGTTTATTCGAGACGTTTCCTGTTTCTTAAGGTAGGATTTTATTGCTATAAACTTCCCTCTTAGAACTGCTTTTGCTGTATCTCATAGATTTTGGGCCGTCTTGTCTCTATTGTCATTTGTTTCTATGTATGTTTTTATTTCCTCTTTGATTTCTTCATTAATCACTTCGTTATTAAGTAGTGTATTGGTTAGCCTGCTTGTGTTTGTATTTTTTACAGATCTTTTCCTGTAATTTATATCTAATCTCATAGCATTGTGGTTAGAAAAGATACTGGTACAGTTTCAATTTTCTTAAATTTACTAAGGCTTGATTTGTGACCCAAGATATGATCTATCCTCGAGAATGTTCCATGAGCACTTGAGAAAAATGTGTATTCTGTTGATTTTGGATGTAATGTCCTATAAATACCAATTAAGTCCATCTTGTTTAATGTATCATTTAAAGCTTGTGTTTCCTTATTTATTTTCATTTTGGATGATCTGTCCATTGGTGAAAGTGGGGTGTTAAAGTCCCCTACTCTGAATGTGTTACTGTTGATTTCGCCTTTTATGACTGTTAGTATTTGCCTTATGTATTGAGGTCTAGCACCACTTATTGAAGGAGCTCTCTTTTATCCATTGTATGTTCCTGCCTCCTTTATCAAAGATAAGCTGACCATATGTGTGTGAATTTATCTCTGTGTTTTCTATCCTGTTCCATATTTCAATATTTCTGTTTTTGCTCCAGTACAATACTGTCTTCATGACTGTAGCTGTGTAGTAGTGTCTGAAGTCAGAGAGCCTGATTCTCCAGCTCCATTGTTTTGGCTATTTTGGGTCTTTTGTGTTTCCTTACAAATTGTGAATTTTTTATTCTAGTTCTGTGAAAAATGCCATTGGTAGCTTGATAGTGATTGCACTGAATCTGTAGATTGCTTTGGATAGTACTGTCATTTTCACAATGTTGTTTCTTCCAGTCCAAGAACATGGAATATCTCTCCATCTGTTTGTATCATCTTTAATTTCTTTTCAGCAGTGTCTTATAGTCTTCTGTGTACAGGTCTTTTGTCCACTTAGGTAGGTTTATTCCTACGTATTTTTTTCTTTCTCTTGCAGTGGAAAATTGCAGTGTTTGCTTAATTTCTCTTTCAGATTTTTCATCGTTAGTGTGTAGGAATGCAGAGATTTCTGTGCATTAATTTTGTATCCTGCTACTTTACCAAGTTCATTGATAAGCTCCAGTATTTTTCTTGTAGCATCTTTAGGTTTTTCTACATATAGTATTATGTCATCTGCAAACAGTGACAATTTTACTTCTTTTCCTGTTTGGATTCCTTTTATTTATTTTTCTTCTATGTTTGCTGTGGCTGAAACTTCCAAACTATGCTGAATAATAGTGTTGAGAGTGGGAATCCTTGTCTTTTTCCTGAAATTAGAGGAAATGGTTTTAGTTTTTCACTGTTAAAAATGATATTGGCTGTGAGTTTGTCACCTATGACCTTTTTTATATTATGGTAAGTTCCATCTATACCTACTCTCTGGAGTGCTTTTATCATAAATTGCTGTTGAATTTTGTTGAAAGCTTTTTGTGAATCTATTTTCATAATTTTATTCCTTCTACTTCTTAATATGGTGTATCACATTGATTGATTTGTGTATACTGAAGAATCCTTGCATTCCTGGGATAAACCCCACTCAGTCATTGTGTATGGTCCCTTTAAAGTACTTTGGATTCTGTTTGCTGGCATTTTGTTAAGAATATTTGCATCTGTGTTCATCAGTGATATTGGCCTGTAGTTTTCTTCTTTTGGGACATCTTTATCTGATTTTAGTGTCAGGGTGATTCTGGCCTCGTAGAATGAGTTTGGGAGTGTCCCTCCCTCCATTATATTTTGGAAGATTTTGAGAAAGCTAGGTGTTAGTTCTTCTCTAAATGTTTGATAGAATTTGCCTGAGAAGCCATCTGGTCCTGGGTTTTTGTTTGTTGGAAGATTTTGGATCACAGTTTCAACTTCAGTGCTTGTGATTGGTCTGTTCATATTTTCTATTTCTTCCTGGTTCAGTCCAGGAATGTTGTACATTTCTAAGAATTTGTCCATTTCTTCTAGATTGTCCATTTTCTTGGCATATTGTTGCTTGTAGTAATCTCTAATGATCCATTGTATTTCTGCAGTGTCAGTTATTACTTCTTTTTCATTTCTAATTGTGTTGATTTTTTTCTCTCTTTTTTTCTTGATGAGTCTGGCTAATAGTTTGTCAATTTTGTTTATCTTCTCAAAGAGCCAGCTTTTAGTTTTATTGATATTTGCTATCATTTCCTTCATTTTTTCCCCATTTATTTCTGATCTGATCTTTCTGATATCTCTCCTTCATCTAATATTGTTTTTTTTTTCTGTTGTTGTTGTTTTTCTTCTTTCTCTAATTGCTTTAGCTGTAAGGTTAGTTTGCTTATTTGAGATGTTTCTTGAGGTAGGATTGTATTGCTATAAACTGTTGTCTTAGAGCTTCTTTTGCTGTATCCCATAGATGTTGGATAATTGATTTTTCATTGTTATTTGTTTCTAGGTATTTTTTTTGCATCCTCTTTGATTTCTTATTTGATCACTTGCTTTTTAGTAGTGGATTTTTCAGGCTTCATATGTTTGTATTTTTTACAGTTTTTTTTTTCCTGTACTTGATATCTAGTCTCAAAGTGTGGTGGTTGGAAAAAATACTTGATATGAATTCAATTTTCTTATTTATTTATTTGAGAACAAAACATCATGTTTAATCAACCCACCTGAACAGAAATGAGGGAAACATACCTTGCCTTGCAAGGTCCCATTGAGAAGAAAACTCAGTCTCCTTGAAAAAAATATCATAGAAAAACAGAATCTTCAAAGCACAAATTTAGTGAGGCTTGTATTGTGACCCAAAATATGATCTATCCTGGGTAAATTTCCATAAGCACTTGAGAAGAAACTGAATTCTGTTGCTTTTGGAAGGAATGTCTTATAAATTTCAATTAAGTCCATATGGTCTAAGGTGCTATTTAAAGCTTTTGTTGTCTTATATATTTTCATTTTGGATGATCTGTCCATTGCTGAAACTGGGGTGTTAAAGTCTCCTACTATTATTGTGTTATTCTCGGTTTCCCATTTTATGGTTGTAAGCATTTGCTTTATGTATTCAGGTGCTCCTTTGTTGGGTGCATAAATATTTACAATTGTTATAACTTTTTCATGGATTGAACCCTTGATTATCATGTAGTGTCCTTCTTTATCTCTTGTAATAGTCTTTAATTTAAAGTCTATTTTATCTCATATGAGTATTGCTATTCCAGCTTTCTTTTGATTTCCATTTGCATGGGATATATTTTTCCATCCCCTCACTTACAGTATGTATGTGTCCCTAAGTCTGAAGTGGGTCTCTTGTAGACAGCATATATAAGGGTCTTGTTTTTGTATCCATTCAGCCAGTTGGTGTCTTTTGGTTGGAGCATTTAATCCATTTACATATAAGGTTATTACCTATATGTCTTATCACTTTTTTCTCAATGGTTTTGGGCTTGTTTTTGTAGGTCTTTTCCTTCCCTTGTGGTTCATGCCTAGAGAAATTTCCTTAGAATTTTTGTAAAGCTGCTTTGGTGGTGCTGAAGTCTCTTAACTTTTGTTTGTCTGTAAAGGTTTCAATTTCTCTGTCGAGTATGAATGAGATACTTGCTGGGTACAAAAATCTTGGTTGTAGCTTTTTCCCTTTCATCCCTTTAAATATGTCTTGCCACTGCCTTCTGGCTTGCAGAATTTTGGCTGAAAGATCAGCTGTAAACTTATGAGGATTCCCTGGTAAATTATTTGTTTCTTTTCCCTTGCTGCTGTAAATATTTTTCTTTGTATTTATTTATTTCATTTTTTAAAATATCTTTATTGGAGTATAATTGCTTTAAAATGGTGTGTTAGTTTCTGCTTCAAAACAAAGTGAATGAGATAAACATATGCATATGTCCCCATATCACTTCCCTCTTGTGTCTCCCTCACTCACACCCTCCTTAGCCCACCACTCTAGGTGGTCACAAAACACCAAGCTGATCTCCCTGTGCAATGCAGCTGCTTCCCACTAGCTATCAGTTTTACATTTGGTAGTGTATATATGTCCATGCCGATCTCTCACTTTGTCCCAGCTTACCTGTCCCCCTCCCCATGTCCTCAAGTCCATTCTCTAGTAGGTCTGCATTTTTATTCCCGTTTGGCTCCTAGGTTCTTCATGACCATTGTTTCTTTTATTTTGACTCCACATATATGTGTTAGCATACAGTATTTGTTTTTCTCTTTCTGCCTTACTTCACTCTGTATGACAGACTCTAGGTCCATTCACTTCACTACAAATAATTCAGTTTTGTTTCTTTTTAAGGTTGAGTAATATTCCATTATATATATGTGCCACATCTTCTTTATCCATTCATCTCTTGATGGACACTTAGGTTGCTTCCATATCCTGACTACTGTAAATAGAGCTGCAATAAACATTGTAGTACATGACTCTTTTTGAATTATTGTTTTCTCAAGGTATATGCCTAGAAGTGGGAACCCTGAGTTGTATGGTATTTCTGTTTGTAATTTTTTTAAGGAACATCCATACTGTTCTCCATAGTGGCTGCAACAATTTACATCCCCACCAACAGTTCAAGAGGGTTCCCTTTTCTCCACACACAATCCAGCATTTATTGTTTGTAGATTTTTTGATGATGCCCATTCTGACTGGTGTGAGATGATATCTCATTTTAATTTTGATTTGCATTTCTCTAATGATTAATGATGTTGAGCATTCTTTCATGTGTTTGTTAGCAATCTGTATATCTTCCTTGGAGAAATGTCTATATAGGTCTTCTGCCCATTTTTGGATTTGGTTGTTTGTTTTTTTCATATTGAGCCAGAAGAGCTGCTTGTAAATTTTGGAGATTCATACTTTGTCAGTTGCTTCATTTGCAAATATTTTCTCCCATTCTGATGGTTGTCTTTTCATCTTGTTTATACTTTCCTTTGCTGTGCAAAAGCTTTTAAGTTTTACTAGGTCCCATTTGTTTATTTTTGGTTTTATTTCCATTTCTCTACAAGTTGGGTCAAAAAGGATCTTGCTGCGATTTATGTCATAGAGTGTTCTGCCTGTGTTTCACTCAAAGAGTTTTATAGTGTCTGACATGACACTTAGGTCTTTAATCAATTTTGAGTTTATTTTTGTGTATGGTGTTAGAGAGTTTTCTAATTTCATTCTTTTACATGTACCTGTCCAGTTTTCCCAGCACAACTTATTGAAGAGACTGTCTTTTCTCCACTGTATATTCTTGCCTCCTTTATCAAAATTTAGTTGAACATATGTGCATAGGTTTACCTCTGGGCTTTCTATCCTCTTACATTGATCTATATTTCTGTTTTTGTGCCACTACTGTACTGTCTGATTACTGTAGCTTTGTAGTATTGTCTTAAGTCAGGGAGCCTGATTCCTCCAGCTCAGTTTTTCTTTCTGAAGTTTGCTTTGGCTATTCGGGGTCTTTTGTGTTTCCATACAAATTTTGAAATATTTTATTCTAGTTCTGTGAAAAATGCCAGTAGCAGTTTCAAACGGATTGCACTGAATCTGTAGATTGCTTTGGGTAGTATAGAAATTTTCACAATGTAGATTATTCCAATCCAAGAACATGGTATATCTCTCCATCTATTTGTATCATCTTTAATTTCTTCCATCAGTGTCTTATAATTTTCTGCATACAGGTCTTTTGTCTCCTTAGGTAGGTTTATTCCTAGATATTTTATTCCTTTGTTGCAATGGTAAATGGGAGTGTTTTCTTAATTTCAGTTACAGATTTTTAGTATATAGGAATGCCAGAGATTTTTGTGTATTAATTTTGTATCCTGCTACTTTACCACATTCATTGATTAGCTCTAGTAGTTTTCTGGTAACATCTTTAGTATTCTCTATGTATAGTATCATGTCATCTGCAAACAGTGACAGCTTTACTTCTTCTTTTCCAATTTAGATTCCTTTTATTTCCTTTTCTTCTCTGATTGCTGTGGCTAAAATTTCCAAAACTATGTTGAATAATAGTGGTGAGAGTGGACAACCTTGTCTTGTACCTGATCTTACTGGAAATGGTTTCAGTTTTTCACCATGGATGATGACAATGGCTTTGTCATATATGGCCCTTATTATGTTGAGGAAAGTTCCCTGTATGCCTACTTTCTGTAGGGTTTTTATAATAAATGGTGTTGAATTTTGTTGAAAGCTTTTTCTGCATCTATTGAGATGATCATATGGTTTTTTTTCTCCTTCAATTTGGTAATATTGTGTATCACATTGATTGATTTGCTTATACTGAGAAATCCTTGCATTCCTGGGATAACCCCACTTGATCATGTATGATCCTTTTAATGTGCTGTTGGATTCTGTTTGCTAGTATTTTGTTGTGGATATTTGCAATTATGTTCATCAGTGATATTGACCTGTAGTTTTCCTGTTATGTGACATCTTTGTCTGGTTTTGGTATCAGGGTGATGGTGGCCTCATAGAATGCATTTGGGAGTGTTCCTCCCTCTGCTATATATTTGGAATAGTTTGAGAAGTATAGGTGTTAGCTCTTCTCTGAAGGTTCGTCTGTGAAGCCTTCTGGTCCTGGGCTTTTGTTTGCTGGAAGATTTTTTATCACATTTTCAATTTCAGTTGTTGTGATTGGTCTCTTTGTATTTTCTATTTCTTCCTGGTTCATTCTCGGAAAAATGTGCATTTCTAAGAATTTGTCCTTTCCTTCCTGGTTGTCCAATTTATTGGCATATATTTGCTTGTAGTAATCTCTCATGATCCTTGTATTTCTGCAGTGTCAGTTGTTACTACTCCTTTTTCTTTTCTAATTCTATTGATTTGAGTCTTCTCCCTTTTTTTCTTGATGAGTTTGGCTAATGGTTTATCAATTTTGTTTATCTTTTCAAAGAACCAGCTTTTAGTTTTATTGATCTTTGCTATCATTTCCTTCATTTCTTTTTCATTTATTTCTGATCTGAACTTAGTGATTTCTTTCCTTCTGCTAAGTTTGTTTTTTTTTTCTTTTTCTTTCTCTAATTGCTTTAAGTCTAAAGTTAGGTTGTATTTTTAAGATGTTTCTTGTTTCTTAAGGTAAGATTGTCATGTTATAAACTTCCCTCTTAGAACAGCTTTTGCTGCATCCCATTGGTTTTGAGTCATTGTGATTTCATTGTCATTTGTTTCTAGGTATTTTTTGAGTTCCACAGTGATCTCTTGGTTTTTAAGTAGTATATTGTTTATCCTCCATGTGTTTTTATTTTTTACAGATTTTTTCCAGTAATTGATATCTAGTCTCATAGCATTGTTGTTAGAAAAGACACTTGATATGATTTTAATTTTCTTAAATTTACCAAGGCTTGATTTGTGACCCAAGATATGATCTATCCTGGAGACTGTTCCATGAGCACTTGAGAAGAAAGTTTATTCTGTTATTTTCAGATGGAATGTCCTATAAATATAAGTTATATCCACCTTGTTTAATGTATCATTTTAAGCATGTGTTTCCTTATTTATTTTCACTTTGCATGATCTGTCCATTGGTGAAAGTGGGGTATTAAAATCTGCTACTATGATTTTGTTACTGTCAATTTCCCATTTTATGGCTGTTAGTATTTGCTTTATGTATTGAGATGCTCCTATATTGTGTTCGTAAATATTTACAATTTTTATATCTTCTTTTTGGATTGATCCCTTGCTCCTTATGTAGTGTCCTTCTTTCTCTCTTGTAATAGCCTTTGTTTTAAAGCAATCCCACTACTGAGCTTATACCCTGAGAAAACCATAAATCAAAAAGAGTCATGTACTACAATGTTCATTTCAGCTCTATTTACAATAGCCAAGACATGGAAGCTACCTAAGGCCATCAACAAATGAATGGTTAAAGAAGATGTGGCACATATATACAATGGAGTATTACTGAGCCAGAAGAAAAACAAAAATTGAGTTATTTGTAGTGAGGTGGATGGACCTAGAGTCTGTCTTACAGAGTGAAGTAAGTCAGAAAGAGAAAAACTAATACTGTATTTTTACACTTATATATGGAATCTAAAAAAAATATAGTCATGAAGAACCTAGGGGCAAGATGGGAATAAAGACACAGGCCTACTAGAGAATGGACTTGAGGACATGGGGATGGGGAAGGGTAAGCTGCAACAAAGTGAGAGAGTGGCATGGACATATATACACTACCAAATGTAAAACCAATAGCTAGTGGGAAGCAGCCGCATAGCACAGGGAGATCAGTTCAGTGCTTTGTGACCATCTAGAGGAGTGGGATAGAGAGGATGGGAGGGAGGGAAACACAAAAGTGAAGAGATATGGGGAGATTATATATATATATATGATTCACTTTGTTATAAAGCAGAAACTAACACACCATTGTAAAGCAATTATACTCCCATAAAGTTGTTAAAAAGATTTTAAAAATTACGTTCCAATATTAAACAAAAGCAAGGAAAGGAATGCTTGAGAATATTGGTCATGTGTCTACTTCCCTTAGTTAAGAAAACCCCTCCCACAAAGGGGGTGTAAGAAATACACAGAGCACCAGATAGGCCTCCCTGTAAGAAGGGTATATGGCTATCACTGTTAAGTCATATGGTCAAACGCAATGAGTTTGATGGTGTATCTAGCCCTCCTGATTTATGGAATAAATCCTATGTGTCCAATTGCCCCACTCCTAAATACTAAAGGGATGGATGTAATTGGACTGATCAGTTTTAAATTTTAAATAAATTTATAAATAATAAATAAATAAATAAAGTTTCACAAACACTTCAATTCTCAGAAATCCTCTCATTTTCAGAAGTTTTTAAGAAGATATATTCTTTATCCTAGGTCATAAATTAGTTTTCTTCATAGATATTCCTACTCGTTCAACAGTATTTTTTCATTTTAGTTTAAAAAATTTGATAAAATTTAGATGATAACTTAACATTTTATTGATGGTTAAAATCATAAAAGTAGGGCTTCCCTGGTGGCACAGTGGTTGAGAGTCTGCCTGCCGATGCAGGGTACATGAGTTTGTGCCCCAGTCCAGGAAGATCCCACATGCCGTGGAGCAGCTAGGCCTGTGAGCCATGGCCACTGAGCCTGTGCTCCATAATGGAAGAGGCCACAACAGTGAGAGGACCGCATACCACAAAAAAAAAAAATCATAAAAGTAAATATTAATTATTAAAGTGCTCTAGAAAGTAACCTGGACATGATCATGGAGTTCTAATACTTACCTTTGGTAAATCGTTTCACTTCTCTGGAGCTTTATACACTAAGTATGTTAGATAAGATGATCTGTAAGGACTAATCTAAACTTTTAACATTCTATGATCTTTTTGCATTTTAGGACTTATTGTCTACTGTGCTGTAAAAGAATGATGTTCTTGAGGATTTCTTAGCATTGAGAGAGCTTATTTATACTCCAAAGTGCCCTGGACTGATAGTTTTTTAACTATTCTAATTTCTTTCTTTCTTTTATTTTCTTTCCTTTTCTTTTCCATTAGCAGTTAATTCTCGGTGCATTCTTAATATTTTCTTACATTATACAAAATTCTTTGGGTGATAATCTGAGAATCACTTAGTCACTTTCTCGTGAAAGCTATTTCATGAGACTTTAGACTGATATTTCCTGCTCATTTCCCATTTTTCTTATTTCTGTTTCATAAAAGAATGAGATAGTTGTTTCTACTAAAAATCTAATGTCTAGGTGAGTGGATTACCAATATATTGGCAAAGATATTTCAACTTTTCTGATCTCAACACCTCAAATTTTTATTTCATGATTTTCTGCAAGATTTTACATGTCCTTCCAAGTTTTAGTGGCTTAAATTCTTTTGACAAACTACCCAATTTACATAGGTTACACCTCCTTTATGCTCCTTAATATCTGGAAGGACATTCAGTTACAGGCCATTACAGAAATAAAACAACACTATTAGTCACAAATGTTTATGGAAGCCAAAGACTGTTACAACATAGTTTTGGTTTGTTTGCTTTACTTTTTCCATTGTATATGCTTTCTACTGCTTCAAAACAAATTATCAGAAACTTAGCAACTTAAAACTATATCCATTTGTTATCTAAGAGCTTTGTAGGCCAGAAGTCCTGTTGGCTTCACTGGGTTCTTTTGCTCAGGCAATCACAAGGCTGAAATCCAGGTATTGACTAGACTGAGCTATTATATAAAGGCTATGAGGAAGTATCTGGTTACAAGCTCATCCTAGTTATTGGCAGAATTTAATTCCTTATAGTTATAGAACTGAGGTCCCTGTTTTCTTGCTGGTTGTCAGCCAAGGACTTCTTTCAGTTCCTAGAGGCAATAATCAGGTCATGCCTTCGAGCTCCTTCATCTCAGATTCCATAAAAGCATGTTAAATTGTTCTCACATTTGGAATCACTTTGACTTCCTTTTCTGCTACCTACTGAAGAAAGCTCTCTGCTTTCAAAGTACACATGTGATTAGATTAGGACCACAGGATAATATTATTATCTGATTAGTAACTGATCTAAAATAATACATTTGCCATATAATATAATCACTGGACACTGGAGTAATTCCAGAGGGCAATGTTCATGGGTTACATCTTATAATTCTGTCTACCACACACATTGAAATATTAAACTTTGGACCAACATCTAGGGGTCCTTTCGCTCATGTCTCCCTTCTGTTTTGTTTTGTTTTTTGTTTGTTTGTTTACTTCTGTATACCTATCCACTGGGGTCCTGACTTATTCTTGCAGGAAGGTTCATTCTTGCAACAAGTAATGAAGTTAAGCCCATGAAAGCCATTAACCCTGCCTCCATTCTGGGAAGCCAGTTGTAGACCATGAAGACAATAATAATCTTTCTTAGGAATAGGTTTAGATCTTTCAAGGTTCTTCAGAATGGGACATGCTTAAGAAAAAAAAGGCCTTATTCTTAACAATACTGATTTCCTTTTCTATCATAACCACAGTGTTTCATTATGCTAAAATTATTACCACATCATACACCAGGTGAAAGGAAGAAAATTACCAAAGGAGTAGATGGAAACAGAAAACCAACAGAATTTACTTTCAGTGTTTCCTTAGCTAAAAACAATAACATAATTTCACAGTCTAAGCACAATAAAAATTATGCATGTTGATTGCTTTTCCTCTTTTGATTTTTTTGAAGTTGTGCCATATTATTTATTGCAACTTGTAGATAATGTGTATAAAGCTTTGCCATTAACTTTTAGACATACTGAATTGAATTTACCCCAGAAAGCTCCTTTTGTATCATCATTGATTTTCTGGGTAATTTTCAATTATTTTTTAAGCTGGATTTTGACTTGGCATTAAGCTCCTATGTATACATAATGAAAATGTTCATGAAGTGTCATTCATACTCATGAGTACAAGTATTAGTAGAGCTCTATGTTGAGCAATACCATAACACATTTAGTTAATATTTTTTCAATTTCCCTTTTCAAAATATAAATTCCCCAGTCAAATAGTTTCGTGGTACTTTGTTGGAATAGGCTCTCTCCAAGAACTCTTCAGAATATTGGAAATATGGGACTAGAACACTATATAATTATAAAAGTAATTACTATAAAAAACATTATGTCAGTGGTTGATATATGAATTTCATACCTCTGTCTCTTACCCTGTTTCTAATCTTGTGCATGCTATCATAATGAATGAAAATATAAGAATTCTTTCCATCCAAATTTATCCTGATATTGTGCCTTCTCTATTCCCTCATTTTTATATCCACATGGCCTTTCTTCCTATATTTCTTGAATTAGTTGTTGTGTCATTAAATTCTGCCTGTGTTAGTTGTTTATCTACTTTCCCCCCTTGACTCATTAAAAGTGAGACTTCACTGATTTTGCAGGGGAAAAGGAAATGCACTTCTTCTGTGTGGAATTTGCCATTTTAAAATTTCTTTCCCAGCTGTCTCTAGTCTATTGTTTCACGGTTAGACAACATATAGTCACCAGTCTATATTAGCAGTCATTTCTCTCTAGATTCCTTTCCCATTGGCACCTCACCTAGTGCATACCCTTGAATTTTTTAGTTTACAGCTTATATACATAAATAATTCATGTGTTGTAAGAAATAGTTTTGGACTAATAGAATTTCTGTGATGCCAACTATCAAAATAAAAAGAACAAAATAATCCAATTCTCTGAATGCTTTTCTTTGAGTATAGGGAAAATGTCTTAATTTCTATTTTATCTGTTTTTTCAAGGTGTGAGGCATTGTGTGGGTGGAATCACTGTTTTAATACTCAAATTTATCAACTTACCATATGTGACCACATTGTATCTTTTATTTTCCCCAAAAAAATTGCTTGTGAATTACTCACATGTCTATGTTAGAACAAGTACAATGTTGGTCCCAAAGACATTCACTAGTCTTTCTGTGATACATAGAGTTAATACATATATATGCTTGTATATATGAAAGCATAAGCATATGCTCGTATGAAGTATAAATTTAAAATGCATTATATAATAATAAAATGTATTATATTAACCCTAACCTTAACCCTAAATGTCAATCAACAGAGGAATGGATAAAGAAAATGTGGTATATATACACAGTGGAACATTACTCAGCCATAAAAATGAATGAAATAGTGCCATTTGCAGAGATGTGGATGGACCTAGAGATTGTCATACATAGTGAAGTATGTCAAAAAGAGAAAAACAAATATTGTATAATATCACTTACATGTGGAATCTAGAAAAATGGTACAGATGAACTTATTTGCAAGGCAGAAATAAAGTCACAGATGTAGAGAACAAACATAGTTACCAAGGGGGGAAGGGGGGTGGGAAGAATTGGGAGATTGGCATTGACATGCATACACTACTATGTATAAAAAGGATAACTAATAAGAACCTACTGTATAACACAGGGAGCTCTACTCAATGACCTGTAGTGACCTAAATGGGAAGGAAATTTAGAAACGAGTGGATATAAGTATGCATATACTGATTCACTTTGCTATACAGCAGAAGCTAACACAACATTTTAAAGCAACTAAACTCCAATAAGAAAAGAAAACAAATAAAATGTATTATATTAAGTGTATTATTAATTCTTATAGTATTAAAAATATTAATTAAAAAATAACAATAAATATAATTAAAGGTGGCAAATGCATGAATTAATAAATTATATTGAAATAATAAATAATATATTCCCAATGCATATATATTGCATATATTGCATATAATCCCATTGCATATAATTCTTGTCAATGTCTAAATCTTTTATTTTTAACATCTTTATTGGGGTATAATTGCTTTACACTGGTGTGTTAGCTTCTGCTTTATAACAAAGTGAAACAGCTATACATATACATATATCCCAATATATCCGCCCTCTTGCATCTCCCTCCCACCCTCCCTATCCCACCCCTCTAGGTGGTGACAAAGCACAGAGCTGATCTCCCTGTGTTATGCAGCTTCTTCACACTAGCTATCTATTTTACATTTGGTAGCTAGATTACCATTCCCCCTCCGGGTGTCCTCAAGTCCATTCTCTAAGTTTGCAACTTTATTCCTGTCCTACCCTAGGTTGTTCAAAACCATTTTTTTTAATATTCCATATATATATGTGTTAGCATATGGTATTTGTTTTTCTCCTTCTGACTTACTTCGCTCTGTATGACAGAATGTAGGTCCATCCACCTCACTACAAATAACTCAATTTCATTTCTTTTTATGGTGAGTCATATTCCATTGTATGTATGTGTCACATCTTCTCTATCCATTCATCTGTCGATGGACACTTAGATTGTCTCCATCTCCTGGCTATTGTAAATAGAGCTGCAATGAATATTGTGGTATATGAATCTTTCTGAATTATGGTTTTCTCAGGGTATATGCCCAGTAGTGGGATTGCTGGGTTGTATGGTAGTTCTATTTTTAGTTTTTTAAGTTTTTAAGTTCTCCATAGTGGCTGTATCATTTTGCATTCCCACCAACAATGCAGGAGGGTTCCCTTTTATCCACACTCTCTCCAGCATTTACTGTTTGTAGATTTTTGGTGATAGCCTTTCTGACTGATGTGAGGTGATACCTCATTGTAGTTTTGATTTGCATTTCTTTAATGATTAGTGATGTTGAACATGCTTTCATGTGATTGTTGGCAATCTGTATATCTTCTTTGCGGAAATGTCTATGTAGGTCTTCTGCCCTTTTGTGGATTGGGTTGTTTGTTTACTTGATATTGAGCTGCATGAGCTGCTTGTAAATTTTGGAGATTAATCTTTGGCAGTTGCTTCATTTGCAAATATTTTCTCCAATTCTGAGGGTTGTCTTTACATCAGGTTTATGGTTTCCTTTGCTATGCAAAAGCTTGTAAGTTTCATTAGCTCCCATTTGTTTATTTTTGTTTTTATTTCCAATTCTCCAGGAGGTGGTTCAAAAAGATCTTGCTGTGATTTATATCATAGAGTCTTCTGCCTATATTTTCCTCTAAGAGTTTTATAGTGTCTGGCTTTACATTTAGATCTTTAATCCATTTTGAATTTATTTTTGTGCATGGTGTTATGGAGTGTTCTAATTTCATTCTTTTACATGTAGCTGTTCAATTTTCCCAGCACCAATTATTGAAGAGGCTGTCTTTTCTCTATTGCATATTCTTGCCTCCTTTACCAAAAATAAGGTGACCATATGTGCATGGGTTTATCTCTGGGCTTTATATCCTGTTCCATTGATCTATATTTCTGTTTTTGTGCCAGTACCATACTGTCTTGATTACTGTAGCTTTGTAGTATAGCCTGATTCCTCCAGCTGCGTTTTCCTTTCTCAAGATTGCTTTGGCTATTTGGGGTCTTTGGTGTATCCATACAAATTGTGAAATTTTTGTTCTAGTTCTGTGAAAAATACCATTGGTAGTTTGATAGGGATTGCATTGAATCTGTAGATTGCTTTGGGTAGTATAGTCATTTTCACAATATTGAGCTTTCCAAACTAAGTACATGGTATATATCTCCATCTTTTTGTATCATCTTTAATTTCATTCATCAGTTTCTTATGGTTTTCTGCATACAGGTCTTTTGTGTCCTTAGGTAGATTTATTTCTAGGTATCTTATTATTTTTGTGGCAATGGTAAATGGGAGTGTTTCATTAATTTCTCTTTCAGATTTTTTAACATTAGTGTATAGGAATGAAAGAGATTTCTGTGCATTAATTTTGTATCATGCATCTTTACCAAATTCATTGATTACGTCTAGTAATCTTCTGGTAGCATCTTTAGGATTCTCTATGTATATTATCCTGTCATCTGCAAACAGTGACAGCCTCTCTTCCTCTTTTCCAATTTGGATTCCTTTGTTTATTTTTCTTCTACTGCTGTGGCTAAAACTTTTAAAACCATGTTGAATAATAATGGTGAGAATGGGCAACCTTGTCTTGTTCCTGATCTTTGTGGAGATATTTCAGTTTTTCACTATTGAGAAAAACGTAGGCTGTGGGTTTTTCATATATGGCCTATATTATGTCAAGGTAAGTTCCCTCTATTGTTACTTTCTGGAGTGTTTTTATCATAATTGGGTGTTGAATTTTGTTGAAAGGTTTTTCTGAATCTATGATCATCTATGAGATGATCATATGGTTTTTATCCTTCAGTTTGTTAATATGGTGTATCACATTGATTGGTTTGCATATATTGAAGAATCCTTGCATTCCTTTGATAAACACCACTTGATCATGTTGTATGATCCTTTTAATGTGCTTTTGGATTCTGTTTGGTAGTTAAGGTTTCTTTCCTTCTGCTGACTTTAGGCTTTTTTTGTTCTTCTTCCTCTAATTTCTTTAGGTGTAAGTTTAGGTTGTTTGTTTGATATGTTTTTTCTTTCTTGAGGTAAGATTGTATTGGTATAAACTTCCCTCTTAGAACTGCTTTGCTGCATCCCATAGGTTTTTGGTCATTGTGTTTTCATTTTCCTTTGTTTCAAGGTATTTTTTGATTTCCTCTTTGATTTCCTTAGTGATCTCTTTGTTATTATGTAGTGTATAGTTTAGCCTCCATGCGTTTGTATTTTTGCAAATTTTTTTTCCTGTAATTGATATCTAGTCTCATAGTGTTGTGGTCAGAAAATATACTTGATATGATTTCAATTTTCTTAAATTTACCAAAGCTTGATTTGTGACCAAAGATATGATCTATCCTGGGGAATGTTCGATGAACAATTGAGAAGAAAGTGTATTCTGTTGTTTTTGGATGGAATGTGCTTTAAATATCAATTAAGGCCATCTTGTTTAATGTATCATTTAAATCATGTGTTTCCTTATTTATTTTCAAGTGAAATTGGGGTGTTAAAAAGTCCCCTACTATAATTGTGTTACCTTCAATTTCCCCTTTTATGGCTCTTAGCATTTGCCTTATGTATTGAAGTGTTCCTATGTTGGGTGCATAAATATTTACAATTGTTTTATCTTCTTGGATTGATACCTTGATCATTATGTGATATCCTTCTTTGTCTCTTGTAATAGTCCTTATTTTAAAGTCTATCTTGTCTGATATGAAAATTGCTACTCCAGCTTTCTTTTGATTTCCTATTGCATGGAATATATTTTTCCATTCCCTCACTTTCAGGCTTTATGTGTCCCTAGGTCTGATGTGGGTATTCTGTAGACAGCATATATTCAGGTCTTGTTTTAGTATCCATTCAGCCAGTCTATGTCTTTTGGTTGCAGCATTTAATCCATTTACATTTCAGGTCATTATTGATATGCAAGCTCCTATTACCATTTTACTAATTGTTTGGGGTTTCTGATTGTAGGTCTTTCCTTTTCTTGTGTTTCCTGTCTAGAGAAGTTCCTTTAGCATTTGTTGTAAAGCTGGTTTGGTGGTGCTGAATTCTCTTAGCTTTTGCTTGTGTGTTAAAGGTTTAATTTCTCTGTCAAAACTAAATGAGATCCTTGCTGGGTACAGTAATCTTGGTTGGAGGTTTTTCCCTTTCATCACTTTAAATATGTCCTGCCACTCCCTTCTGGCTTGCAGAATTTGTGCTGAAAGTTCAGCTGTTAACCTTATGGTGATTCCCTTGTATGTTATTTGTTGTTTTTCTCTTGCTGCTTTTAATATTTCTTCTTTTTATTTAATTTTTGATAGTTTGATTAATATGTGTCTTGGTGTGTTTCTCCTTGGCCTTATCCTGTATGCGACTCTCTGCACTTCCTGGACTTGATTGACTATTTCCTTTTCCATATTAGTGAAGTTTTCAACTATAATCTCTTCAAATACTTTCTCAGTCCCTTTCTTTTTCTCTTCTTCTTCTGCGACCCCTATAATTCGAATGTTGGTGTGTTTAACATTGTCCCAGTTGTCTCTGTGATAGTCCTCAATTCTTTTCATTCTTTTCTCTTTATTCTGCTCTATGGTAATTTTCCCACTATTTTATCTTCCAGGTCACTTTTCCGTTCTTCTGTCTCAGTTATTCTGCTATTGGTTCCTTCTAGAGAATTTTTAATTTCATTTATTGTGCTGTTCATCATTGTTTGTGTGCTCTTTATTTCTTCTAGATCTTTGTTAAATGTTCCTTTTATTTTCTCCATTTTATTTCTTAGATGTTGGATCATCTTTACTATCATTACTCTGAATTCTTTTTCAGGTAGACTGCCTATTTCCTGTCTATTTTTTGGTCTGGTGGGTTTTTTTTGCTCCTTCATCTGCTGTGTGTTTCTCGGTCTTCTCATTTTACTTTACTTACTGTGTTTGGGGTCTCCTTCTCACAGGGTGATGCTGTGAAATTCCCACTGTTTTTGTTGTCTGCCCCCAGTGGCTAAGGTTGTTTCAGTCAGTGGTGTTGGCTTCCTTGTGGAGGGGACTAGTGCCTGTGTTATGAGGCTGGCTCTTGTCTTTCTAGTGGGAAGGACCATGTCCAGTGGTATGTTTTGGGGTGTCTGTGGACTTATTATGATTTTAAGCAGCCTCCTTGCTACTGGGTGGGGTTTTGTTTCTGTCTTGCCAGTTGTTTGGCATAGTGTGTCCAACACTGTAACTTGCTTCTCGTTGACTGGAGCTGGAGCTTAACATTGAGATGGAGATCTGGGACAGCTTTCACCATTTGATGATGTTATGTGGATCTGGGAGGTCTCTCATGGACCAATGTCCTGAACTCCTGTCTCCCACCTCAGATGTACAGGCCTGACACCAGTCTGGAACACCAAGACCCTGTCAGTCACATGGCTCAGAAGAGAAGGGAGGAAAAGAAAGAAAGAAAGAAAGAAAGAAAGAAAGAAAGAAAGAAAGAAAGAAAGAAAGAAAGAAAGAAAGAAAGAAAGAAAAATAAAATAAAGTTATTGAAATAAAAGAACAACAATTATTAAAAAAATAAAAAGTAATTTAATAAGGAAAAATAAAAAGTGAAGAAGAAAGAAGAGAGCAACCAAACCCAAAAGCAAATCCACCAATGATAACAAGTGCTGAATGTATACTAAAAAAAAAAAAAAAGCCAAAAAAAAATGGACAGTCTGTATCCAAGGACAAACTCTAAAAACAAAGCTATACAGACAATAACACACAAAGAAGCATACACATACACACTCACAAAAAGAGATAAAGGAAACATATATATATATATCATTGCTCCCAATGTCCACTGCTTCAATTTTGGGATGATTCTTTTTCTATTCACCTATTCCAGAGATTCAGGGTACATCACGTTGATGGTGGAGATTCAATCTGCTGCTGCTGAGGTTGCTGGGAGAGATTTCCCTTTCTCTTCTTTGTTTTCACTGTTCCTGGGCTTCAGCTTTGTATTTGGTTCTGCCTCTGGTTGAAGGTTACCTGAGGACATATGTTCTTCACTTAGACAGGATGGCATTATAGTAGCAGCTGATTAGGGGGCTCTGGCTCACTCAGGCAGGGGTAGGAATGGGTATGGAATGCTGGGTGAGCCTTCAGTGGCAGAGGCCAGTGTGACATTGCATCAGCCTGAGGTGTGCAATGGATTCTCCCAGAGAAGTGGTCTATGGATCACGGGACCCTGGCAGTGGTGGGCTGCACAGGCTCCCAGGAGGGGATGTGTGGATAGTGACCTGTGCTTGAACACAGGCTTCTTGGTGGCTGCTGCAGCAGCCACCTCAACATCTTATGCCCGTCTCTGGCATCCACGCTGATAGCCGTGGCTCACTCTCATCTCTGGAGCTCATTTAGGCAGTACTCTGAATCCCCTCTCCTCATGCACCCCAAAATAATGGTCTCTTGCCTCTTTGGCCTGTCCAGACTTTTTTCCAGACTCCCTTCCATCTAGCTGCGACACACTAGCCCCCTTCAGGCAGTGTTCATGCTGCCAACCTCAGTCCTCTCCCTGTGATCTGAACTCTGAAGTCGGTGCCTCAGCTCCCAGCCCCTACCCATCCCGACGGGTAAGCAGGTAAGTCTCTCTGGGTTGTGAGTGCTGGCCAACACCAATCCTCTGTGTGGGAATCTCCCTGCTTTGCCCTCTGCCACCCTGTTGCTGCTCTCTCCTCCGTGGCTCCAAAGCTTCTCCCTCGCCCAGCCTTGTCTCCACCAGTGAAAGGGTTTCCCAGTGTGTGGAAACTTTTCCTCTTTCACAGCTTCCTCCCAGAGGTGCAGGTCCCATTCCTATTCTTTTGTCTCTATTTTTTATTTTATTCTTTTGCCCTACCTAGGTACATGGGGAGTATCTTTCCTTTTGGGAAGTCTGAGGTCTTCTGTCAGTGTTCAGTAGGTGTCTTGTAGGAGTTGTTCCACATGTAGATGTATTTCTGAATTATTTATGGGGAGGAAGGTGATCTCCACCTCTTACTCTTCTGTCATCTTGAAGGTCTCTCCAATGCCTATAATTCTTGTCACTGCTGAGAAGTTGACTTTAACTACAAAGAGATCAATCTGTGCATCAATAAGTTCTGAAGTATATTCAGTTCTGGAAAAAACATGTAGAAATATCAAGTAGACACATATAAAGGTAAATTACACAATCATAATTATAATTTGCTCATATATTTTCTCTCCATTTGTGTTTCCATACACTTTTTAAACAATTCTAGTTGGAATGTAAATTTTGTCTGAAATGTATTCCCTAATTAGCCCAGAATCATTGTAATGTCAATGTAAGTAAACTTGGATAAATTGGGTCCTAAATCACTACCTATTGTTAAACTACTAAAATCAGAAGCAAAGACACCTTTACATTTTATCACCAGTATCAAGCTTTATTTAGTATGTAATGCAACCAGAAGATATTTTAAGTAATTTCCTAAGAGAACAGAACTGTTCAATATCCCAGGCTCCACATGCAGACATTCAAAATAAGCAAAAAGGTAAATATCTTAACAACTTTTGAAGAGACTTCTTTCTCATTCATGTGAAGAGATTAAGAAGCAATATTCCAACTTCAACCCAACAAGACATAATAATATTAAAATCACTATATGGGGAAATTTGCTATATCTAATTCTAAATCCTCCTTAAACTTTAATAGTTATGAGCTACATAACCTTCATCTTCACACAACAAATTTCCAAGAGCATAAAATGTGTGAGATAGGCTTTTGTTGAAAGAAAATACAACCAACTCTTTGTGAATCTGAAATGATGCATACAGCCAAGCTGAAATGGTTCTGAATTTTAAGCATAAAAGAAACAAGCTGTTGGAAGAACTTATTCTAGTGGCAACATAAGAAACCATAATGTAGAAACTGTTTCTTGCATTTGTCTCAGCAAAAGGTTCTTTGCTAAAGTTCATTATATGTATCATAGCAAATTTGTTTTTAAAGGTTCATAGGAAATTACTTTTAATGCCACTTGAGGAGAAACATAGGCAAACTGCAAGTAATTTATAAAAATGCATATGTGAAATAAACACTATCATGAATTTCAGCCCAGTCTTAAGAACATAATGATAATTTGAAATAATAAAACATTTTTTCCCAGAAAACACCCAAACTATTGGAAGTTTATTGTCACTTAAACATACTTACAAACTGTCTTAGAAGGTCTGTATGATAGGGACAGGTGACCATCAAAGATTCAGATTCCTCTTGCATACTGTAGATTTGTTGCCAGGGACTATATCACCAGCTCTCCCTTGCATCTAGTTGGAGATGTGTAACTGGCTCTGATTCACTGAATGAGAATGGAAATTCTGTGTGTACCTTCTAATCCAAGGTATTTAAATATCCACTGAGCCTTTCTCAAGTTCTCTTCCATTTCCATGGTGATCTTGGAGACCATGTGTTGAAGATAACTACATCACAACATGGAAGAAAACTTGATGTGTCTCTGACTCACCTTTGGAGGAGAGATGTCCAGGTAAGGGCACCTCTTTCATGAGGAAGTAGTAATACACAACAGTGAAACCACAAATATTGGAGTTGTTTGTTAAAACAATTAATCTACCCTGAGTAATATAGTGACTCAGGAGTGAGTAGGGAGGTAGAAAGAAGAACTAGCTTGAAGTTTAAAATATTCAGTGAAATAATTGGTATAAAAGGTTTAAATCCTGTAAAGTACTTAATACATGTGAAGAATTTGTATTATCAATCTACAACACAACTAATTCTCCTGAATAACCAAGATTATATAAAGAAATTTAATTTTATTGATTTGTTACATATCTGTCCCTGAAAATTAAAAAAAAATATATATATATATATATTTAAATTAATGCAATGAAAAACATAGTCAGCTCATAAAAGAGAAGCCACTCAGGGACTTTTCTGGTTGTCCAATGGTTAAGACTCCATGCTTCCAATGCAGGGGACATTGGTTCAATCCTTGGGTGGGGTAATTAAGATCCCATATGCCACGTGGTGCAGCCACACACACACACACACACACACACACACACACACACACACAAACAAAAGAAGAGAAGCCACTCATATTTTGACATTTAGCCAAAGTGAAATAAATAACATTTTAAAAATGGGTCCTGTGACCTCTTTGATTTTATCATAGATAATGAAGAAAGTGTGCCATACTAAAAATGATACCAAGCTGAGACAAATCGGAAATTATGTGGACAATGTACTAATGGATGCCTTTCCTAACAATGTATTTTGTTTTAAAAATACAAAACAAAATATTTTGGTGAGATATATATTCTAGCTTTGGCTCTTGACTAAGTCACCTTTGTCACTTTGCCTTCTGCATCTGTTTTATCATCCATAAAATAAGCTGGTTCGAAAAGATGTCCTCAAAAGTCTATTCTAGTACCAAAATATTGACCTTTCTCTATCTTTTATAGAATTATCCACTTTGTTAGAGAGAAACAATGACACTTTTTTTAAAGAAGTATATTTTCCCCTGAGCTGAGTTATCATTTTATAGAAAAAGAGATTATAGGAAAAAGCAAAATGAGAATTTCCTTCCTTCCTCATTCTGTTTATTCATTCAGTCTCAAAATGATATTCCACCATCCTGTCTCTAATAGAATTACTATCACAGGCAGTATATTATGTGATTCTGAAAATGAAACCTATAGAAAATTTGGCATTATTATCAATTCAAAATATTATTGTGTATTTATGGTATGTAAGACAACATGCTAAACACTCAATACAACATCGTCTCATTTGATAATAACAGCCTTATGAGATGCCTGTTAATATTATCCAATAAAGCAACTGAAGTCTCCAAAGGTTAACTATCTACTTAAGATAATACACAGCTAGTAAGTAAGTGAGAAAGAATTTAAATCCAAATCCTCTTGGCTCTTTTATTATAAATAAACACTAAATATAGAAAAGCTTGTATCCAGTGTATAGGATTTATACAGATACAGTAAGCCCCCTATATATGAACGAGTTCTGTTCTGAGAGTACATTCGTAAGTCCAATTTATTCATAAGTCCAAAGAAGTAGGCCTAGGTACCCAACTAACACAATCGGCTATATAATACTCTACAGTAATAGGTTTATAATACTTTTCACACAAATAATGCATAAAAAACAAACAAACATAATGAAAACATTTTTAATCTTACTGTACAGTACCTTGAAAAGTACATAGTACAGTACAACAGCTGGCATACAGGGGTTGGCATTGAGTGAACAGGCAAGAAGAGTTACTGACTGGAGGAGGGAGAGGAGGTGGGAGATGGTAGAGCTGAAGGATGATCAGCAATAGGAGATGGAGGGCAAGCTGCAATTTCACTCAAGCCTGACATTGATGGCACAGGTTCTGGTTCCTTGTTGGATTTCATTCTATCTACACTATTGAAAAAAGGAGCAAGTGATGTTTGTGTAGTAGCTCTTTCCTGGGCTTGAAATAAAGATGCTGTACTACTGTATTTTATAAAGTACTGTACATTAAAGTACATAAAAGCACAATCACTTTTAGAGGATGCACACATCTGACAATGTACTCCAGAAACATGAACTAATGTATCACGTAACATAAGATATGTTAACGAATATTTAATGAATAACGTAAAGTAAGATACGTTTGCATCTTTGAAAGTTCAAAACTTGAAGGTTTGTATGTAGGGAACTTATTGTATATGTTTCTAAATATAGCTATATATTTACATATCTATCTCTGTATATCTATGCCATTATTGACATTGATATAGATATATAGGTATATTTCATAGAGCATAGTAAAAATAGATCAAATGGAATTGATTTTGGGTACTCCTTCTTGTCCTTAATATGATTTTCTGGATTCTCAGTGCAGTATTTGAATACCTCCTTCAAAATTCCGAAGTATAGACACACATTCTCTACCAAACATGGCTTAATTAATGGAGGGAAAAAGCCAAGAGTCAGGGAGCATTTCTCTCAAGTAGTATAAACAGTAGGCTCTCCATTGATTGATACTGGCAAGATTATCTTTAGCAAGGTCAACATTATGGCCTTCCTAAAGATGTCCAGGGCAGAATAGAGCTAGCATACAAGATCAGATAGACTGAGTTAAATGGCAGTTGTCCGTTAAGTAGAGTATAGTTAAATTGCTTGCTTACTCTGTTTCTGGCAAAATTCACATGTATCCACCTGCACTTATGGTCAACAGTCTAAGTTAGCAGAGAATCTAGAGGTAATTACTTCACCAAGCACCAGGTAGGCTGAACACAGAAATTAGGAAAAAAAAACCACACACACACATCGAAGAGGGTAAGAAGAACAGTTTACCTGAGTCATATCTCCCCCAGGCACAGAGATTCCCTCTGCCCTGGAACACTCCCATGGAGAAAAAAAGAGTGAGGTGAGCATCCAACTTCACCACACATTCTGGCTGCAGTCCTATCCAGTGGATCCTAGCATCAGATTGATCCCTTTAGACCCATATTTCAGCTCACACCAGCAGTCCTTGATATCAAACTGACACATACTGACTTAACCTCAAGGCCTACCTTAGAGCCTGCTAATCCCCTGTGAACTTTGGTTCCAGGCTCACATCAAGTCAGTCTCCACAAACCAAGGTGCAGTCTATCCCAGCACCAGGTCACCCAAATGGACCCAGGCTCCAGGCCCACCCCTATGAACTCAGGCTCAAAATCTGCCTATGGTTCAAGACTGGCCACCAAGGACCCAGACTCCAGGCCTGTCCCAGTACTAGGCTGGCATCTGTGGACCAGGTACCAGCCACACCCATGAACCCAGGAACCAGAAATGTCTCAATAGACCTTGATGTGAGATCAGCCCATATGGACTCAAGCACTTACTCACACTTGGACCAGTGCAACAAATTTGCCTACCCAGAGACCTAGGTAACAGGTATGCCTTCCCATGGAACATGACAACAGGCCCTTCCACAGTCACCACCAGCCAACTCATCCAGAATCTCTGGACAGGCTGTTTAATGAAGAGCTTTCCCTGACAAAGCCAGTCTATAAAGACTGAAAGACGTGACTACATTTTCCAAAAAGCATACACCAATACCAGGTTACAAGGGTCATTAACTAACAGAGAAACATTATACCACCAAATGAAAAAAAAATAAAGCATTAGTAACCAATCCTGAATAAATGGAGTTCTATGAACTGCCTGAAAAAGAATTCAAAATATTGTCTTAAAGGAGCTCATCAAACTAAAAAAAGAACACAGATAGACAATTAAATGTAATCAGGAAAACAATACATGAACAAAATGAAAAGTTAAGGAAAGATAGAACCCCAAAAAAACATAAATTCTGGAGCTAAAGAATATAATTAATGAACTGAAAAATTTAGTAGAGAGGTTCAACAACAGACTTGATCATGCAGAGGAAAAAGTCAGTGAGCACAAAGACAATACTTTAACTTACCCAGTTAGAGGAAAAAAAATAATGAAAAAGAGTAAAGAAAGCCTACAGGAGTTATGGAACATAATGAAGCAAAACAATATACACTATGAAAGTCTCAGAAAGAGCAGAAAAAGAAAAAGGGCAACAAATCTTATTTAAATAAACAATGACAGAAAGCTTTCCAAATTTCAGGAGTAATATTAACATATAGATCCATGAAGTCCAAAAACCTCCAAATAGGAGGAAGCTAAAGAAGTCTACACAAAGACACATTATAATCAAATTTTCAAAAGTCAAGGACAAAGAGACAATATTGAAATCACCAAGAAAAAAAGTGACTTTTCACATACAAAGTAACCTCCATTAGACTGCTAGTGATTTCTCAGCAGAAATCTTTCATTCCAGAAGAGAGTGGAATGATATATTCAAAATGCTTAAAAGAAAAACAAACAAACAAACAAACAAACTTGCAACAAGAATGCTTTAGGTGACAAAGCTGTCCTACAGAAATTAAAGTTAGATGAAGACTTTCCCAGACAAAGAAACTCCATTGGAGTTCATCACCATTAGACCTATCTTACAAGAAATGCTAAAAGGAGTTTTTCAGATTGAAATTTAAAAGTGGCTATTTAGCAACATTTACACATATGGAAATATAAAACCAACTGGTAAAGGTGAGTATATACTAAAATCCAGAATAATACTGTAATGATGGTACATAAATCACATATATCTCAAGTATAAAAATCAAAACACAAAATCATTTAAATTATTGCTTCATTAGTTTGTTGAGGAATACACAATATAAAGAAATGTAATTTTAACATAAAATATATAAATGGTGAAGAAAGAGAAGCAAGATACAGAGTTTTGTATATGATTTCTGTTAAGCTGTTATCATCTTAGACTGTTATATTTTCTGTAAACCTTTTGGGAATCACAAAGAAAAAAACCTATAATAGATACACAAAATATAAAAAGAAAGAAGTCAGAGCATACACTACAAAAAATAATCAAATCACAAAGAAAAATAGCAATAGAAGGACAAAAGAACAAAGAAAATGCAAAAGAGTCAGAAAAAAACAAAATGGCAATAGTGTGTTCTTACTTTTCAATAATTACTTAAATGTAAATTGTTTAAATTATCCAATCAAGTGACACGCAATGACTGAATGGATAAAAATAAACAGGACCCAACTATATGCTCCCTATAAGAAACTCACTTCAGCTTTAAAGACACATGTAGGAGGAAAGTGAAAGAATGAAAAAAATATTTCATGCAAATGATAGCCTAAAGAAAGTAGGAATGGCTACATTTGCATGTGATGAAACAGACGTTAAGTCAAAAATTGCCACGAGACAATGAAAGTTATTATATAATGATAAATGAGTCAATTCATCAAGAGAAAGAACTGTATATATATATATACTAAACATAGGATCACCTAAATATATATAGCAAATATTAATAGAACTTAAGGGGAAATAAACAGCAATATAATGATGTTACAAGGGGCTCTAATACCTCACTTTTATGATACCTCACTTTCAGAAATGGAAAGATTATCCAGACCAAAAATCAATAAGGAAACAGATTTCAGCAAGGCTATAAATCAAATGTATAATGCACATATCAGAATATGCCATCAAACAGCAGCAGAATACACATTCTTCTCGAGTGCACATGGAACATATTCCAGGATGAATCATATGTTAGGCCACAAAAATGTTCTAATTTAAGAAAATTGAAATGATATCAAGTATTTTTTTCTGAAAACAATGGTATGAAACTAGAACTTAATAACAGAAGGAAAAGTGGAAAATTCATAAATATATAGAAATTAAAGACCATACTCCTGAACAACCAGTAAATCAAAGAAGACATTTTAAAAATCTTGAGACAAACAATAATGGAAACACAACATAACAAAATGTATGAGATGCTACAAAAGCAATTTTAAGAGGGCAGTTTATAGTGATAAATACCTACATTGTGAAAAAAAAAGAGAGCTATGTCAGCATCATATCACTCTGAGATGTTTCCTTTGTCTCTGTGCTTCAATCTACAACAAGTAAAACGTCCATAACATAACAAGGTGTCTGTGCCAAACTCACTGAGATGCTAGAGAATTCCACGGATCTGTACATCTAAAGGTGGTTTGACTAGAACACATAGAGGAACTGGGACCAGAGAAACAGCAGAGGTGATGCCTGCAATCTTGTACCCCTGGTCATGGCAGATGTGCCTAATGCCCCAGAGAACCTGGTAGTAGCAGGGGAAGTGGTGCACAATTTCAACATCCGGACCACAGCAATGCACATGGCCACAAGGAACAGTGCAGCAGCAGCAGTGGAGCCTGAGACAACAGACCTCTAGCTATGAAGATGTATGCAACTCTGGCCCTCTACCCAAAACATTAATGCCTGCAAACCCAATGACCCCAGGAGTGGCGGAGGCATCCATGACCCTGGATCACCCCCAACTTCCCCCCTGTTGTGGCAGAGTCTGTGACCCAGAAGACCATGAACATGGTAGAGGCAAAAAACATCCTGGTTCCCTAAGTGACAGTGACAGCATCAGTGACACCAGTGGCAACAAGGGACTGGAGACCATGGATGCACAAACAGCAGCAAAATGGAAACCAAGCATCACTTCTGGCAGAAGTGGTGAAGGGTGGAAAGTGTGAATTCTCAAATATAAACAGAGGCAGCTCAAGTAAGTGAAACTAAAAACTTGTGCTATAGGGCTTCCCTGGTGGCTCAGTCGTTGAGAGTCTGCCTGCCGATGCAGGGGACACAGGTTCGTGCCCCGGTCCAGGAGGATCCCACATGCCATGGAGTGGCTGGGCCTGTGAGACATGGCTGCTGAGCCTGAGCATCCAGAGCCTGTGCTCCGCAACAGGAGAGGCCACAACAGTGAGAGGCCCGCGTGCCGGAAAAAAAAAAAAAACAACAATAAAACCCCAAAAACCTTGTGCTATAGCACCACCTACTGAAAATAACAAAAAAAATCATTTAATTTTGAACTTGTTGAAACTTTAAAATTAAACTTATAAAAAAGAAAAAGTTTTACCTAAGAAGAAATGTGTACACTACTTCCTCAAATTAATTAGCAGAAGAGCAACTCATTAAATACCATGAAAAAACCAGGTAGAATGGTATCACATAAAGAAAGTGACAATTCTTCAGAAACCAAACTTAAAGTCATGGAATATTGTGATCTGATAGAGAAATCAAAATAGCTGTCATGAAGAAACACAATGAGCTACAAGAAAATGCATAAAGGCTGATCACTGAGTCCAGGAATAAAATTAATGAACAGAAGGAAAACTTTACCAAATAGACTGAAGCTCTAAAAGAAGAACCAAACAAATTCTGGAGCCAAAGAACTCAATAAATGAGATGAAGAATGCACTAGAAAGCACTGGAAATAGAAGACTATATGGAAAAGAGAATTAGTAAGTCCAAAGAAAGAAATCTAGAAATGATACAGGTAAAAAAGGAAAGAATATTAAGATCTAAAAGAAAAAAAAAAAGAACTTCCTTGAGAACTATCAAACTCTATTAGGAAGAGAAACAATAGGGTAACGGGCATCCTAGAAGAAGAGAGGGAGAAAGGAGCAGAGAGTTTATTTAAAGACATAACAGCTGAAAACTTGTCATATCTGTGGAATGAACTGGATATGCAAGCCTATGAAGCTAAGAGAACACCTAATTACCTCAATGCAAAAAGACCTTCTCCATGACACATTAGAGTAAATTGTCAAAGTCAATGACAAAGAAAGAATTTAAAGGCAGCCATGGAAAAAAGGATGTAACCTAAAGAGGAACCTCCATTGGGCTATCATCAGATTTCTCAGCAGAATATCCACAGGCCAGGACAGAGTGGAATGGGATACTAGAGATATTGAAAGATTGAAAACTTTCAGCCAAGAATACTCTATCCAGCAAAATTATCCTTCAGATATGAAGAAGAAATAAAGGCTTTCCCAGACAAACAAAATCTCATGGATTTCATCAACCCTAGACATGCCTTGCAAGAAATGTTTAAAGAAGTTCTTCTACCTGGAATAAAAAAGGCAAAAATAAACAGAACTCTGATTAAGGTGGTAAATGGGAAGACAGAATCAGAAAATTGCAACACTATGTCAGAATAGTTTGTTAAAAACTTAATTATATCATAAAGGTTAAAGGGAAACAACAGTAAATAACAGTAGCTACTGCAATTTTCTAATAAATTCATAACAAAAAAGTGATAATTTAAGTCAACAAAAGCATAAAAGGGGAAAAGGATGGAACACATATAGGCAAATGAAAATAAGATGCCATCAGCAGAAAAATGACTATATTATCTATGAGTCTCTGTTTAGAAATCTCATGGTAACAATAAAACATGAATCTAGAGGAGAGATATAAAACATAAAAAAAGAAACTGAGAAAAACATCATAGAAAACAACTAAACTCAAATAGAAGACAGAAACACAAGGAAAAAGAAACAATGGAGATATAAGGGAAAAAGGAAAGAAAATATTAAATAGCAGTACTAAATCCTCATTTATCAGTGATCACCCAAAATGTAAATGGATTGAATTCACTAATCAAAAGACACAGAGTAGCTAGATGGGTTAAAAACAATAGGATCTAACTATAGCCTCTCTCTAGGGGAATAATCTCAGCTCTACAGACAAACAAATACTCAAAGTGAAGTCATAGAAGATGATACTCCATGTAAATGACAACCAAAAGAAGGAAACATGATACACCACATTAACAAAATGAAAGATGAAAATCATATAATCATTTTAATAGATGCAGAAAAAGTATTTTACAGGATAAAACACACATTTTTGATTAAAACTATCCATAAAATATGTGTAGAATGACATACATCAAAATAATAAAAGCCACATATGACAAAAATACAGCTAACATCATACTCAATGGTAAAAGTCAGAAACCTATCCCCTTACAAACAGAAAGGAAACAAGGATACACACTCTCACCACTCTTATTCAGCTTAATATTGGAAGACCTAGCCATAGCAATTAAGCAAGAAAAAGAAAAAATAAAGGCAACCAAATTGGAAAGGAAGTTAAACTATCATGTTTTACAGATGACATGATTCTATACATAGAAAACCCTAAAGACTCCACAAAAAAGTATTAGAAATAATAAATGAACACAGTAAATTTACAGGGTACAAAATTAATATACAGAAATAAGTTGCATTTCTATACACTAACAGCAAACTAGCAGAAAGAGAAAATAAGAAAGCAATCCCATCTATATTTGCAACGAAACAATGAAATATGTAGGAATATATTTAACCAAGGAAGTGAAAGACCTGTGCACTGAAAATTGTAAGATACTGTTTGAAGAAATTGCAGATGACGTAAATAAATGGAAAGATATTCTGTGCTCATGGACTGGAAAAATTAACATTGTTAAAATGTCCATATTACCTAAAGTAATCTACAGATTCAATGTGATCCCTTTAAAAATTGTTGCATTTTCAAAGAAATAGAAAAAAAAACCTAAAATTTATTTGAAACCACAAAGACCTCAAATAGACAAAGCGATTCTGAGAAAAAAGAACAAAGCTAGAGGTATCACATTCATTTACTTAACATTATACTACAAAGCTATAGTAATCAAAAGAGCATGTAATTGGCATAAAAGCAGACACACAGATCAATAGAACAGAACTGAATTCCTACAAATAAACTGACATATATATATATATAATTAATTTATAACAAAGGAGCAAAGAACATAAAATGAAAAAAGAATAGTCTCTTCAATAAATGGTGCTGAGGGGCTTCTGGAAAGATGGCAGAAGAGTAAGACATGGAGATCACCTTCCTCCTCACAGATACACCAGAAATACATCTACACATGGAACAATTCTTACTGAACACCTACTGAATGCTGACAGAAGACCTCAGACCTCCCAAAAGGCAAGAAACCCCCCACGTACCTGGGTAGGGCAAAAGAAAAAAGAATAAACAGAGACAAAAGGATAGGGACAGGACCTGCACCAGTGGGAGGGAGATGTGAAAGAGGAAATGTTTCCACACACTAGGAAGCCCCTTTATTAGCGGAGACTGCAGGTAGTGGAGGGGGAAAGCTTCAGAGCTGCAGAGGAGAACACAACAACAGGGGTGTGGAGGGCAAAGCAGAGCACTCACCAAACTGAGAGGCTTGTCTGCTCACCTGCTGGGGTGGGCGGGGCTGGGAGTTGAGGCTAAGGCTTCGGTTGGAGTGCTGGGAGAGGACTGGGGTTGGCGGCATGAACACAGCCTGCAGGGGGGTTAGTGCACCACGGCTAGCCAGGAGGGAGTCCAGGAAAAAGTCTCAACCTGCCAAAGAGGCAAGAGAATTTTTCTTCCCTCTTTGTTTCCTGTTGCACAAGGAGAGGTGATTAAGAACACTGTTTAAAGGAGCTCCAGAGACGGGCGTGAGATGCGGCTAAAAGCGTGGACCTCAGAGACGGGCATGAGATGCTAAGCCTGCAGCTGCTGTCACCAAGAAGCCTGTGTGTGAGCACAGCACAGCCAGGGACCCAGGATCCAGGGACAACTCACCCGGGAGAATGCATGGCGTGCCTCAGGCTGGTGCGACATCACACCAGCCTCTGACGCTGCAGACTCAAATCCATAGAATTAGAAATGAAAAAGGAGAAGTAACAACTGACACTGCAGAAATACAAAAGATCATTAGAGATTACCACAAGCAATTCTATGCCAATAAGATGGACAACCTAGAAGAAATTGACAAATTCTTAGAAATGCACAACATGCCAAGACTGAATCAGGAAGAAATAGAACATATGAACAGACCAATCACAAGCACTGAAATTGAAACTGTGATTAAAAATCTTCTAACAAACAAAAGTGAGAGAAAGAGAAAGAAAGAGAAAGAGAGAAAGAAAGACAGAGAGAAAGAAAGAGGGAAAGAGTGAAAGAGAGAAAGAAAGAGAGAGAGAAAGAGAGAGAGAGAGAGAGAGAAAGAGAAAGAAAGAGAGAGAGAAAGAGGGAAAGAAAGAGAAAGAGAGAGAAAGAAAGAAAGAAAGAAAGAAAGAAAGAAAGAAAGAAAGAAAGAAAGAAAGAAAGAAAGAAAGAAAGAAAATTCTCAACCTAAAAGTTTTTGGAACAAACAGACAATCTAAGATTTGGTAGGTAAAAAGAATATTTTTGGAACATAAAGTTCTTTGAGACAAGAATGGAGAAGAAAAGAAGAAAAAGACAATAAGAATTCGGAACCCTTAGAAACCTGAATCAGTCACGAACAGGAACTAGGAAGCCATGGTGAACAGGGTCTGTGACACCAGTGTTTCTGGACTGGCAAATGGATGATTCCATTTCATCACGTCTAGAAGCGTACATTTTCACACAGCATCACTTTTTTAAAATGTTTTTTTCCCCAAAGTGATGTTAGAGGTGTGGACTCATACATCGGAACATCTTTAGTCTTTCTGTAATAAGGAGACCAACGTAGGTCCACTGAGACTTGTTGAGCCACGAATGTTTCTGTAGGTCATCTTTGGAAACGATCTAGACATTCCACGAATTCCCTCCCCATCATTCCACTTATGCCAACTCTAAAGTTTCTAAAGTGACCCAAAAGGTCTGGGGGAAACTGTTTTTAAGTAGACATACCAAAAAACATAACATTTCTTAAGGAGTTCCTCCACCTAGAGCTATTGAAATCACTTGTTCTAAATCCCATGACGACGAGATGACCCATGAACATTTCCTGAGACTTTAGACGGTGTCAGCCATCATCCCCAAGTTCCTTTTCTTGCTGACGTACTTGGTTCACTCCCATGAACTTATTGGATTCGGGGTCAATGTAGATAGAAGAAAAGGATGACCTTGAATGCCGATCACCCTAAAGACATGCCTAGTTTCATAAAACCCATACCTTGACCTTGGCTATTCTCAGCCGGAGGGTTCATCCTAGATCACGTGAACTTGCAAAACCCTTTGGGTCCCTTTCTAGTAGACTGAATAATTCGGGAGTGCTTCCTCCTAAGCCATTCAAGAGAGCTCTTTCAGCAGAAACTCTGCATGCCAGAAGGGAGTGGCAGGACATATTTAAAGTGATGAAGGAGAAAATCCTGCAACCAAGATTACTCTACCCAGCAAGGATCTCATTCAGATTTCATGGAGAAATTAAAACCTTTACAGACAAGCAAAAGCTGAGAGAGTTCAGCACCACAAAACCATCTCTAAAACAACTGTTAAAGGAACTTCGCTAGGCAAGAAACACGAGAGAAGGAAAAGACCTACAATAACGACCCAAAAACAATTAAGAAAATGGGAATAGGAACATACATATCGATAATTACCTTAAATGTAAATGGAATAAGTGCTCCCGCCAAAAGACACAGATTGGCTGAATGGATACAAAATCAAGACCCATATATTTGCTGTCTACAAGAGACTCACTTCAGACCTAGGGACACATACAGACTGAAAGTAAGCAGATGGAAAAAGATATTTCATGCAAATGGAAACCAAAAGAAAGCTGGAGTAGCAATTCTCATATCGGACAAATAGACGTTAAAATAAAGACTATTAGAAGAGAAAAAGAAGGACACTACATAATGATCAAGGGATCAATCCAATAAGAAGATATAACAATTGTAAATATTTATGCCCGCACCATAGGAGCACCCCTATACATAAGGCAAAAACTAACAGCCATAAAAGGGGAAATCAACAGTAACACATTCACGGTAGGGGGCTTTAGCAGCCCACTTTCACAAATAGACAGATCATCCAAAATGAAACTAAATAAGGAAACACAAGCTTTAAATGATACATTAAACAAGATGGACTTAATTGATACTTATAGGACATTCCATCCAAAAACAAGAAAATACACATTTTTCTGAAGTGCTCATGGAACATTCTCCAGGATAGATCATATCTTGGGTCACAAATCAAGCCTTGGTAAATTTAAGAAAATTGAAATTGTATCAAGTATCTTTTCTGAGCACAATGCTATGAGACTAGATATCAATTACAGGAAAAGATATATAAAAAATACAAACACATGTAGGCTAAACAGTACACTACTTAATAATGAAGTGATCACAGAAGAAATCAAAGAGGAAATAAAAAAAAATACCTAGAAACAAATGACAATGGAGACACGATGACCCAAAATCTATGGGATGCAGCAAAAGCAGTTCTAAGAGTGAAGGTTTTTTTTTTTTTTTTTTCAGTACGCAGTCCTCTCACTGTTGTGGCCTCTCCCGTTGCGGAGCACAGACTCCGGACACGCAGGCTCAGCGGCCATGGCTCACAGGCCCAGCCACTCTGCGGCATGTGGGATCGTCCCGGACTGGGGCATGAACCCGCATCCCCTGCATCGGCAGGCAGACTCTCAACCACTGCGCCAACAGGGAAGCCTAAGAGTGAAGTGTATAGCAATAAAATCCTACCTTAAGAAACAGGAAACATCTCATATAAGCAACCTAACCTTGCACCTATAGCAATTAGAGAAAGAAGAACAAAAAAAACTCCAAAGTTAGCAGAAGGAAAGAAATCATAAAAATCAGATCAGAAATAAATGAAAAAGAAATGAAGGAAACAATAGCAAAGATCAATAAAACTCAAAGCTGGTTCTTTGAGTAGATAAACAAAATTGATAAACCATTAGCCAGACTCATCAGGAAAATAATGGAGAAGACTCAAATCAATAGAATTAGAAATGAAAAAGGAGAAGTAACAACTGACACTGCAGAAATACAAAAGATCATTAGAGATTACTACAAGCAACTCTATGCCAATAAAATGGACAATCTGGAGTAACTGGACAAATTCTGAGAAAGGCACAACCTGCCAAGTCTGAATCAGGAAGAAATAGAAAATATGAACAGACCAATCACAAGTACTGTAATTCAAACTGTGATTAAAAATCTTCCAGCAAATAAAGTCCAGGACCAGATGGCTTCACAGGCGAATTCTACCAAACATTTAAAGAAAAACTAATACCTATCCTTCTCAAACTCTTCCAAAATATAGCAGATGGAGGAGCAATCCCAAACTCATTCTACGAGGCCACCAACACCTTGATACCAAAACCAGACAAGGATGTCACAAAGAAAGAAAACTACAGGCCAATATCACTGATGAACATAGATGCAAAAATCCTCAACAAAATACTAGCAAACAGAATCCAACAGCACATTAAATGCATCATACACCATGATCAAGTAGGGTTTATTTCAGGAATGCAAGAATTCTGCAATATACACAAATCAATCAACATGATACACCATATTAATAAATTGAACGGGAAAAACTATATGATCATCTCATTGAAGCAGAGAAAGCTTTCTACAAAACTGAACACCCATTTATGATAAAAACCCTGCAGTAAGTAGGCATAGAGGGAACTTTCCTCAACATAATAAAGGCTATATATGACAAACCAACAGCCAACATAATCCTCAATGGTGAAAAACTGAAAGCATTTCCACTAAGATCAGTAACAAGATAAGGTTGCCCACTCTCACCACTCTAATTCAACATATTTTTGGAAGCTTTAGCCACAGCAATCAGAGAAGAAAAGGAAATAAAAGGAATCCAAATCAGAAAATAAGTAGAGATTTCACTGTTTGCAGATGACATGATACTATACATAGAGAATCCTAAAGATGCTACCAGAAAACTACTAGAGCTAATCAATGAATTTGGTAATCTAGCAGGATACAAAATTATGCACAGAAATCTCTGACATTCCTATATACTAATGATGAAAATTCTGAAAGTGAAATCAAGAAAACACTCCCATTTACGACTGCAACAAAAAGAATAAAATATCTAGGAATAAACCTACCTAAGGAGACAAAAGACCTTTATGCAGAAAATTATAAGACATTGATGAAAGAAATTAAAGATGATACAAATAGATGGATAGATATACCATGTTCTTGGATTGGAAGAATTAACATTGTGAAAATGACTATACTACCCAAAGCAATCTACAGATTCAATGCAATCGCAACCAAACTACCACTGGCATTTTTCACAGAACTAGAACAAAAAAATTCACAATTTGTATGGAAACACAAAAGACTCTGAATAGCCACAGAAATCTTGAGAACGAAAAACAGAGCTGGAGGAATCAGGCTCTCTGACTTCAGACTATACTACAAAGCTACAGTAATCAAGACAGTATGGTACTGGCACAAAAACAGAAAGATCAATGGAACAGGGTAGAAAGCCCAGAGATAAACTCACACACATATCATCACCTTATCTTTGATAAAGGAGGCAGGAATGTACAGTGGAGAAAGGACAGCCTCTTCAATAAGTGTTGCTGGGAAAACTGGACAGGTACATGTAAAAGTATGAGATTAGATCACTCCCTAACACCATAAACAAAAATATGCTCAAAATGTATTAAAGACCTAAATGTAAGGCGAGAAACTATCAAACCCTTAGAGGAAAACCTATGCAGGACACTCTATGACATAAATCACAGCAAGATTCTTTTTGACCCACCTCCTAGAGAAATGAAAATAAAAACAAAAATAAACAAATGGGACCTAATGAAACTTCAAAGCTTTTGCACAGCAAAGGAAACCATAAACAAGACCAAAAGACAACCCTCAGAATGGCAGAAAAGATTTGCAAATGAAACAGCTGACAAAGGATTAATCTCCAGAATTTATAAGCAGCTCATGCAGCTTAATAACAAAAAAAACAAACAACCCAATCCAAAATTGAGCAGGAGATCTAAATAGACATTTCCCCAAAGAAGATATACAGACTGCCAACAAACACATGAAAGAATGCTCAACATCACTAATCATTAGAGAAATGCAAATCAAAACTACAATGAGATATGATCTCACACCAGTCAGAATGGCCATCATCAAAAAATCAGAAGCAATTAATGCTGGAGAAGGTGTGGAAGAATGGGAACCCTCTTGTACTGTTGGTGGGAATGTAAATTGATACAGCCACTGTGGAGAACAGTATGGAGGTTCCGTAAAATCTACAAATAGAACTACCATATGACCCTGCAATCCCACTACTGGGCATATTCCCTGAGAAAACCATAATTCAAAAAGAGTCATGTACAAAAATGTTCATTGCAGCTCTATTTACAATAGCCCAGAGATGGAAACAACCTAAGTGTGCATCATCAGATGAATGGATAAAGAAGATGTGGCACATATACACAATGGAATATTACTCAGCCATAAAAAGAAACGAAATTGAGCTATTTGTAATGAGGTGGATAGACCTAGAGTGTGTCATACAGAGTGAAGTAAGTCAGAAGGAGAGAGACAAATGCCGTATGTTAACACATATATATGGAATTTAAGAAAAAAAATGTCATGAAGAACCAGGGGTGAAACAGGAATAAAGACACAGACCTACTATAGAATGGACTTGAAAATATGGGTAAGGGGAAGGGTAAGCTGTGACAAAGCAAGAGAGAGGTATGGACATATATACACTACCAAACGTAAGGTAGATAGATAGTGGGATGCAGCCATATAACACAGGGAGATTAGCTCGGTGCTTTGTGACCGCCTGGTGGGGTGGCATAGGGAGGATGGGAAGGAGGGAGATGCAAGAGGGAAGAGATATGGGAACATATGTATATATATAACTGATTCCTTTTGTTGTAAAGCAGAAACTAACACACCATTGTAAAGTAATTATACTCCAATAAAAAAAAATTGAAGGAAAAATAGAGACTTTTTCAGATAAACAAAACAAACAAACAAAAAAAGAAGAATAAACTATATCAAGTTAGCAGGACAAATAAAATAGTAAAGCAGAAAGAAATGAAATAAAGGTAAGAAAAAAATAATAAAAACATGAACAAAATTAGAGTTGGTGTTTGAAAAGGTAAGTTAAATTGAATTACCCTTAGCTGGAATATTTATGAAATAATAGAGAAGACTCAAATAAATAAAATAATGAATGAAAGTGGGGACATTCCAGGTGATACCACAGAAATACAAAGGACATCAAAGACTACTATGAACAATTATATGCCAAGCAATTGGACAACCTAGACGATATGGGTAAATTCCGAGAAACTTTCAACCTACCAAGACTGAATCATGAAGAAATAGAATTTCTGAACCGACCAATACTGAGTAAGGAGATTGATTCAGTAATCCAAAACCTCCCAACAGCAAAAAATGTCCAGCCTTTTCTGTTGAATTATACCAAACACTTAAAGAAGAAAGAGTGTCAATCCTTCTTAAACTGTTTTACAAATTTGAAAAGAGAATCACTTAAAATGTTTTATGAGGTCAGTATTACTCTGATTCCAAAGACAGACGAGGACACTACAAGAAAAGAAAATTACAGGCCAATAGACCACAAAAAACGTAGATTCAAAAATATTCAACAAAATACTAGCAAATCAAATTCAGCAGCACATTAAATGTATCATACATTATGATAAAATGAGATTTATCCCAGGGGTGCAAGGACAAACATATGCAAATCAATAAATGTTATATACCTCATTAATAGAATGAAGAATAAAAATCATCTCAATAGATGGAGAAAATGTTGTTGACAAAAATCAACAGCCTTTCATGATAAATACTCTGAACAAATTAGGTGTAAAAGGAATGTACCTCAAGAAAGTAAAGGCCACGCATGGCAAGCCCACAGCTAACAGTGTAAAGTTGGAGGTATCACACTTCCTGAATTCAAACTATATTACACAGCTATTGTAATTAAAACAGTATGGTACTGGCACAAAAACAGACTCAAAGATGGTTGTAACAAAATATAGGGCCAAGAAATGTACCCACATATATGTGACCTTTGACAAGGGTGCCACAATTAAACAGTAGGAAAAGAATAGTCTCCTCAACAAATGGTGTTGAGAAACTGGATATCCACATGAAAAAGACAGAAATTGGATTATTATGTTATACCATACATAAAAATCAACTCAAAATGGATTAAAGACATAAATATAAGAATTGAAACTCTTAAATTATCAGAAGAAAACATGAAGGAAAATCTCCTTGATACAATCCTGGCAATGATTTTTTGTTTTTGTTTATGCAACATCAAAGGCACAAGCAATAAAAGCAAAAACAAACAAGTGGGATGATGTCAAGCTACACAATTTCTGCACAACAATGGAAACTACAGGATGGAAAGACAACCTATGGAATTAGATAAAATTTTTACACAACATATATCTGATAAGGGGTTAATATCTAAAATATATAAGTAGCTTCTACAACTGAATAGCAGCAAGATAAATAACACAATTAAAAAATGGGAAAATGACCTGAATAGACATTTTTTTTCCAGTGAAGACATACAAATGGTCAATTGGCATATGAAAATGTGTCAACATCACTAATCACCAGAGAAATGAAAATTAAAACCACACTTATATCTCATCTCACACCTGTAAGGATGTCCATTATTAAAAAAAAAAGAAAAAAAGTGTTGGTGAGCATGTGGAGAAAAGAGAACTCTGGTATACAGTTGATGGAAATGTTAATTAGCACAACCATTATGGAATATAGCATGAAATTTCCTCAAAAAATTAAAAATAGAATTTACATATCATCAATCAATTCTACTATTAGATATTTGTCCAAAGGGACTAAAATGAGCATCTCAAAGAGTTACCTGTAGTCCCATGTTTATTGCAGCATTATTCACAACACTGAAGATATGGAAACAACCTAGATGTCTGTTGTCGGATAACTGGATAAAGAAAATGTGGTATATATATATATACATACATACACACATACAGTGGAATATTATTCAACCTAAGAAATGGAAGGAAATCCTGCCATTTTTGGCAACATGGATTTACCTGGGGGACATTATGCTTAGTGAAATAAGCCAGACAGAGAAAGACAAATATTCTATTATCTCACTTATATGTGGAATCTAAAATAATCAAATTCACAGAGACAGAATTTAGAATGGAAATTGCTAGAATTTCTGAGAGTGGGAATTTGGGAGATGATTGTCAAAGTGAAAGAAATTTCAACTAACACCTATACAGCAAATTGCCCATAGCTTACAGTACTGTAGTGTATACTTCAATTTTACTAAGAGGGTAAACTTTATGTTAAGTGTTTTTACTTCTTATAAAAAAATGTAATAATAAAGAAATTCGGAGGAAACTTTGGGAGATGATGAAATGTTTATGGCATTGATGGTGATGATAATTTCATGGGTATATATTTAACTTCAAAATAATGAAGATGTAAACATTAAATTTGTATAGGTTTTTACATGCCAATCATACCCTACTAAAGGAGTTTTATAAAATAGTTAATCCACACTAACTTTAGGCAGGATGCAACAATTCAGATTACCCCTAATACTTCAAGCTTAAGTGAAAGTAAAATGGCCACAACATCTATCTCCTAACATATAAATTCTTGGAAAGCATGAGAAATTTATACATTTTTATTTCCTGGAAAAATCTATCTGATAATTTTCGTTGTAACTCAATTTACAAAAAACAAAACAAAACAAAAAAATGCATTATTTTGAAATAACTATAGATTCACATGTGTATGCAAGAAAATGTACAGGCAGATCCTATAAACTCTTTACCCAGACTCCCCCAACTACAGCTTTTATACCTATAGTACAATATCAAAATCAGGCAATTGACACTGGAGCAATCTTTCAGCTTACTGAGATTCCGTTAGTTATTATATGTACTCATCTATATGTGTGTGTACATATGTGTGTGTGCATGTGAGGCTCTATGCAAGAATTGAACACATGTTTAGCTTCATGCAACCGCCACCACAATCAAGATACTTAACCCCCATGCTGTACCATAAACACATGATTCCCTGGTGCTCACCCTTTATATTCACACCTACCAAAACCCTACCTATCCTTAACCACTGACAACCACAAGTCTACTATCCATCTACAATTATATTACTTTGCAAGTGTTAAGTAAGTGTAAAAATTGGGTAGATATTCATTCAGTATTTTTTTTCCACTCAGGATAATTTCATTGAGATATATATAAGTTGATGCATGTATCAATAATTTATTCTTTTTACTGCTGAGTAGCATTTCACAGTATACTTCAGTTTGGTTAAAGATTCCCCCATTGAAGTACATTTGGGTAGTTTACATTTGGGGGCTATCAAAAATAAAGTTGTTGTGTGTATTTATGTACAAAACGTTGCATGAAAATACATTTTCATTTCTCTGGTATGGATGCCGAGTAGTGCAATAATTGAGAATTATTGGTAAATTCATTTTTTTAACTTTTTATTTTATGTTGGAGTACAGTTGATTAACAATGTTGTGTTAGTTTCAGGTGTACAATGAAATGATTCAGTTATATATATATTCTTTTTGAAATACTTTTCCCAATTATGTTGTTACAGAATATTGAGCAGAGTTCCCTGTGCTATACAGTAAGTCCTTGTTGGTTATCCATCTTAAATATAACAGTGTGTACATGTTAATCCCATACTCCCTAACTGTCCCTCCCCCCATCCTTCCCCCCTGGTAACCATAAGTTCGTTCTCTAAGTCTGTGAGTCTGTTTCTGTCTTGTAAATATGCTCACTTGTATCAATTTTTTTTTAGATTCTGCATATAAGTTATATCACATGATACTTCTCTTTCTCTGTCTGACTTACTTCACTCAGTATGACAATCTCTAGGTCCATCCATGTTGCCACAAATGGTATTATTTCATTTTTTAAGGGTTGAGTAGTATTCCATTGTATATATGTACCATATCTTCTTTATCCATTCTTCTGTTGATGGAAATTTTGGATACTTCCATGTCTTGGCTATTTTAAACAACACTGCAATGAACACTGGGGTGTATGTTTCCTTTTGGACCATGCTTTTACCCAGGTATATGCCCAGGAGTGGGATTGCAGTATGATATGGTAGCTCTATTTTTAGTATTTTAAGGAACCTCCATACTGTTCTCCATAGTGGCTGCACCAATTTACATTCCCACCAACAGTGTAGGAGAGTTCCCTTCTCACCACACCCTCTCCAGTATTTATTTTTTTGTGGATTTTTTGATGTTAGTCATTCTGACTGGTGTGAGGTAGTAACTCATTGGAGTTTTGATTTGCATTTCTCTAATGATTAGTGATGTTCAACATCTTTTCATGTGCATCTTGGACATCTGCATGTCTTTTTTGGAGAAATGTCTATTTAGGCCTTCTACCCATTTTTTGATTGGGTTGTTTGTTTTGATAATATTAAGCCACATGAGCTATTTGTAAATTTTGGAGAGTAATCCCTTTTTGGTCACATCATTTGCAAGTATTTTCTCCCATTCTGTGGGTTGTATTTTCATTTTGTTTATGGTGTCCTTTGCTGTGCAAAAGCTTTTGAGTTTAATTAGGTCCCATTTGTTTATTTTTGTTTTGATTTCCATTATTCTGGGAGATGAATCAAAAAGATATTGCTGTGCTTTATGTCAGAGAGTGTTCTGTCTAAACACTTTCCTCTAAAAGTTTTATAATGTCTGGTCTCACATTTAGGTCTTTAATCCATTTTGAGTTGATTTTTGTGTATGGTGTTAAAGCATGTTCTAATTTCTTTTTTTTTTTTACATGTATCTGTCTGGTTTTCCCAGGGCCATTTATTGAAGAGATTGTCTTTCCTCCATTGTATAGTCCTGCCTCCTTTGTCATAGATTAATCAACCATAGGTGTGTGGGTTTATTTCTGGGCTTTCTCTCCTGTTCATTGATCTATATTTCTATTTGTGTGCCAGTACCATACTGTTTGATGGCTATAGCCTTGTAGTATAGTCTGAAGTCAGGGAGACTGATTCCTCCAGCTCTGCTTTTCTTTCTTAAGATTGCTTTGGCTATTCAGAGTCTTTTGTTTTTCCATACTAATTTTAAGATTTTTTTGTTCTAGTTATGTGAAAAACGTCATTGGTAATTTGATAAGGATTGCATTAAATCTGTAGATTGTCTTGGGTAGTATAGTCATGTTGACATTATTGATTCTTTCAATCCAAGATCATGGTATATCTTTCCATCTGTTAGTGTCATATATTTCTTTCATCAGTGTCTTATTATTTTCAGAGTACAGATCTTTTGTCTCCTTAGGTAGGTATATTTCTGTGTTTTATTCTTTTTGATGTGATGGTAAATGCGATTGTTTTTGAAATTTCTCATTCTGATCTTTCATTTTTAGTTTATAGAAATGCAACAAATTTCTGTGTATTAATTTTTAACCTACAACTTTACCAAATTCATTGATGAGCTAGTGTCTGGTGGTGTCTTTACGATTTTTTATGTACTGTATCATGTAATTTTTAGTTTATAAAAAAGCCTGTCAAACACTTTTCTAGAGTGGATTTATCATGTTACATTCTGATCAGCAAAGTATGACTTAGTTTCTCCAAATTCTTGACAGTTTTTTGGCATGATGTATACATATATATGTGTGTGTATATATATATATATATATGTATATATATATATACACACATATATATACTGTCTTGACAGCTGTGCAGTAATATCTCATTGTGATTTTAATTTGCATTTACCTAATGGTTAATGATGTTCAACATAGTTTAGTGTGCTTATTTCTTATATGTATATATTTTTGGTGAGTTGTTTGTGCATATCTTTAACCCATTTCACAATTAAATCATTTGATCTTCAATGTTGAGATTTATAATTATTTTTATATTCTAAATACAAGTCCTCTGATATGTGATTCTGATAGACAACATAATGACACCCACTTCAAAAATGCCCACATATTAATCCTCTAAACCTAAGTATATGTTATGTAAATAGTGGGACAGAAATATATTTTCAGATTGAATTACAGTTGGTAATAATTTTACTCTGAGAAGGGGAGATTATCTTGGACGGTCTGGGTGGGACTAATATAATTACAAGGGCCTTATAAATGAAAGATGTAGGCTGGAGAAGTAGAGTTTGAGGAGAAGACATGATTATGAAAGCAGAGGTTGGAGTGATGACACTGATGGCTTGAAGATGGAATGAGGACAATATCCAGAAGTTGAAAAACATAAGAAAATAGATACTCCTCTACAGCTACCAGAAAGGAAAGAAGTTCTGCAAACATCTTGGTTTTAGCCCAGTAAGAGCCATTTTGGACTCCTGACATGTAGAACTGTAAGATAATAAATTTGTGTTGTTTTAAGCTAATAAATTGGTGACAATTTGTTACAGCAAAAATAGAAAACAAAAAGTAATGTGTACATATCTTCTCACGGTATTTACTTTCCCTAATCAACTTCTTCACACAATCTCTCATAGAGAAAAAAAATAATATTGATGAGGTCCAAGTTATTGATTTTTCATTTTATGGATCATGCATTTAGTGTAAAGTCTAGGAACTCTTTGCCTAGTCTTAAGTCCTGAAGATTTCCTGTGAATTTTTCTAAAAGTTTTAGAGTTCTACATTTAGAGTTTTACATTTATGTCCATGATCAATTCTGAGTTAAATTTTGTATAATTTATTTCTCTCTGGCTTATGGATGTCCAATTACTAGCACTATTTATTTAAAAACCTATCCCCCTTTCATTGTTTGCTTTTGCTTCTTTGTTAAGAATAACTAGGTATATTTGTATGAATCTACTTGTGGATTCTCTATTCTGTGGTATTTATTAATATCTATCCCTCCTCCAGTGCCATATTGATTTGATTAGGGGAGGTAAATAGTAAGACATATATTAGGAAGAGAGATTCCTCCTATTTGATTTTTCTTCTTTTTTTTCATACTTGTTCTGACTATTTTATTGTCTTGCCCTCTTTGTTTAAATTTTAGAATAAGCCCTCTTCATCTATGAAATGCCTTGCTGGGAGTTTTATAGGAATTCCATTTAACCTACAGGTAACTTTAGAGAGAATTGACTTTATGATGTTGAGTCTTTAATCTATGAACACAGTATTTATTAAGGTATTTAGTTTTTCTTTGATTTCTTTCATAAGTGGTTGGTAATTTTCATCATATAGAACATGTACATGTTTTGGTTAGATTCACAGATAATTATTGCACTTTTTGTGCAACTGAAAATGACATTTTGTTTTAAAATTTCTTTTTCTACTTCTATATTTTCAGTACACAAATGCAGCTGATTAATTTTGTGTGTTGACCTTGTATCCTGTGAACTTACAAAATTTATTTATTACTTTTAGAATTTTTTTTTGGTAGAATCCTTGTGATTTTGTATGTACATAGTTAAGCTGTCAGCAAATAGAAATAGCATGATTTCTTCTTTTCCAAGGGAGATTTATTTATTTTTCTTTCCTTGTGCCAGTGGCTACAACGTCCAGGACTGTTGACTAAGAATCCTTGTACATCTTTGCCTTGCTTTTTTTTTTTTTTTAATCTTTATTGGAGTATAACTGCTTTAAAATGGTGTGTTAGTTTCTGCTTTATAACAAAGTGAATCAGTTATACATATACATATATCCCCATATCTCTTCCATTTTGCGTCTACCTCCCTCCCACCCTCCTTATCCCACCCCTCTAAGTTGTCACAAAACACCAAGCTGATCTCCCTGTGCTATGCAGCTTCTTCCCACTAGCTATCTATTTTACATTTGGTAGTGTATAAATGTTCATGCCACTCTCTCACTTTGTCCCATCTTACCCTTCCCCCTCCCCATATCCTCAAGTCCATTCACTAGTAGCTCTGCATCTTTATTCCCATTTTGCCCCTAGGTTCTTCATGACCACTTTTGTTTGTTTGTTTTTTATATTCTATATATATGTGTTAGCATACAGTAATTCTGTTTACTTTCTGACCCACTTCACTATGCATGACAGACAGAGATTTATGGGCATTAATTTTGTATTCTGCTACTTTACCAAATTCATTGATTAACTCTAGTAGTTTTCTGATAGTATCTTTAGGATTCTCTGTGTATAGTACCAAGTCATCTGCAAAAACTGACAGCTTTCATTCTTCTTTTCCAATTTGGATTTCTTTTATTTCTTTTTCTTTTATGATTGCTGTGACTAAAACTTCCAAAACTAGGTTGAATAATAGTGGTGAGAGTGGGCAACCTTGTGTTTTTCCTGATCTTAGTGGAAATGGTTTCAGTTTTACACCATTCAGAATGATGTTGGCTGTGGATTTGTCATATATGGCCTTTATTATGTTGAGGTAAGTTCCCTCGATGCCTACTTTCTGCAGGGTTTTTATCATAAATGGGTGTTGAGTATTGTCAAAAGCTGCTTCTGCATCTATTGAGATGATCACATGGTTTTTCTCCTTCAATTTGTTAATATGGTGTATCACATTGATTGATTTGTGTATATTGAATAATCCTTGCCTTCCTGGGATAAACCCCACTTGATCATGGTGTATGATCCTATTAATGTGCTGTTGCACTCTGCTAGTATTTTGTTGAGGATTTTGCATCTATGTCCATCAGTGATATTGGCCTGTAGTTTTCTTTGTTAGTGACATCTGTCTGGTATTCGCATCAGGATGATTGTGGCTTCGTAACATGAGTTTGGGAGTGTTCCTCCCTCTGCTATATTTTGGAAGAGTTTGAGAAGGATAGGTGTTAGCTCTTCTCTAAATGTTTGATAGAATTCGCCTGTGAAGACATCTGGTCCTGGGCTTTTGTTTGTTGGAAGATTTTTACTCACAGTTTCAATTTCAGTGCTTGTGATTGGTCTCTTCATATTTTCTATTTCTTCCTGGTTCAGTCTCATAAGTTGGGCATTTCTAAGAATTTGTCCATTTCTTCCAGGTTGTCCATTTTATTGGCATATAGTTGCTTGTAATAATCTTTCATGATACTTTGTATTTCTGCAGTGTCAGTTGTTACTTCTCATTTTTCATTTCTAATTCTATTGATCTGAGTCTTCTCCCTTTTTTTCTTTATGAGTCTGGCTAATGGTTTATCAATTTTTTTATCTTCTCAAAGAATGAGCTTTTAGTTTTATTGATCTTTGCTATCATTTCCTTCATTTCTTTTTCATTTATTTCTGATATGATCTTTATGATTTCTTTCATTCTGCTGAGTTTGAGGGGTTTTTTTTTGTTCTTCTTTCTCTAATTGCTTTAGGTGTAAGGTTAGGTTGTTTATTTGAAATGTTTCTTGTTTCTTAAAGTAGGATTTTATTGCTGTAACCTTCCCTCTTAAAACTGCTTTTGTTGCATCCCATAGGATTTGGGTTGTCATGTTTTCATTGTCATTTGTTTCTAGGTGTTTTTTGATTTTCTCTTTGATTTCTTCAGTGATTGCTTGGTTATTAAGTAGTTTGTTGTTAAGCCTCCATGTGTTTGTATTTTTTACAGATTCTTTTCCTGTAATCGTTATCTACTCTCAGAGCATTTTGGTTGGAAAAGATACTTATTACGATTTCAATTTTCTTAAATTTACCATGGCCTGATTTGTGACCCAAGATATGATCTATCCTGGAGAATGTTCCATGGGCACTTGAGAAGAAAGTTTATTCTGTTATTTTTTAGTGGAATGTCCTATAAATATCAATTAAGTCCATCTTTTAAAATGTATTATTTAAAGCTTGTGTTTCCTTATTTATTTTCATTTTGGATGATCTGTCCATTGGTGAAAGTGGAGTGTTAGAGTTCCCTACAAGACTGTGTTACAGTCAATTTCCCCTTTTATGGCTGCTAATATTTGCCTTATATATTGAGGTGCTCCTATGTTGTGTGCAAAACTAAATACAATTTTTATATCTTTTTCTTGGATTGATCTTTGATCATTATGTGGTGTCCTTCTGTGTCTCTTGTAATAGTCTTTGTTTAAAGTTTATTTTGTCTGATATGAGAATTGCTACTCCAGCTTTCTTTTGATTTCCATTTGCATGGAATATCTTTTTCCATCCCCATATTTCAGTCTGTGTGTGTCTCTAGCTCTGAAGTTCGTCTCTTGTAGACAGCATATATATGGGTCTTGTTTTTGTATCCATTCAGTCAGTCTGTGTTTTTTGGTTGGAACATTTAATACATTTACCTTTAAGGTAATTATCTATATGTATGTCCCTATTACCATTTTCTTAATTGTTTTGGGTTTGACATTGTAAGTCTTTTCCTTCTTTTGTGTTTCCTGCCTAGAGAAGTTCCTTTAGCATTTGTTGTAAAGCTGGTTTGGTGGTGCTGAACGCTCACAGCTTTTGTTTGTCTGTAAAGGTTTTAATTTCTCCATGAAATCTGAATGAAATCCTTTCTGGGTAGAGTAATCTTTGTTGTAGGTTTTCCCCTTTCATCACTTTAAATATGCCCTGCCACTCCCTTATGGCTTGCAGAGTCTCTGCTGAAAGTTCAGCTCTTAACTTTATGGGGATTCCCTTGTATGTTATGTTTTGTTTCTCCCTTGCTGCTTTTAATATTTTTTCTTTATATTTAATTTTTGATAGTTTGATTAATATGTGTCTTGTCATGTTTCTTCTTGCATTTATCCTGTATGGGACTCTCTGTGCTTCCTGGACTTGATTATTTATTTTCTTTCCCATATTAGGGAAGTTTTGAACTGTAATCTCTTCAAATATTTTCTCAGTGTCTTTCTTTTTCTCTTCTTCTTCTGGGACTCCTATAATTCAAATGTTGGTGCATTTAATGCTTTCCCAGAGGTCTCTGAGACTGTCCTCAATTCTTTTCATTCCTTTTTCTTTTTTCTGCTCAGTAGTTATTTCCACTATTTTATCTTCCAGGTCACTTATCTGTTCTTGTGCCTCAGTTTTTCTGCTATTGATCCCTTCTAGAAAATTTTTAATTTCATTTATTTTGTTGTTCATCACTGTTTGTTTGATCTTTAGTTCTTCTAGGTCCTTGTTAAACTTTTCTTGTATTTTCTCCAATCTCTTTCCTCAATTTTGGGTCATCTTTACTATCATTTTTCTGAATTCATTTTCAGGTAGACTGTTTATTTCCTCTTAATTTGTTAGGTCTGGTGGTCTTTTACTTTGCTCCTTCTTCTGCTGTGTGTTTCTCTGTCTTCTCATTTTGCTTAACTTCCTGTGCTTGGGGTCTCCTTTTTGCAGGCTGCAGGTTCGTATTTCCCATTGTTTTTGGTGTCTGCCCCCAGTGGCTACAGTTGGTTCTGTTGGCTGTTTAGGCTTCCTGGTGGAGGGGACTAGTGCCTGGATTTTGGTGGATGAGGCTGGATCTGTCTTTCTGTTGGGCAGGTCCATGTCTGGTGGTGTGTTTTGGGGTGTCTGTGACATTATTATTATTTTAGGCAGCCTCTCTGCTAATGGGTGGTATTGTGTTCCTATCTTACTTGTTGTTTGGCATAGGGTGTCCAGCACTGTATCTTGCTGGTCTTTGAGTGGAGCTTGGGCTTGACGTTGAGACGGAGATCTCTGGGAGATTTTCACCATTTGATATTATGTGGAGTGGGGAAGTCTTTTATGGACCAATGTCCTGAACTTGGCTCTCCCACCTCAGAGGCACAGCCCTTATGCCTGGCTGGAGCACCATTAGCCTGTCATCCACGTGGCTCAGAATAAAAGGGAGAAAAAATAAAGAAAGAAAGGAAGAAAAAATAAAATATAATAAAATAAAATTTAAAAGTTTTTTAATAAAAACATAATTACTTAAAAAAAATTAAAAGTAATTTTAAAAAAGAAAGTAAGGAAGAAGAGAGCAACCAAACCAAAAAACAAATCCACCAAATGATAACAAGTGCTAAAAACTATACTAAAAAAAAAAAAGAAAAAAGACAGACTGAACCCTAGGACAAATGGTAAAAGTAAAGCTATACAGACAAAATCACACACAGAAGCATACACTTACACACTCACAGAAAGAGAAAATGGGAAAATACATATATATATATATATATATATATATATTTATATATAGTTGCTCCCTTTGCCTTATTTTTTATCTCTAAGAGGAAACATCCAGTCTTTCACCATTAAGTTTAATGTTATCTGTTGTTTTATATGTAGATGCTCTATATGAGATTGAGGAAGGTCTTCTGTATTTATTTTGTAGTGAGAGTTTTTATCCTACATGGTTATTGAAGTTTGTCAAATGTTTTTTATGCAACATTTAAAATTACCATATGATATTTTTCTTTATCAGTCTGTTGATATGAATGATTACATTGATTGTCTTTTAATCAAAATATAGTTGATGATGGGTTTCCCTGGTGGCACAGTGGTTGAGACTTTGCCTGCCGATACAGGGGACACGGGTTCATGCCCTGGTCTGGGAGGATCCCACATGCCACGGAGAAGCTGGGCCCATGAGCCGTGGCTGCTGAGCCTATGTGTCTGGAGCCTGTGCTCTGCAATGGGAGAGGCCACAGCAGTGAGATCCCATGTACTGCAAAAAAAAAAAGTATATATATATATGTGTGTGCATGTGTATATATATATATATATATAGTTGATGTATAATATTATATGTTACATGTATACATGTAGTGATTTACAATTTTTAAAGGTTGTATTCCATTTATAGTTATTATAAAATATTAACTATATTCCCCATGTTGTACAATATATCCTTGTAGCTTATGATTCATTTTTCAAATATCAAACCAGACTTTATATGGAAAAATCCAACTTTCTTGTAGTATGTTACTCCTTTTATACATTTTTAGATTGTATTGATAAAATTTTCCTGAGAATTTTTGTGTAAGTTCAGGAGAAATATCAGTTTGCATTTTTTTCCCTCTCCTATCTTAGTCTGATTTTGGTGTCGGGATATACTGGTCAGCATTCTCCTGAGGAACAGAACCAATAAGGTGTGCATATATAGAGAAAAAATTTATTTTTAGGAATTGGCACATGTGATTATAGACCAGCAAGTCCAAAATCTGCAGGGTAGGCCATCTGGCTTGAGACCCAGAAAACAGCCAATATTTCTATTCAGGTTCAAAATCATATGCTGCAGAATTTCTTCTTGTTCATAGGAGGTATTTTTTTCTCTTCAGTTTATTGGATGAGACCTACTCACATTATGAAGGGCAATCTATTTTACTGTACTCAAACTCCACTGATAAATGTTAATTTCATTCCCCCCCAAAAGCACTCACAGAAACATCCAGTGTTATGTTTGACCAAATATCTGGACACCATGGTCCAGCCAAGTTAACACATAAAATTTATAATCACACAGGGTAATAATGCCTTCTTAAAATGAGTTGGGAAATGTTTTCTCCTCTTCTATTTTATGGAAGATATTTTCTAAACTTGGTGTTAATTATTCTTTGAATATTTGGTAAAAATTTCCAATGAAACCATCTGGACATGGAGATCTATTTTGGGGGAGTAATTTAATTAAACATTTAACTTATTTAATAGTTATAGCATTTTCCAGGTTATCTATTTCAGTTGGGAAGTTTGTGTTTTTTAAGAAATTGGTTCATTTCTTGTAAATTATTGAATTTATAAGTATTATTTTCTAATGATCATTTAATGGACATAGAATATGTTTTATGGCCCTTTTCCATTCTTGATATTGGTGATTTGTGCTCTCTTTCTATTTTTGTAATGCTGCTAAAAGTTTGCCAATTTTATTGATTTGTTTAGAATTAAGTTTTGTTTTATTAATTTTCTCCATTGTGGTTCTCTATTCAATTTTATTTATATGTGCTTTTGTATTTATTATTTCTTTCCAACTGTTCGCTTTGGGATGTTTTTGTTCTACTTCCACTTTCTTGCAGTAAAAACTAAGAATTGAGATTGTTACTGTTTTCTAATATAAGCATTTTGTGTCATAAGCTTTTTTCTCACTACTACTTTGGCTGTATCCCACAAATTTTATGTTTTATATTCACTTTCATTCATTTCTTTCAAATCCTTTGTTATTTTCTCTTTGATCTATATACTCTATTTAGACACTTTTTGCTTAATTTCCTTGTGTTTGGAGATTTTATCATTGTCTATTATTGATTTCTAGTTTGATTTCATTTTTATCAGAGAGCACTCTATATGATACCAATTCTTTTAAATGTTTTAAGAATAGTAATATGACCTAAAATGTAGTCTAGCTTGATGACTGTTTCACAGGTGCTTGAAAAGAATGTGTAGTAGAATGAAATGTTCTATAAATGTCAATTAGATTCTTTTGGGTCTTGTTATTGTCCTGTTCTTCTAGATCCTTAAAAATTTCCTGATTAATAATTATATCAATTTCTGAAAGTGGACTACAGAAGTCCCCATCTAAAATTAAAGATTTGCCTATTTCTCATTTCATCTCTAACAACTTTGCTGTATGTATCTTGGAGTCCTGGTGTTTTGTAAATACTCATAGTGAATTGCAAATATGTGCTTGGAGAATTGATGCTAGCTTAGTTAAGTACTTAATAATAGTATTTGCTTATTTGATATTTATATATCAACTCCCTTTCTTCAATACTTTTTGCATGAAATGCCTCTTTACATTCTTTTGCTTTCAACCTACCTCTGGCATTAGGTTTAAAGTGAATTTCTTGTAGATAGCATACAGTTGGGACAGTTGTGTGGATTTTGAGCCACTCCAAAAAATTCTGTCTTTTAGTTGTTGTATTTAGATCATTTGCATGTAAAGTAATTACTGGTATATTAGCTTCTATATCTGCTATTTTATTTTCTGTTTGTTCTCTCCTTTCCTCATTCTTCTATGGGCTGCTTGTATCTTTTTTAGAGTTCCATTTGGATTCACCTATTTTAGTACATAGGCTTGTTCTATTTTCTTTGTGGTTGATCTAGGTATTATAATACATATACATACATAACTTATCACAGCCTAGAGGTGTTAAAGTATTAAAACTTCAAGAAAAGTTACTTCCATTAGATTTCTTTTTCTTCTCAATTTAAACATTTAATTTATGAATTATTTATTTATGTGTACTGAGCTCCATATCAGACAGTGTTATTATCTTTTCAACTATAAACTATGATTAAATGAATTCAAGAGGTGGAGGAGATAAGGATGGTGGAGTAGGAGGATGGTGAGATCATCTCCCCCCATGAACACATTAAATATATGTCTACATGTGGAACAACTCACAATAAAAACAAACTGAAGACTGGAAGAAAGATCTTTCTACAACCAAGGTTGTAAAGAAAGATCCAAGTGGAGTTGGGTAGAAAGGAAGGAGAAGTGATCAGGTTGGGACATATGGTCCTAGAAGGGGACATAGAAGAAGAGAGGGAAAACATGGGCTTGGAAATCTTCTGTGGTGAGTGAAGGGTTTGAGCCACATATAGGGCACCCCAACACTGAGGTCCAACACCAGGCAGATGATTCCCCTTAGCTGGTTTGAAAATCAGTGGGACTTACAGGAAGCCTGAAAGAAACTGAGACTCCACTCATGAAGAATGTGTGCACATTGTTGCTTACTCCTGGGAACAAGGTAGAAGAGGCAGAATTAAATTGCTTGGGGCTCAGACCAGTTACCTATGACTGCAGCACTGCAAGCCCTGGCCTGCACCGGGTGTCTGCTCCAACCCCTCATGTTCCAGCACAGTTTGACAAAGGCTGCCTTTTCCAAGGAGAGTGCATACTTGGAAGGGACAGAGCCAGCTTGGAACCAGCACTACATCCAAATGTGGCAAGAGTGAACCTAGTTGGCATGTATGGAGCTGGCAAATCAGAAGCTGTCTGGAGCTCTCACTGGCATACTGGGACTTCCCAGTGCATGCCCCAGCCTGCACCTGGCAGTGACTCCAGCCCCTCTTGCTTCAGAGCTACTTATTTCTGGGAGAAAGGCACCATTTCCAGGAGGGAGAAGAGTGCACACTTAGAGGTAAAAGAACCACCATAGCCCTGACACTCAAGGCTTGGGCACCAGCACCTTCAGCACTGATCTTACTGGTCCTGTCCCCATACGGTGGTGACAGCCAGTGAGCATAGGAGTAGCTCCTGTTTTAACTTGGCTCTAGCTTTAGCCACTCCATCTCCAGTCCCATATCCCATGAAGGTGATAGGTAGCATCATGCCACATGGGGAGAGGTGATCCATACTCACTTCATATCCAACTATACCACCAAGTACTAGGCACATGAAGACTGCATAGGGATCCTCCCACATTAGGACAACGCTTCAAGAGCAGAATAGATAACTGTTCAACCTAATTTCATAGAGACAGATCAAATTGAAAAATATGAGGAGACAGAGGAATTTGTTTCAAATAAAAGAACAGAGAAAATCCCTAAAAAAATACTAATGAAACAGAGATAAATAATTTGACTGATAAAGAGTTCAAAGCCTTAATATTAAGAATGCTAACTGAACATAGGAAAAGAATAAATGAACACAATGAGAATTTTTACAAGAAACTAGAAAATATAAAGAGAATAAAAGTTGGGGGCTTCCCTGGTGGCACAGTGGTTGAGAGTCCGCCTGCTGATGCAGGGGACGTGGGTTCGTGCCCTGGTCCAGGAGGATCCCACATGCCACAAAGCAGCTGGGCCCATGAGCCATGGCCACTGAGCCTGCGCATCCGGAGCCTGTGCTCCACAGTGGGAGGGGCCACAATGATGAAAAGCCCACATACCGCAAAAAAAAAAAAAGTTGGAACTGAAGAATACAATAGCTGAAATGAAAAACACACTAGATGGAATGAACTACACACTAGGTGATACAGAAAAATGGTCTGTAAGATAGGATAATGGAAAGCATCCAATTAGAAGAGCAAAAAGATAAATAAATTTTAAAAAATGAGGGCAGTTGGGACTTCCATGGCAGCCCAGTGGTTAAGACTCCACGTTTCCAATGCAGCTGGTGTGGGTTCAATCTCTGGTTGGGGATCTAAGATCCCACATGCCACATGGAATGGCAAATTTTTTTTTAAATATTTGAAAATGTGGGCTTCCCTGGTGGCGCAGTGGTTGAGAGTCTGCCTGCCGATGCAAGGGACATGGGTTCATGCCCCGGTATGGGAAGATTCCACATGCCATGGAGTGGCTGGGCTTGTGAGCCATGGTCACTGAGCCTGCCCATCCAGAGCCTGTGCTCCGCAATGGAAGAGGCCACAACAGTGAGAGGCCCACGTACTGCAAAAAAATAAATAAGTAAAAATAAAATAAAATAAAAATGAGGTCAGTTGAAGAGATCTCTGGGAAAACAAGCATACCAACATTTGTATAAATGGGACCCCAGAAGAATAAGAAGATAGAGAAAGAGATTGAAACTGTATTTGATGAAATTATGGTGGAAAACTTCCCAAACCTGAAGAAAGGAACAGATTTCCAGGTACAGGAATCACAGAGAGTCTGAAACAAGATAAACTCAAAGAGATCAACATGAAGACATATCACAATTAAACTGGCAAAAGTTAAAGACTTTTAAAGGCAGCAAGAGAAAAACAGAGTATCAAGAAAAGGGAATCCTGGTCAAGATGGCAGAATAGGAAGACCCGAGGTTCACCTCTCCTCACAAGCACATCAAGAATACATCTGCAAATGGAACAATTTGCACAGAACACCTGCTAAACACTAACAGAGGACCTCAGACACCTAAAAGTTCAAGAAAAGACCCCTGCACAACAAGGTAGGGTGAAGGAGTCTCAGAAAGGGAAGAAAAAAGAAGAAATGAGATGGGACCCACATTCCTGGGGGAGGAGCTGAAGGAAGGGAGAGGTTACTGCACCTAGGGAGAGCCCCTCACCAACAAGATATGGATATGCAGAAATAGAAGGGGGGACTTTGGGGGTTATTGGAAGGGCAGCAGATGGTCTGTGGCAGGTAGGACAGAGCAAGATTTGCACAGATGGTCTGTGCTAAAACACTGCGCACCCCAGCCTGAGAAGGGCGTCCACCAAGGCTGGTGGGGGCTGAGTGCTGAAGCATGGGATGAAGAGAGCAGATCCTGGGAGAGGACTGCTGTTGGCTGTATGGAGGTGGCCTGAAGGGACGGAGTGTGTAGATCAGCTGTGCCAAGACAGCCTGAGGGGATGGGTGAAGGAGCTCCACAGCCAGGACTGCTCCTGGAGGAAGCACAGATTGCCTTGGAAGTTAGGTGCCATTGTTGAGTGGAGCACAAGGGACAGGGTCTCCATCATGGCTTCTCTCCCCACACACCAACTCCTGACTCTGTGGGCAATGGGAGGACTCCCACCAGAGCGAGTGCACCCCTGTCTATTGCTGCTTCCTGCCAGAACCTGCCCCTGCAGGCACTAGAGAGGGATCCCATCAGACCAAGCATGCACCACAGTCATTGACACCTTATCCCTCTCCCACCTAAGCAAGCAAGTGTGCCCCCATCTGTCACTGACTTGGCCCATTTTCACATGGGCGAGCAACAGAATCCCAAGGGTGGCCCACAGAGAGGTGGGGCTGAAACCAAAGCTCAGCCCCAGGGGCTGTGCAACTAAGGAAGAGGAACTGAAATCTCCCCATGCAGCTGCACAAGCCACGGATTAAACCCCTGTGATTGGCTTGGTAAATCCAAGGTCTGTGGAAAATATGAATGAACAATGAGTGCTCCCACAACTAAGACCAGTATAGCTTTAGCAGCTGTGAAATTTGGAGGCAAGTACACACAAGAGTTGGGCCAAGTCAGAGTCTGAGCTACTCCACAATGCCCACACAGTGGGTGCAGAGACCTACCTAGAGGTCTTGGAGGGCCTCCTGAGGAGGTGGGGCTTACCTGTGGCTCACCATGTTGGCAAGGACCTTGATAGTGGAGACCTCAGGAAATATATGTTTTGTTTTGTTGGGGGTTTTATTATTATTATTTATTCTTTTTTTACTTTTTTGATATATTTTTCTATGTTTATTTCTTTATTTTTTCTTTTCTGTTTGTTTTTGATGTTTTGTTTTTTTTAATTTTTGTTGTTTTTCTTTTTTCTCGTCATTTTTTGTGTGTTTGTTTTTTTGTTTTCTTTGCATTTTTTAGTTTGTTTTATGTTTTTGTTTTGTTTCTATTTGTTCTGCTTTTGGGTTTTCTTTTTGTTTGGTTTGTTGTTTCCTGGTTTTTGTTTTCTGTTTTTTATTATTCATTTCTCTTGTTTGTTTTTGTCTTTGTTCGGTTTTGTTTTTATTATTTGCCTTGGCTTTTGTCTTTTTTTTATTTTTTTAATTGACTGTGCTGTGTCTCTTGCAGGGTATTGGTTTCCTGGCCATGGGTCACAACTGAGCCCCAATGGTGGGAGCACTGAGACCAGGCCACTGGACCACCGGACAATTCCTGTCCCCTGGGAATATTGATTGTTATGAGCTCTCTCTCTTGATAGCAAGACGAGGCTCCAACCAACAGCCTGCAAGCTCCACTGTTGGACGCCTCAGTCCAAACAATAGGCAAGACAGGGACAGAGCCCCACCCATCAGCAAATAAGCTGCCTAAAGTTGCACTAAGCTCACAGATACCACACACACACACACACACACACACACAAAACCCTGATGCGGCTACCAGAAGGACAAGACCCAGCTGCACACACCAGAGGGCAGGCATCAGTACCCCCCACCAGTAAGCCAACACAAGCCCCTGGACCAACTTCACCTAACAAGGGACAGACACCAGAAGCAAGAGGAACTACGACCCAGCAGCCTGTGGGAAGGAGACTGCAAACACATCAAGTTAGACAAAATGAGATGACAGAGGAATATGTTGCATATGGAGCAAGGTAAAAACCTAAAAGAACAAATAAATTAAGAAGAAATAGGCAATCTACCTGAAAAAGGATTTAGAATAATGATAGAAAAGATGATCCAAGACCTAGGGAAAAAAATGGAGGCACAGATCCAGAATATACAAGAAATGTTTAACAGAGACCTAGAAGGCTAAAGAACAAACAGTGATGAACAAAATGATAACTTCAATGAAAAATACACTAGAAGGAATCAATACTAGAATAACTGAGGCAGAAGAACAGATAAATGAGCTGGAAGATAGAAAGGTGGAAATAATTGACACAGAACAAAATAAAGAAATAAAAGAATGAAAAGAAAAGAGGACAGCCTCAGCGACCTCTGAGACAACATTAAACACACCAACATTAGAATTATAGGGGTCCTAGAAGAAGAAAAGAAGAAATTGTCTAAGAAAATATTTCAAGAGATTATAGTCAAAAACTTCCCTAACATGAGAAACGAAATAGTGACCCAAGTCCAGAAAGTTCAGAGAGTCCCTAACAGGATAAACCCAAGGAGAAACATGCCAAAACACATGTTAATCAAACTAATAAAAATTAAGTACAAATAAAAAATTAAAACAGCAAGGGAAAAGCAACAAATAATATATAAGGTAATCCCCATAAGGTTATCAGTGGATTTTTCAGCAGAAACTCTTCAAGCCAGAAGGGAGTGACATGATATATTTAAAGTCATGAAAGAGAAAAAACTACAGCCAAGAATATTTTACACAGCAAGGTTCTCATTCATATTTGACAGTGAAATAAAAAGCTTTACAGACAAGCAAAAGCTAAAAGAATTCAGCACAACCAAACCAGCTTTACAACAAATGTTAAAGGACCTTCTTGAAGCAGGAATCACAAGAGAAGAAAAAGACTTACAAAAACAAACCCAGTCAATAAAGAAACTGGCAATAGGAACATGCATATCAATAATTACATTAAATGAAGTGGATTAAATGCTACAACCAAAAGACACAGATTGGTTGAATGGATACAAAACCAAAACTTGTACATATGTTATCTACAAGAGACCCACTTCACACCCAGGGACACATACAGATGGAAAGTGAGGGGATGGAAATAGATATTCCATACAAATGGAAATCCTAAGAAAGCTGGAGTAGCAATACTCATATCAGACAAAATAGATTTTATAATAAAGACTATTACAAAAGACAAGAAAGGACACTACATAATGATCAAGGGATCAATCCAAGAAGAAGAAAAAACAATTGTAAATATATATGCACTGAACACAGGAGCACCTCAATAAACAAGGCAAATGCTAACAACCATATAGGGGAAATCAACAGTAAAAAAATAATAGTGGTTGTTATTAGCATCCTACTTACACCAATGGATACATCATCCTAACAGAAAATCAACAAGGAAACACAAGCCTTAAATGACACATTAGACCAGATGGACTTAACTGATACTTAAAGAACGTTCCATCTGAAAGCAGCAGATTAAATTTTCTTCTCAAGTGCACATGGAATATTCTCCAGCATACATCACATTGTGGGTCACAAATAGAGACTCCATAAATTTAAGAAAATTGAAATCATATCAAGCCTCCTTTCCAACCACAATGCTGAGATTAGAAATCAATTATAGTAAAAAATTGTAAAGAACACAAACACATGGAAACTAAACACTATGTTACTAAATAATAAAGGATCACTGAGGAAATCAAAAAATACCTACAGACTAATGACAACAAAAACACAACAATCAAAAACCTATGGGATGCAGCAAAAGGAGTTCTAAGAGAGAAGTTTATAACAATACAGTCCTACCTCAGGAAACAAGAAAACTCTCAAATAAACAACCTAACCTTATACCTAAAGCAACTGGAGAAAGAACAAAAAATCCCTAAAGTTAGTATAAGGAAAGAAATCATAAAAATCAGAGCAGAAATAAATGAAATAGAGACAAAGAAAAAAATAGCAAAGATCAATGAAACTAAAAGCTATTACTTTGAGAAGATAAACAAATTTGATAAACCTTTAGACAGACTCATCAAGAGAAAAAAAGGGAGAGGATTCAGATCAATAAAATTAGAAGTGAAAAAGAAGTTGCAATGGACACCATATAAATACAAAGGATCATTAGAGTTTACTACAAGAATATATACACAAATAAAATGGACAAACTAGAAGAAATGGACAAAATCTTAGAAAGCTGCAACTTTTAAGACTGAACCAGGAATAAATAGAAAATATGAACAGACCAAACACAAGAACTGAAATTGAAACTGTGAAAAAAATCTTGCAACGTACAAAAGTCCAGGCCCAGATGGCTTTAAAGGCAAATTCTATCAAACATTTAGAGAAGAGTTAATACATACACTTCTGAAACTCTTCCAAAAAATTGCAGAAGAAGGAACACTCCCAAGCTCATGCTATGAGGCCACCATCACCCTGATATCAAAACCAGACAAGATATCACAGAAAAAGAAAATTAAAGACCAATATCACTGATGAACAGAGGCAAAAATCCTCAACAAAATAGTAGCAAACTGAATCCAACAACACATTAAAAGGATCATACAGTATGATCAAGTGGGATTTATCCCAGGGATGCAATATATGCAATATATGCAAATCAATCAATGTAATACACCATATTAACAAATTAAAGGAAAAAAATCATATGATGATATCAATAGATGCAGAAAAACTTTTGACAAAATTCAAAATCCATTTATGCTAAAAACTGTCCAAAAAGTGGGCATAGAGGGAACATACCTCAACATAATACAGGCCCTATATGACAAACCCACAGCAAACATCATTCTCAATGGTGAAAAACTAAAAGCATTTCCTCTAAGATCAGGAACAAGACACAGAAGTCCACTTTCGCCACTCTTATTCAATTTAGTTATGGAAGTCCTAGCCATGGTTACCAGAAAATAAAAATAAATAAAAGTAATCCAAATTGGAAAAGAAGCAGTAAAATTGTCACTGTTTGCAGATGATATGATACTATACATTAAAAATCCTAAAGATGCTATTAGAATACTACTAGAGCTCTTCAATGAATTTGGTAAAGTTACAGGATACAAAATTAGTACACAGAAATCTCTTGCATTCCTATACACTAAGAGTGAAAAATCAGAGAGATTAAGGAAAAAATCCCATGTACCATCACATCAAAAACAATAAAATACCTAAGAATAAACCTACCTAAGGAGGCAAAAGACCTGTGCTCAGAAAACTATGATACTGAAGAAAGAAATAAAAGGTGACACAAACAGATGGAGAAATTACCATGTTCTTGAATTGGAAGAATCAATAATGTCAAAATGACCACACTACCCAAGGGTATCTCCAGATTCACTTCAATGCTTATCAAATTACAAATGGCATTTTTTCACAGAAATAGAAAAAAAATTACAATTTGTATGGAAACACAAAAGGCCACAAATATCCAAAGCAGTCTTGAAAAAGCAAAATGGAGCTGGAGGAATCATGCTCCCTGGCTTCAGACTATACTAAAAAGCTACCATCGGGCTTCCCTGGTGGCGCAGTGGTTGAGAATCTGCCTACCAATGTAGGGGACACAGGTTCAAGCCCTGGTCTGGGAAGATCCCACATGCCGCGGAGCAACTGGGCCCGTGAGCCACAGCTACTGAGCCTGCGCGTCTGGAGCTTGTGTTCCGCAACACGAGAGGCCACGACAATGAGAGGCCCACGCACCGCGATGAAGAGTGGCTCCCGCTCGCCACAACTAGAGAAAGCCCTCACACAGAAATGAAGACCCAACACAGCCTAAATAAATTAATTAATTTAAAAAAAAAGCTACCATCATCAAAACAGTATGGTACTGGCATTAAAAAAAGAAATATAGAATAATGGAACAGGATAGAAAGTCCAGAGATAAACCCACATCACTTATGGTGATCTAATCTATGACAAAGGAGGTAAGGGTACGCAATGGAGAAAAGACAGTCTCTTCAATAAGTGGTGCTGGGGAAACTGGACAGCTACATGTAAAAGAATGAAATTAGAGCACAGCTTAACCCCATACAAAAAATAAACTCAAAATGGATTAAAGACCTAAATATAAGGCTGGGTAATATAAAACTCTTAGAGGCAAACATAGGCAGAACAGGGCTTCCCTGGTGGTGCAGTGGTTGAGAGTCCGCCTGCTGATGCAGGGGACACGGGTTCATGTCCAGGAAGATTCCACATGCCATGGAGTGGCTAAGCCCATGAGCCATGGCCGCTGAGCCTGTGCGTCCAGAGCCTGTGCTCCACAATGGGAGAGGCCACAACAGTGAGAGGCCTGTGTACCGAAAAAACAAAAAAACAAACAAAAAACACAAAACAACAAAGCATAGGTAGACATAAATAGCAGCAAGATCTTTTTTGACCCACCTCCTAGAGTAATGAACACAAAAATAAACAAATGGGACCTAGTTAAACTTGAAAGCTTTTGCACAGCAAAGGAAATCATAAAGAAGACAAAAAGACAACCCATAGAATGGGAGAACATATTTGCAAATAAAGTGACCAACAAAGGATTAATCTCCAAAATATACAAACAGCTCATGCAGCTCAATATCAAAACAAACAAAGAAACAGGCTTATATATTGAAGTGCTCCTGTGTTGGGTGTATATATGTTTACAATTGTTATATCTTCTTCTTGGATTGATCCCTTGATCATTATGTAGTGTCCGTCCTTGTCTCTTGTAATAGTCTTTAGTTTAAAGTCTATTTTTTCTGGTATGAGTATTGCTACTCCAGCTTTCTTTTGGTTTCCATTTACATAGGATATCTTTTTCCATCCCCTCACTTTCAGTCTGTGTGTGTCGATAGGTCTGAAGTGGGTCTCTTGTAGACAGCATATATACGGGTCTAGCTCTTCTATTCATTCAGCCAATCTATGTCTTTTGGTTGGAGCATTTAATCCATTTACACTTAAGATAATTATTGATATGTATGTTCCTATTGTTATTTTCTTAATTGTTTTGGATTTGTTTTTGTAGGTTTTTTCTTTCCTTCTTTTGTTCTCTTTTCTTTTGATTTGATGACTATATTTAGTGTTGTGTTTTGCTTGTTTTGTGTGTGTGTGTGTGTGTGTGTATCTACTGTAGATTTTTGGTTTTCATTTTCCATGAGGTTTTGATATAGCAGTCTATATATAGAGAAGGTTGTTATAAGTTGCTGGTCAATCTTCCACCTAGAGAAGTTCTTTTATCATTTGTTGTGAAGCTGGTTTGGTGGTGCTGAATTCTCTTAGCTTTTGCTTGTTTGTTAAGCTTATGATTCTTTGTTGAATGTGAATGGGAACATTGCTGTGTAGAATATTCTTAGTTGTAGGGTTTTACCTTTCATCATTTTAAATATATCATGACATTCGTTTCTGGCCTGCAGAGTTTCTGCTGAAAATCAGCTGATAACCTTATGGGGATTCTGTTGTACAATATTTGTTGCTTTTCCCTTGTTGCTTTAAATACTTTGTCTTTGATTTTTGTCAGTTTGATTAACATGTGTCTTGGCATGTTCCTTCTTGGGTTCATCCTGTATGGGACTCTCTGTGATATCTGGGCTTAAGTGTTTCCTTTCTCATGTTAGAAAGCTTTTGGCTATAATATCTTCAAATATTTTCTTAGAGCCTTTCTCTTTTTCTTCTGTTTTTGGGACTCTTATAATGCAAATGTTGTTGCTTTTAATGTTGTCTAAGAGGTCTTTGAGACTGTCCTCATTTCTTTTCATTCTTTTTTCTTTATTCTGTTCTGTGGCAGTGACTTCCAGCACTCTGTCTTCCAGCTCACTTATTCCTTCTTCTGCCTTAATTATTCTGCTATTGATTCCTTCTACTGTATTTTTCATTGCAGTTATTTTATTGATCATCTCTGTTTGTTCTTTAATCTTCTAGCTCCTTTTTAAACATTTCTTGTATCTTCTCAATCTGTGCCTCCATTATTTTTCCTAGATTTTGGATTGTATTTGCTATCTTTACTCTGAATTTTCTTTTCTTTTTTTTTTTTTTTTTTGAGGTCAATGCCTATCTCCTCTTCATTTAATTGTTCTTGTGGGGTTTTATCTTCTTCCTTCGTTTGCAATATGCTTCTCTATTGTCTCATTTTGTCTAACATCTGTGTTTGTGGTCTCGTTTCTGCAGCCTGCAGGATTGTAGTTCTTCTTGTTTCTGGTGTCTGCCCCTGGTGGTTGAAGTTGGTTGAGGGGCTTATGCAGGCTTCCTGGTTGGGGGCACTTATGCCTGCCCACTGGTGGGTGGAGCTGTGACTTGTCCCTTTGGTGTACAGGGCTGTATCAAAGGGTGTGTTTTGAGGTAACTGTGAGCTCATTATGGCTTTAGGCTGCCTGTTTGCTGATAGATTGGGCTATGTTCCTGTCTTGCTAGTTGTTTGGCCTGATGCATTCCAGCTCTGTAGCCTGTTGGGTGGAGCTGGGTCTTGGTGCCAATACAAGGACCTCCAGGAGAGCTCACCCTGATCAATATTCCCTTGGGCTTCCACCACCAGTGTCCTTGCCCCCCTAGTGAGCTACAGCCAATCCCTGCCTCCCCATGTTGTACTCCATGACCCCAGGTAATTCTAGCCCCTGTCCCTATTGCTTTGTGCTGAGTCCCAGTGCATGTGAGGTCTTGTGTGCTCCCACCATGTGTGGTGTCTGTGTTTCTCCCAGTCCTGTGAAGCTCCTGCTTTCAAACCCTAATGGCCTTCAAATCCAAATGCTCTGTGGGTTCTTCCTCCTAATGCCTGGCCCTCTGACTATCTTGGAGGGCTATTATTTATGTGGAAATGTCCCTGTGTAGCCTGCATGAATAAAATATTTTTTGGTTCAAAGGTTGTTCTTAGTATGGATGTCTGTCACCTCTTTCCTTGGTGTATGCTGGCCATTATCCCATTGATAGGAGGTCTGACTGATGTGGTGATCTGAGACTACACCGGATATTGAGCACAGCCTCCCCTTTGTTCTGTGATTGTCACTGCCCTGTTAGGGGCAGGATCTCTTCCCTAGTTGTTAGAGTAGAGGCCCCCAGATATGTTTCTGAGCTGTGTTTTTGATCTGCTGTGTGAGGTGGGTGGGATCACTCCCACTGGGAGAGAATGCACTGAGCTTTCCTCTTCTGGAGGTGTTCGCCTACGAGTCTACTCTGTTGTGTCACTTTTCACCCATTGTGCTGGCTAACAACTTACACTGTCGTTGGCACTGCTCTCAGCCCCACTTTTACTGTGGATATTCCAGCACTTGGCCCTGGTGTCTCTCGGGTGTTCTTTTAACCATGTCACCAGTGCAGACCAACAGAAGTCAGGTTCCAGGACTGCAGTAATCATGTACCTTGAACCACTGTGAGAGCTATGGAGGCAGCTCAGATCCTGACCTGGTCCATTCACCGCATGTATGTGCCTACAAAGCCCACAGCTGCTAAAGCTAGACCCATTTCAGCTACAGGAGCACTTGTCCATTTGGATGTTCCACAAGTGCTAAGTTTACAAACCCAGAAGCAGGGCTGTAAATCCGCAGTTCCTGCATATGCAAGGAGAGTTTTCAGCACTTCTTCCTTTGTTGTATGTGCCCTGAGGCTCAGCTGTGGTTTCAGCCTCACCTCTGTGTGTGGGCCTCCCACTGGTGTCTGCTCCTGAGGCTGCTCCAGAGCACAGGCACTCATGCAGGTGGGCAGGAGCATTGGAGAGGGTGGCAGGCAGGGAGTATGGGCCCTCTAAGGCTGGTGGGCATGGAGGAGGAGGTGGTGGGTTGGCACACAGGCTTTCTTGGGCATAAGGGGCAGAGGAGGCAGTGGCAGGTGAGGTGCATGACACTGCTCAGGCAGGGGCCCCTCCTAGTGCCCATGGAAGCAGGGGCCAGCATGTAGTGAAGGGGCTGCAATGACAGCCTCACTCCTCATGTGCCACTCAACAATAGCACTCCACTTCTATGGGTGTCTGGGCTTCCTCCACGAACATTCCTGGTTGTGGAGCTCCTTACTGCTGTCACTTCAGTTTGTCTCTTCTCAGCCAACAACAGTCCCCTACCTGAGTCTGCTCTCCAAACCCCACAATCTAGATCCAGCCCCTAACTGCACCATCAGGCACACATCTCAGGCTGGAGTGTGTAGGGCTGTGACATGGGCCATCTGTGTAGGTCTTACTCTGTCTTGCCTGCCACATACTGTTTGCTGCATACTCCTCCAAGCCCCTGAAGCTCCCTTTCTGTTCCAGCCTGTCTCCCCACCAGTTAGGGGGTTTCTATGGGTCCAGGAACCTCTCCTGCCCTTCAGTTTTCCCTCTAGGGTTGCAGTTCCCATTCTGACTCTTCTTTTCTTTACTTTTTTTTTTGCTTTCTTTAATCCTACCCAGTTGCCTAGGTGTTTGTCTTGTCCTTTTAGGTGTCCAAGGTCCTCTGTTAGGGTTCGGCAGGTTCTCTGTGAGAATTGTTCCATTTGTAGATGTATTCTTGATGTACCTGTGGGAAGAGGTGAACTTCACATCCTCCTATTCCACCATCTTGACTCCTTTCCCTGGAGCCTTAGTTTTATAGTCTATTTCATCTGATATGAGTATTGCTACCTCCAAATTCTTGTCGTTTCTGTTTGTATGAAATATCTTTTTCCATCCCATCACTTTCAGTTTGTGTATGTCTTTAACCTTGAAATAAGTCTCTAATAGGAAGCATATATGTTTTTTAATCCAATCATGCTGTCTTTTGATTGGAGCTTTTATTCCATTGACATTTAAAGTAATTATTGATATGTGTGCACTTATTGTCATGTTATTACTGGTTCTTCAGTTGTTTTTGTAGTTATTTTCTATCCATTTCTTCTTTTTATTTCTCCTGTTTTGTTCAATAATTTTCTTTGGGACTATACTTGGGTCTCTTTCTTTTTGATTTTGTGTATCTATTGTAAGTTTTTGATTTGTGGTACCATGAGGTTCATATATGTTGACACATGATTATATCTATGTTTTTCAACTGGTGGTTTTTAGGTTCTAACACATTCTAAAAGATCTACGTTTTTTACTTCCCTCCCCCACATTTTATGTTTTAATATCATATTTTACATTGTCATGCTTATCCCTTACCTGTTTATTATAGTTATATTGTCTTTTACATTTGTTTTGTCTTTTAATCTACATACTGGCTATTTCAGTAATCTTTATGCCTTAATATATGCTTGCCTCTCTTAGTGGGATTTTCCCTTTCCTATAGATTCTTACTTCTTTTCCATTTAGATAAGGCCCTTCAACATTTCTATTAAGGTAGGTTTAGTATTGATGAATTCTTTTAGTTTTTGCTTTTCTGAGAAGTTCTTTATCTCTCCTTCTATTTTAAATGACAGTCTTGCTGTGTAGAGTATCTTAGGTTGCAAGTTTTCCTCTTTCATCACTTTGAATATATCATGCTACTGCTTTCCGGCCTGCAATTTTTCTGCACAGAAATCAGCAGATAGTCTTATATAAGTTCCCATTTATATGACTCTTTGTTTTTCTCTTTTTCCTTTAGAATTATCTATCTTTAACTTTTGACATTTTAATTATGTGTCTTGTTTTGGTTCTGTTTGGGTTCATCTTGATTTGGACTCTCTATGCTTCTTGTACCTGAATATATGTTTCCTTATTTAGGTTTGGACAGTTTTCAGCCATAGTTTCTTCAAATACAATTTTGAACCCCTTTTCTCTTCTCCTCCTGAAACCACTATAATGTGAATGTTACCATGCTTAATGCTATACCAAAGACCTCATAGATTGATTTCATTTTTTACTTGTCTTTCTGCTGTTTTGATTTAGTGATTTACATTATTTTATCTTTCAGATCACTTATGCTTTCTTCTGTATCATGTAGTGTGCTTTTTATTCCTTCTAGAGTGTTTTTTTGTTTTGTTTTGTTTTTTGTGTTACGTGGGCCTCTCACTGTTGTGGCCTCTCCCATTGTGGATGCGCAGGATCAGTGGCCATGGCTCACGGGCCCAGCTGCTCCACGGCATGTGGGATCTTCCCAGACCGGGGCACGAACCCATGTCCCCTGTATCAGCAGGTGGACTCTCAACCACTGTGCCACCAGGGAAGCCCCTACAGTATATTTTCAATTGAAGGATAGTTAATTTATAATGTTGCGTTAGTTTCAAGAGTACAGCAAAATGATTCACACACACACACACACACACACACACACACACACACACACATATATATATATATATTCATTTTGAGATTCTTTTCCTTTATAGGTTATTACAAGATATTGAGTATAGTTTCCTATACTATAGGAAAGGACTTATACTGCACATCCTTGCTGTTTACCTATTTTGTATATAGTAGTGTGTATATGTTAATCCTGAACTCCTAATTTATCTCTAACCCCATCCCCTTTGGTAATCATAAGTTTGTTTTCTGTGTCTGTGAGTCTATTTTTGTTTTGTAAATAAGTTCATTTGTATAATTTTTTTAAGATTCCACATGTAAGTGATATATAATATTTGTCTTTGCCTAACTTACTTCACTTAATATAATAATCTCTAGGTCCCTCTGTGCTGGTGAAAATGGCATTAATTCATTCTTTTTATGGCAGAATAATATTCCATTGTGTGTGTGTATATATATATATACACCACATCTTCTTTATTCATCTATAGATGGGCATTTATGCTGCTTACATGTCTTAGCTATTGTAAATAGTGCTGCAATGAAAGTTGGGGTACATGTATCTTTTAGGATTATGGTTTACTCTGGGACATATTCCCAGGAGTGGGATTGCTGGATCATATTGTAACTCTATTTTTAATTTTGTAAGGAACGTTCACACTGTTCTCCATAGTGGCTGCAACAATTTACATTCCCCTCAACAGTTTACAAGTGTTCTTTTTTCTCTAAACCCTACACAGCATTTATTTGTATGAAAACACAAAAGACCCAGAATAGCCAAAACAATCTTGAGAAAGAAGGAGTGAGCTGGATGAATCATGCTCTGTTACTTCAGACTATACTACAAAGCTACAGTATTCAAAACAATACAGTACTGGCACAAAAACCGACTAATAGATAAATGGAACAGGATAGAAAGCTCAGAAATAAACCTACTCACTTATGGTCAATTAATATAAGACAAAAAAGGCAAAAATATAAAATGGAGAAAGGACAGTCTCTTCCATAAATGGTGTTGGGAAAACTGGAAAGCTACATGTAAAAGAATGAAATTGGAATATTCTCTAACACCAGATACAAAAATAAACTCAAAATGGATTAAAGACCTAAATATAAGACTGGATACTATAAAACTCTTAGAGGAAAACATAGATAAAGCACTCTGACATAAATCACAGCAAGATCCTTTTGGACCCACCTCCTAGAGAAATGGAAATAAAAGCAAAAACAAACAAATGGGACCTAATTAAACTTAAGAGCATTTGCACATCAAAGGAAACCATAAATAAAATGAAAAGACAACCTACAGAATGGGAAAAAGTATTTGCAAATTATGAGACAAAAGGGATTAATTTCCAAAATATACAAACAGCTCATAAACTCAATATCAAAAAAAAAAAAGAAAAAAAGAAAAAGTGACAAGAAAACCGAAATAGGCATTTCTCAAAAAAAGACATACAGATGGCCAACAGGCACATGAAAAGATGCTCAGCATTACTAATTATTAGAGAAATGCAAAGAAAAACTACAATGAGATATCACTGACACCAGTTAGATTGGCCATCATTAAAAGTCTACAAGAGTATAGTAGTGACTTTGCTTCAATCATATATCTAACACTGTGATAAACATTGTAGAAGACACAATGACATATAAGAGAAAGCTTATGCTGTCTATGGATTTATATTATCAATGGGCATATAAACCTGAGGCTGAATGACAAAAAATGTAAAGAAATTGTTTAAAGTACATTTTAAATACCTGAATAAGTAGAGGTATGCCATGTGTCTAAATGGGAAAATTTAATTTCATAAAGATGGTAATCATCTGCTAATTAATATCTAAAATCCAGTGCTATTCCAATTTAAATCACAATAACATTTATCATGAAAATTGATTCAAAAATGTATTTGGTATATATATATATATATATATATATATATATATATATTATATAACCTAACACAGGAGGCATTACAGATTAGTAGGGAAATAATATTTTATACAGTGTCATAATTTGGAACAACTGACTCTCCGCATGAAAAACAGCAAAATTAGGTGCCCACCTCACATATCTCACAAAATGAATTAAATATGCATCAAAGACAACAAAGTAAAATTTTAGAACTGTATATATTGTAATAGAAAGCATAAAGATATGTATATGTCAGTGTAAAGAAGGGTTTCTTTAATAAGACATAATTAGCACAAAACATACAGAAAATATTGATAAATTTGGCTATATTAAACCAAAACTCATTTGTGTGAAAAAATACTATAAACAAAATAAATATTTATATGAGGTTCTAGGATAAAATATTTCCAATTCATAAGAAATACTTCCTATAAGCTAATAAGTAAAATAATATATATATAAAAACTGGCAAATGATAGGGATGGGCAATTAACAGATGAGGAAACCTGAATGAACAGTAATTGCAAGAAAGGGTCATCATCTTCATTATTAATCAGGAAAAGGCAAGTTAAAATAAAAATGAGGTACTTTTCAAAAACCGTATAGGACGGGCAATTAAAAAAAATAACAGCAAGAGGGTTGTAAATTGGTCAACAATTATGAAGGACAATTAGGAAAATACCTAGTAGATATGAAATGTGTATTGTCAACAATTTAACAATTCCACTCCAAGGTACATAGATTAACTCCAGCACAAGTGTACAATGAAAACATTTACAAAAATATCTATTGCAGTACTATTTCCCAGAGTGGAAATTTTGGTGTGGGGAAACTAAAAGTATGCATTAAAAAGCATATGATGAATTACGAATTAAGCAGTGAAAATAATTGAACTAGAACCACATGTATCAATATTAGTGGATCTCAATAATAGTATTGAATGAGAAAATGAAGTTCCACAATAACATATACTGTAAATAGTACTTAATTATTTTTATTTAAAAAATTTTATTTTCTATGGGAGTATAGTTGATTTAAAATGTTGTATTAGTTTTAGGTGTACAGCAAAGTGATTTGGTTATCTGTATACATATATATATTATTTTTCAGAACCTTTTCCCATATAGGTTATCACAGAGTATTGAGTAGAGTTCCCTGTGCTATACAGTATGTCATTGTTGATTATTTTATATATAGTACTGTGTATATGTTATATAATATACAGTATATATATAATTTATTCCCACCCCCACATTTTCCCTTTGGTAACCATAAGTTTGTTTTCTAAGTCTGTTTTAGTTTGTAACTAAGTTCACTTGTATGATTATTTTAGATTGCACAGACAAGTGATATCCTATAATATTTTTCTTTCTCTGACTTACTTCACTTAGTATGATAATCTCTTGGTCCATCCATGTTGCCTCAGATGGCATTATTTCATTCTTTTTTATGGCTGAGTAACATTCCAGTGTATATATGTACCACATCTTCCATATCCATTCATCTGTTGATGGACATTTAGGTTGCTTCCATGTCTTGGAGTTAAGTTTTAAAATAATAGTAAATATTGTGATATATTGATACATTTAAAACATTGAAATAGCGTGGGTAGATACAATTCACATTAACTTCAAGATAATGGATATAGTTGAAGGAGAAGAAAAAGCAATGAGATGATGAAAAGCATAAGAGGATTTAAACTGTGTTTGTAAGGTTTATTTATTTAAAAATCAAAAGAAAATATTTATATTTGTTAGACAGTGTCTGTCGGTGTTGGTTATATTAGTCACTATACTTTTCTGTATGTTTGAAATTTTACATAATTCTGAAATAAATAAAACTTGTATTTTGAAATTGGGTAACCTTGAGGTCAATTTGTGTCTTAACAATTCTGTACCACATTACTGAAATTCATTCAACTGCAATTTCTTTATTAGTAATATGAGGGTGATATTATCTAATTTGTAGGATGTTGGTGAGAATCAAATGATATAAAGCATATAAAGCACCTGGCCCAGTACCAGATAGGAGTTTATTAAACGTTAATTAGCTTTCATTTCTACATCTACCATTACCCTAATTTGGCCAGTCTGATAATGCTATTAGAAAGGGTTAGGAGTTTAGCTTGACAAACTCACTGTTAAGTTCCCTTCTAGTGATTACTCCCTCAATTCTAAGTGTTTACAAACAATTAGTTTAATAATTAATCCTACAGTTTTACCAGAAACATGCATTTCAAGATTTCCTGACATCTATTGCCAGAATCCATTTTTCCACTTTTAAAAAATCAATCCTTTTGTCAATATTGTTCTCCAGGCATCTCTCCAAATCCAATTTCCATTATTTCACCATCTTTCTTACAAAAAGCTTTTGACTATTTCGGAAAATCATATCCACATTCCAAAGCTGTAAGTTTATCCCACAAAAATATTCCAAGAATGTGACAATGGCTCTGAAGGAAGTTCCAAAGTTTGGAAGAGTATTCAAAATGTTTTGAACAATAGCAGCATCTCAGGACTAAATTTATAACTTCCTCAGGCTTTGCTTTTGATGGTAACAGTACTCGTACTATATCACGTTTCTAAATGTTAGAATTCTATTACTTTATTTTTCTTGCACTACTTTTCTAAACCCTGTTAGATGGTAAGATGTGCTACAGCAAATATTGTGTCGTTGTTCACTTTATTCTTTGTGTCTGAGAGAGTAGGCCTTCATGTAATTTTTATGTGCTAAATAAATAAATGAATGTCCTAGGTTTTCCTTTTCGTAGAATACTTCTTTACTTATTTTTTACTTCCTGCATACCCATGAATGACATACTGATTGACAGGGAGTACAATGGAAACATAACACCATCAGTAGTTCCCTGATAAAAAGGAAGCAATGTGTCCAACTGATTTTGTCTCCCTTAAGAGTCAAATCAATGCAGAAATTCCATAATTTTGATTCAAAGGTCTAGAAGTTAGGGTCAAGTAATATTTGATTCGTTCACATTTCAAGACCCCCCACAGATGAAAAATTTTCAATCTTTGCAAAAATGCTTATCAAAATGTCAGATTTGGGATTGTCATAAGAGATAAGCCAAATATTGTCATAGACTCTGGAGAGGGAAACATATCAACACTTCACTCTCACTTCTTCCATGAAGATTAGGAAATCAACTGGAATAAATACATAAGAGGTTTTAGAACACATAAGTTCATTAGTAAAATAAATTCTTATTACCTGTATATACTGATAGTAATGAAATTTTTCTTTTAATAAGAAGTCGGGAAAGCCTCTAAAATTAATTTATATTTAGAAAACCTTTCCACACTATTTGAAAATCCAATACACAAAGATTGCTGAAAATTGTGCTCCAGTGAAAAATACCAGAGATTCTCCATTTCTCCTCATAGTTGTATCAATTTTTGCTTTATGTAATTTACAATTCTATTGCTAAATGTATGTGCATTTAGGATTATTATGTTCTGTCTACTTGGAGAATTGCAACATTTACCACTATGTAATGTTCCTCCTGATACCTGGTACTTTTCCTTGCTCTGAAATACACTGTGCCTTATATTGATAAAGCCACTCCAGTTTTCTCTGGAGTTGGATGGTAAATGTTTTTTTTTTATCCTGTTACCTTTAAAGTACCTATTATCATTATATGTAAAGTGAGTTACATAGGCAATAAATATAGACAGTAAACTATTTTATAGACAATAAATCATTTGGTCATTCTAAAAACTCCATTCTAACAATCTGTCTTTTAATTGATATATTTAAACCATATACATTTAATGCAAGTAATGATAATGTTTGAATGCTGTAGTTTTTGTTATAGTCCCGCAGGCCTCCAAGGCCCAGTTAAGTACTGTCAATCTTTTTCATATTCTTTAATTTAGATTGAATATTTTTTATTGATCTACCTTCAAGACAACTAAATCTTTCCACTCTCATCTCCATCCTGTTATTGAAGCAACTTAGTGAGTTTAATTTTGATTATTGTATTTTTAGTTCCCAATTGTTGTTTTGTTCTTTATATGTTCTATTTCTTTGCTAAGATTCTTTTTTTTTACATTTTTATTGGAATATAATTGCTTTACAGTGGTGTGTTAGTTTCTGATTTATAACAAAGTGAATCAGTTATACATATGTTCCCATATCTCTTCCCTCTTGCATCTCCCTCCCTCACACACTCCCTATCCCACCCCTCTAGGTGGTCACAAACCACCAAGCATATCACCTTGTGCTATGCAGCTGCTTCCCACTAGCTATCTATTTTACATTTGGTAGTGTATATATGTCCATGCCTCTCTCTCGCTTTGTCAGAGATTACCATTCCCCTGCCCCATATCCACAAGTCCATTCTCTACTAGGTCTATGTTTTTATTCCTGTCTTACCCCTAGGTTCTTCATGACATTTTTTTTCTTAAATTCCATATATATGTGTTAGCATATGGTATTTGTTTTTCTCTTTCTGACTTACTTCACTCGGCATGACAGACTCTAGGTCTATCCACCTCATTACAAATAGCTCAATTTCATTTCCTTTTATGGCTGAGTAGTATTCCATTGTATATATGTGCCAAATATTCTTTATCCATTCATTCGATGAAGGACACTTAGGTTGTTTCCATGTCATGACTATTGTAAACAGAGCTGCAATGAACATTTTGGTACATGACTCTTTTTGAATTATAGTTTTCTCAGGGTATATGCCCAGTAGTGGGATTGCTGGGTCATATGGTATTTCTATTTGTAGATATTTAAAGAACCTCCATACTCTTCTCCATAGTGGATGTACCAATTCACATTCCCACCAGCAGTGCAAGAGTGTTCCCTTTACTCCGCACCCTCTCCAGCATTTATTGTTTCTAGACTTTTTGATGATGGCCATTCTGACTGGTGTGAGATGATATCTCACTGTGGTTTTGATTTGCATTTCTCTAATGATTAATGATATTGAGCATTCTTTCATGTGTTTGTTGGCAGCCTGTATATCTTCTTTGGAGAAATGTCTATTTAAGTCTTCTGCCCATTTTTGGATTGGGCTGTTTGTTTTTTTGTTATTGAGCTGCATGAGCTGCTTATAAATATTGGAGATTAATCCTTTATCAGTTGCTTCATTTGCAAATATATTCTACCATTCTAAGGGTTGTCTTTTGGTCTTGTTTATGGTTTCCTTTTCTGTGCAAAAGCTTTGAAGTTTCATTAGGTGCCACTTGATTATCTTTGTTTTTATTTCCATTTCTCTAGGAGGTGGGTCAAAAAGGATCTTGCTGTGATTTATGTCATAGAGTGTTCTGCCTATGTTTTCCTCTAAGAGTTTGATAGTTTCTGGCCTTACATTTAGGTCTTTAATCCATTTTGAGCTTATTTTTGTGTATGGTGTTAGGGAGTGATCTAACCTCATACTTTGCCATGTACCTGTCCAGTTTTCCCAGCATCACTTATTGAACAGGCTGTCCGTTCTCCACTGTACATTCAGGCCTCCTTTACCAAAGATAAGGTGACCATATGTGTCTGGGTTTATCTCTGGGCTTTCTATCCTGTTCCATTGATCTATATTTCTGGTTTTGTGCCAGTACCATCCTGTCTTGATTACTGTAGCTTTGTAGTATAATCTGAAGTCAGGGAGCCTGATTCTTTCAGCTCTGTTTTTCATTCTCAAGATTGCTTTTGCTATTCGGGGTCTTTTGTGTTCCAATACAAATTGTGAAATTTTTTGTTCTAGTTATGTGAAAAATGCCAGTGGTAGTTTGATAGGAATTGCATTGAATCTGTAGATTGCTTTGGGTAGTAGAGTCATTTTCACAATGTTGATTCTTCCAATCAAAGAACATGGTATGTCTCTCCATCTATTTGTATCATCTTTAATTTCTTTCATCACTGTCTTATAATTTTCTGCCTACAGGTCTTTTTTTCTCCTTAGGTAGGTTTATTCCTAGATATTTTAATCTTTTTGTTGCAATGGTAAATGGGAGTGTTTTCTTGATTTCACTTTCAGATTTTTCATCGTTAGTTATAGGAATGCCAGAGATTTCTGTGCATTATTTTTTTATCCTGCTACTTTACCAAATTCATTGATTCGCTCTAGTAGTTTTCTGGTAACATGTTTAGGATTCTCTATGTATTGTATCATGTCATCTGCAAAAAGTGACAACTTTACTTCTTCTTTTCTGATTTGGATTCCTTTTATTTCCTTTTCTTCTCTGATTGCTCTGGCTAAAACTTCCAAAAGTAAGTTGAATAAGAGTGGTGTGAGTGGGTAACCTTTCTTGTTCCAGATATTAGTGGAAATGCTTTCAGTTTTTCACCATTGAGGATGATGTTGGCTGTGGGTTTGTCATATATGGCCTTTATTACGTTCAGGAAAGTTCCCTCTATGCCTACTATCTTCATGGTTTTTATCATAAATGAGTGTTGAAGTTTGTTGAAAGCTTTCTCTGCATCTATTGAGATGATTATATGGTTTTCCTCCTTCAAATTGTTAATATGGTTTATCACATTGGTTGATTTGCGTATATTGAAGAATCCTTGCTTTCTTGGAATAAACCCCACTGGATCACGGTGTATGATCCTTTTAAGGTGCTGTTGGATTCTGTTAGCTAGTATTTTGTTGAGGACCTTTGCATTTATGTTCTTTAGTGATATTGGCCTGTCGTTTTCTTTCTTTGTGACATCCTTGTCTGGTTTTGTTATCAGGTGATGCTGGCCTCATAGAATGAGTTTGGGAGTGTTCCTTCCTCTGCTATATTTTGGAAGAGTTTGAGAAGGATAGGTGTTAGCTCTTCTCTAAATGTTTAATAGAATTCCCCTGTGAAGCCATCTGGTCGTGGGGTTTTGTTTGTTGGAAGACTTTTAATCACAGTTTCAATTTTGGTGCTTGTGATTGGTCTGTTCATATATTCTATTTCTCCCTGATTCAGTCTTCGCAGGTTGAGCATTTCTAAGAATTTGTCCATTTCTTCCAGGTTGTCCATTTTATTGGCATAGAGTTGCTTGTAGTAATCTCTCATCATCTTTTGTATTTCTGCAGTGTCAGTTGTTACTTCTACTTTTTCATTCCTAATTCTATTGATTTGAATCTTCTCCCTTTTTTTCTTGATGAGTCTGGGTACTGGTTTATCAAATTTTTTATCTTCTGGAAAAAACAGATTTTAGTTGTATTGATCTTTGCTATCATTTCCTTCATTTCTTTTTTTCATTTATTTCTGAACTGATTTTTATCATTTCTTTCCTTCTGGTAAATTTGGGGTCTTTTTGTTCATATTTCTCTAATTGCTTTAGGTGCAAGGTTAGGTTGTTTATTCGAGATGTTTCCTGTTTCTTAAGGTAGGATTATATTGCTATAAACTTCCCTCTTAGAACTGCTTTTGCTGCATCCCATAGGTTTTGGTTGTCATGTCTCCATTGTCATTTGTTTCTAGGTCTTTTTTATTTCCTCTTTGATTTCTTCAGTGATCACTTCATTATTAGGTAGTGTATTGTTTAGCCTCTATGTTTTTTATTTTTTTACAGATCTTTTCCTGTAATTTATATCTAGTCTCATAGCATTGTGGTCGGAAAAGGTACTTGATACAATTTCAATTTTCTTAAATTTGCCAAGGCTTGATTTGTGACCCAAGTTATGATCTATCCTGGAGAATGTTCCATGAGCACTTGAGAAAAATGTGTATTCTGTTGTTTTTGGATGGAATGTCCTATAAATATCAATTAATTTCATCTTGTTTAATGTATCATTTAAACCTTATGTTTCCTTATTTATTTTCATTTTGGATGATCTGTCCATTGGTGAGAGTGGGGTGTTAAAATCCCGTGCTATGAATGTGCTACTGTCAATTTCCCCTTTTATGGCTGTTAGTATTTGCCTTTTGTATTGAGGTGCTCCTATGTTGGGTGCATAAATATTTACAATTATTATATCTTCGTCTTGGATCGATCCCTTGATCATTATGTAGTATCCTTCTTTTTCTCTTCTAATAGTCTTTATTTTAATGTCTATTTTGTCTGATATGAGAATTGTTACTCCAGCTTTCTTTTGGTTTCCATTTGCATGGAATATCTTTTTCCATCCCCTTACTTTCAGCCTGTATGTGTCTCTAGGTCTGAAGTGGGTCTCTTGTAGACAGCATATATATGGGTCTTGTTTCCATTTGTTCAAAGAGTGTAGGTCCTTACTTCTTGGAACATGCTTATAAAAACTGCTTTAAAAACTTTGATAATTCCAACATCAGTGTCGTTTTTGGATTTTCATCTGTTGATTAGCAGTTTCCTTGTAAATTTTATTTCCTGATTCTTCATATGCCATGTAATTTTGGATTATTTCTTGTACCTTTCTATATTTTCTTATGAGACTCTTTTTCTTGTTAAAATCTTGAGCAGAATGTTAACTTCTGGTTTCTTTTAGCAGGCAATTGACTTGGTAGGTTTAGGCCACAATTTTCTATGCACTTTCTGTGGCCTATTTTTCAAATGCCATTACAGTTTTCACAGTCTCTACAATGTTCTTCAGATCTGTGCACTGGGCGTTCCTGTCCAGATCCTGTCTGAATGCTAAGGAGAATGTTGATTTTTGTTTTCTTTGTTTTAATAGATAATTATCTTGTTTCTATTCTGGCCAAGAGTTTATACATGACTTCTGTGATATGTGATCACATATATCATTACTTCGTTTTTCAAAGCCTTTGTAATGTTACTTGGATTTACCTTGCATTTGCGCCAACCAGTAGTTGTTCTGTAAACTTAATGGTAGTTAACTCTGAAGGTCAGTTTTCAAAGCTTTTGGTGAGCTGTATAGGATAGATCGATATATGTGACCTTTGAGTTGAACCCAGGTGTTCATAGACCTCACTATGGCATTCCTCTTGAGTTCTTTCATCTCCGTGAATTACCCAACACTTTTTGGTTCCCTGGGGGCTTGTTTCCTTTTACTCTGGATAGAAAGCAAAAACTTAATTTCTCTTCTCTGCTATGTACTTCCACTACTATGACCCTATCCTGGTCAAAGCAACAAGAAAAGAGAAACAAAATGTGATGAGAATTCACACCAAATTTGGGAGACCATAATTCCTCTAGTCAGAGAGAAAAAATCTCTTCTCTCAGTGTGCTAAGCACCAGCTCAGCCTTTACTGACAATGGGATACCATAGAATTATCTGAGTGTTAGATTGAAATTGAACAAACAAAAAGAAAATAAAGGCATTTCCCCTGTTTCTCTGATTTAGGTGTTCTTTTTATTGCTCATTAGGAAAGGAAAAGTAGTCTTCTAAAACTCTTTCTGTCTGCACTGAGCATACACTTCTGGAATTTGGTCAGTCTTTTAATCCAACAAGGCAAGAATAGGGTGAGGAGTGGGGATCAGAAAACCCATCACCACCACCACCACCCAACCATTTGGTGGTATATCAAATTCTAAATTCCTTCCCCAGTCTACCTGTTATAATTTACCTTTTATGGTCCCATATAGCTGCTTCCTTTATCATTAAAATGATTTATATTTCTGTTCAGTGGGAAATAAGTGGAATATTCTTACTCTATCTTGCTCTGAAACAAAGCCATCTCTTTATCTATGTTTTCTCAGACTTTATTTTTCTTCTTCATAATTCCTGTCTCTTGAATATGCCTGTCATTCTTTATCTTTTTTTACCTGTTCTCATGCTCTGTTTTCTATCTTTTTCTCCTTGTCTCATTTTCTGTGGTTGCATCTATACTTTCCATTCTTTTTGTCTCCACATCATTTTCTTTCTCAGTGTTTCTCTAAGTCTGTTTCTGTTTCCTTTTGTCCCTCTCCCTTTCTTTAATTATCTCCCTTTCTTTAATTATCTTCCTTTGCTACTTTCTATGCATTTTTCTGTATCTCCCTTCCCAGTCCCCAACACAATTGCCCATAGAGTATTTTCATGTGAATTTATAAGAAATGGTGATAGGGCTTCCCTGGTGGTGCAATGGTTAGGAGTCTGCCTGCTGATGCAAGGGATGCAGGTTCATGCCCCGGTCTGGGAAGATCCCACATGCCACAGAGTGGCTGGGCCCGTGAGCCATGGCCGCTGAGCCTGCACGTCTGGAGCCTGTGCTCTGCAACAGGAGAGGCCACAACAGTGAGAGGTCCGAGTACCACAAAAAAAAAAAAAAAAGAAATGGTGATAAATATTTTGAAAGTAATGGTAATTAATATCTTACCTAGGACTTTTGTACATTTTAAGCAATATGAAGATTTTGTATTCTCCTAGTTTTAAATCTTTCTTTTAACTTAAAATATCTCCTCCACATGTTGGAAGATGTGATCTTTTGAAACTTTATTTTATTTACCAACAGATGTTTACTAAATACTACAATATGCACCAGTGTGGAGTATTGTAAATTATATACGAAAAAATATCTGCCATCAAGCTGCTTACAACTTAGTAAAAGAAGTAAAATGTCTTACTTTTTAATGTTTTAATGCAATTCTACAGAGTTAAAATTATACACATTGAAAGGCAAAAGAGAAGCAAACTGTCTTGCAAATAAGACAACCAATTTTCAGATCTTAGTGATTATTTTCATGAGGTTTCCTTATCATAGTCAACAAGAATTCCCAAGTGGAAAATATTTTCTCAGGGCCTTTCTCTTTTTCTTCTGTTTCTGGAACTCTTATAATGCTAATGTTGGTGCATTTAATGTTGTCCCAGAGGTCTCTGGGACAGTCCTCAATTCTTTCCATTCTTTTTTCTTTATCCTGCTCTGCAGTAGTTATTTCCACTATTTTATCTTCCAGGTCACTTATCCGTTCTTCTGACTCAGTTATTCTGCTATTGATTCTTTCTAGAGAATTTTAATTTCATTTATTTTGTTGTTCATCATTGTTTGTTTGTTCTTTAGTTCTTCTAGGGCCTCTTAAAGGTTTCTTGAATTTCTCCATCCTATTTCCAAGATTTTGGATCATCTTTACTATCATTACTGTGAATTCTTTTTCAAGTAGTCTGCCTACTTCCTCTTTGTTTGTCCTGGTGGGTTTTTACCTTGCTACTTCATCTGCTGTGTATTTCTCTGTCTTCTCATTTTGCTTAACTTACTGTGTTTGGGGTCTCATTTTTGCAGCCTGCAGGTTTGTAGTTCCCATTGTTTTTGGTGTCTGCCTCCAGTGGGTAAGGTTGGTTCAGTGGGTTGTGTAGGCTTCCTGGTGGAGGGGACTGGTGCCTGTGTTCTGGTAGATGAGGCTGGACTTTTTCTTTCTGGTGGGCAGATCCACGGCTGGTGGTGTGTTTTGGGGTGTCTGTGAACTTAGTGTGATTTTAGGCAGCCTCTCTGTTAATGGGTTGTGTTGTGTTCCTGTCTTGCTAGTTGTTTGGCATGGGGCATCCAGCAATGGAATTTGTTGCTCTTGTCTGGAGCTGAGTCTTACCGTTCAGACACAGATCTCTGGGAGAGCTTTCACCGTTTGATATTACATGGGGTCGGGAGGTCTCTGGTGGTCCAATGTCCTGAACTTGGCTGTCCCACCTCAGAGGCTAAAGCCTGACACCAGGCCAGAACACCAAGAGCCTGTCAGGCACATGGCTCAGGAGGTAAGGGCGAAAAATAAAGAAAAAAATAATAATTTAAAAAATAAAATAAAACAAAAATATTATTCAAATTTTAAAAAGTAATAAAAGAAAGAGAGCAACCAAACGAATAAACAAATCCACCAATGATAGCAAGCACTAAAAGCTATACTAAGGTAAATATAAAAATCAGAAACAAGTCAGTTACAAACAGCAAATGCCAAGACTACAGTTGCTCCCCAAGTCCACTGCCTCAATTTTGGGTTGATTCTTTTTCTATTCAGGTATTCCACAGATGCAGAGTACCGCAAGTTGATTGTGGGGATTTAATCCACTGCTCCTGAGGATGCATGGAGAAATTTCCCTTTCTCTTTGTTCACAAAGGTCCTGGGCTTCAGCTTTGGTTCTGGCCCCACCTCTGAATGTAGGTTGCCTTCAGGCATCTGTTCCCACCCAGACAGGATGAGGTTAAAGTAACAGCTGATTAGGGGGCTCTGGAGCTGATAGCCAAGGCTTGTGCCCATCTGTGGAGTTCATTTAGGTGGTGCTCTGCCTTCTGTGGGCAGACAGGTACGGAATCCCCTCTCTTTGTGCATCCCAAAACAATGGTCCCTTGCCTCTTAGGCAGGTCCAGAGTTTTTCCCAGACTCCCTGCCAGCTAGCTGTGGTGTACTAGTCCCCTTCTGGCTATGTTCATGCAGCCAACCACAGTCCTCTCACTGGGACCTGACCTTTGAAGCCCAAGCCTCAGTTCCCAGTCCCCACCTGCCCCAGTGGTTGAGCAGACAAGCCTCTCAGGCTGGTGAGTGTAGGTTGGCACCAATACTCTGTGGGAGAATCTCTCTGCTTTGCCGTCTGCACCCCTGTTGCTTTGCTCTCCTCCATGGTTCTGAAGCTTCCCCCACACCCACCCTCCATTTCCACCAGTGAAGGGGTTTCCTAGTGTGTGGAAGGTTTTCCTCCTTCAGAGTTCCCTCCCAGAGGTGTTGGTCCTATCCCTATGCTTTTATCTCTGTTTTTTCTGTTTTCTTTTGCCCTACCCATGTATGTGGAGAGTTTCTTGCCTTTTGGGAAGTCTGAGGTTTTCTTCCAGGGTTCAGTAGGGGTTCTGTAAGAGTTGTTCCACATGTAGATGTGTTTTTGATGTATTTTTGGGGAGGAAGGTGATCCCCAAGTTTTACTCCCCTGCCATCTTGAAGGTGTCCCTTGCTATTGGTGGATTTTGGATTTTATCCATTCCAATCAGTGAGTTGGTATTTAATTGCTATTTTAATTTGCAGTTGTTAATGATAATTGATGAGCATCCTTTCCTATGTTTAATTGCCATATGAAATTTTTCTTTAGGGAGATGACTTTTAGATATTTCCCCCTTTCTAAAAGTCTTTTTTCTTTTGGGTAATGAGAGTAGAAATTAAGGATGATACAAATAGATGGAGAGATATACAATGTTCTTGGATTGGAAGAATCAACATTGTGAAAATGACTCTACTACCCAAAGCAATCTACAGATTCAATGCAATCCTTATCAAACTATCACAGGTATTTTTCACAGAACTAGAACAAAACATTTCACAATTCGTATGGACACACAAAAGACCCTGAATAGCCAAAGCAATCTTGAGAACGAAAAACGGAGCTGGAGGAAGCAGGCTCCCTGGCTTCAGACTATACTACAAAGCTACAGAAATCAAGACAGTATGGTACTGGCACAAAAACAGAAAGATAGATCAATGGAACAGGATAGAAAGCCCAGAAATATACCCACGCAGACATCATCATCTTATCTTTGATAAAGGAGGAAAGAATATACAGTGGAGAAAAGACAGCCTCTTCAATAAGTGGTGCTGGGAAAACTGGACAGGTATATGTAAAAGTATGAGATTAGAACACTCCCTAACATCATACACAAAAATAAGTTCAAAATGGATTAAAGATCTAAATGTAAGGTCAGAAACTATCAAACTCTTAGAGGAAAACATAGGCAGAACATTCTATGACATAAATCGCAGCAAGATCCTTTTTGACCCACCTCCTTGACAAATGGGAATAAAAACAAAAATAAACAAATGGCACCTAATGAAACTTCAAAGCTTTTGCACAGCAAAGGAAACCATAAACAAGACCAAAAGACAATCCTCAGAATGGGAGAATATATTGGTAAATGAAACAACTGACAAAGGATTAATCTCCAAAATTTACAAGCAGCCCATGCAGCTCAATAACAAAAAAAAAAAAAAACAAACAACCAAATCCAAAAATGGGCAGAAAACCTAAATAGACATTTCTCCAAAGAAGATATACAGGCTGCCAAAAAACACATGAAAGAATGCTCAACATCATTAATCATTAGGGAAATGCAAATCAAAACTACAATGAGATATCATCTCACACCTGTCAGAATGGCCATATCAAAAAATCTAGAAACAATAAATGCTGGAGAGGGTGCGGAGTAAAGGGAACACTCTTGCACTGCTGGTGGGAATGTGAATTGGTACATCCACTATGGAGAAGAGTATGGAGCTTCCTTAAAAAACTACAAATAGAACTACCATACAACCCAGCAATCCCACTACTGGGCATATACCCTGAGAAAACCATAATTCAAAGTCATGTACCTAAATGTCCATTGCAACTCTATTTACAATAACCAGGAGATGGAAGCAATCTAAGTGTCCATCATTGGATGAATGGATAAAGAAGATGTGGCACATATATACAATGGAATATTACTCAGCCATAAAAAGAAATGAAATTGAATTATTTGTAATGAGGTGGATGGACCTAGAGTCTGTCATAAAGAGTGAAGTAAGTCAGAAAGAGAAAAACAAATACCATATGCTAACACATATATATATGGAATCTAAGGGGGAAAAAAAGGTCATGAAGAACCTAGGGGTAAGACGGGAATAAAGACAAAGACCTACTAGAGAATGGGAGGGGGAAGGGTAAGCTGTGACAAAGTGAGAGAGTGGCATGGACATGTATACACTACCAATCGTAAAATAGATAGCTAATGGGAAGCAGCTGCATGGCACAGGGAGATCAGCTTGGTGCTTTGTGACCACCTAGAGGGGTGGGATAGGGAGGGTGGGAGGGAGACACAAGAGAGAGGAGGTATGGGGATATATGTATATGTAGAGTTGACTCACTTTGTTATAAAGCAGAAACTAACACACCATTGTAAAGCAATTATACTCCAATAAAGATGTTAAAAGAAATATATTGGATACAACTACTTTATACGATATGTGTTTTACAAATACTTAAATTCAGTCTGTGGCTCATGTTATTGTTCTCTTAATAGTGTCTTTTGCAGAGCAGAACTTTTTGGTTTTAATAAAGCTGAACTTATCAATTTTGTATGTGATTTATCATTCTTTGGATGTTGTATTTTTTAAAAAATCTCATCATCAAACCTAAATTTACACAGATTTTCTACTCTCTTCTAGACTTTAGAGTTCTGTGTTTTACATTTACATGTATGGTCCATTCGCAGTTAATTTTTGTGCAAGTTATGAGGACTACATCTGTGTTACTACTATATGGATGTATATACAATAGTTCCAGAACCATTTCTTGACAAGACTGTACTTCTTCCAGTGAATTGCTTTTCCACCTTTATCAACAATCAGTTGACTATATGTGTATGGATCTATTTTTAGTGTGTCTATTTCAGCCCATAAATTTATGGATCTGCCTTCACCATTACCACACTGTCTTGATTACTGTAGCTTTATATTAAGTTTCGATATAAGGTTATCTAAGATCCACAATTGTCTTATTATTTTCAAAACTGTATTGAATATTAGAGGGCTTTGGCATTTCAATGTAAATTTTAACATCAGCTTGTCCATTTCTATAAAATGTCTACTGTAATTTTTACTGATATTTTTGAACATATATCTTAATTTGATAATATTGTAAATTGAAATCTTGTTTTAATTTCTATTTCGAATTGTTCATTGCTTGGATATAGGAATATTCATACCAATAATATTTAAAAATTTTAAAGTAAGGCCATAGTCATGATATAATGGCATCATTAAAATTATTTAATTCAAGACAAGATTGGAAAAGAGAGAAAAGAGACAGTGAACAGCTTCAGCTTGGAAAATTAAAAAAAAAAAGCAAGATAATAGATTTGAGATGAACCAAATTCATAATTATATTAAGCATAAATGGTAAAAACACTCCAAATAGAAAGCAGAATTTGTCAGATTAGATAAAAATGTAGGAACCTAGTACTTATTTTTCTTATAACTGGAAGTTTACACCTTTTGACCACTTTCATCCAATTCCCCCACCCACACCTCCCACCTCTAGTAACCACAAATCTGATCTCTTTCTATGAGTATTATTATTTTTTTAAGATTCCACATATAAGAGAAATTGTACAGTATGTGTCTTTCTCTGATTTATTTTACTTAGAACAATGTCCTCAAGGTCCATCCATGCTGTCATAAATGGCAGGATTGCTTTCATTTTGGGCTTATTATGGTAGTCATTTGTAATATATGTTAAATTGTTATGCTGTACACCTTAAACTTCTACACACCTTTATTTCAATTATATCTTAATAAAACTGAAAGAAAAAGTGTAGGCCCTAATTATATGCTGTATACAAAGAGCCTACTTTACATAAAATATTCAGGTCTATTAAAAAGTAAAGGATATAAAAATATAAACTATCAAAACTCTAATCAATAAAAACTGAAATAACTATATTAATATTAGATAAAAAAGAGATCAGAACATGAAATATAGGTGGGTTTTTCATATCAATAAAGGGATCAAATTATTAAAAAAATAACCACCCTGAAAGTGTATGCACTTTATAGCTTCAAAATACAAGGAACAAAAGAAATCATAATTATAGTTTGAGTCCTTAGCTTTCCTCTCTATAATTGATAGAACGTTTCAACAGACAGATAATAAGTAAGGATATAGAAGACTTGGACAGCACTATAAACCTACTTGATCTAAATGACATTTATGTAACCCTTCACCTAATATCAGAAAAGTACATATTATATTTTTTAAATATAATAAAATTAATAAATATCTGCTGCAAGTATCAAAAATATTCAAATGTACCATTCCAAATCAGAGGCATGTTCACTATACATTGAAAAACTCTACTTAAGAGCATGGGTTTTAAATTTCTGTACACTTCAATACATAGCTGTGTATGGGTAAGTTAATCTCTCTAACATGTAGCTGTCCAATACAGCACCACTTACTGAAGAGATTGTCTTTTCTCAATTGTATATTCTTGCCTCCTATGTCATAGATTAATTGACCAGAGGTGTGTGGGTTTATTTCTGGGCTTTGTATCCTGTTCCATAGATCTATATGTCTTTGTTGCCAGTATGATACTGTTTTGATTACTGTCACTTTGTAGTATAGTCTGAAGTCAAGGAAGCCTGATTCCTCCAGCTCCGTTTCTCTTTCTCAAGATTGCTGTGGTTATGTGGGGTCTTTCTTGTTTCCATACAAAAGACTGTATATATATATATATGAAGTGATATTGCTCAGCCATAAAAAAAGAATGAAATAATGCCATTTGCAACAACATGGATGGACCTAGAGATTATTGTACTAAGTGAAGTAAGCCAGACAAAGAAAGAAAGATATCATACGATATCACTTATATATGGAATCAAAAAGAAAATACAGGGCTTTCCTGGTGGCCCAGTGGTTGAGAGCCCACCTGCTGATGCAGGGAACGTGAGTTCGTGCCCCGGTCTGGGAGGATCCCACATGCCGCGGAGCGGCTGGGCCCATGAGCCATGGCCACTCAGCCTGTGTGTCCGGAGCCTGTGCTCCGCAACGGGAGAGGCCACAGCAGTGAAAGGCCTGTGTGCCGCAAAAAAAAAAAAAAAAAAAAAAAAGAAAATACAAATGAATTTAGTTATAAAACAGAAACATACCCACAGAACATAGAAAACAAACTCATGGTTACCAAAGGTGAAAGGGGTGGCGGAGGGATGAATTAGGAGGTTGGGATTAACATATACACACTGTATATAAAATAGATAACTGACAAAGACCTACTGTATAGCACAGGGAACTATACTCAATATTTTGTAATAACCTGTAAGGGAAAAGAATCTGAAAAAGAATATGTATGTGTATATATATATATATATATATATATATATATACTCATATATATTCGTATTTATGGGATACTTCTCAGACATAAGAAATATTGCCATTTGCAAAAACATGGATGGACTTGGAAGATATTATGTTAAATAAAAAAATTCAGAAGGAGAAAGACAAATACTGTATGATATAACATATTTTGAATTTTAAAAATACAGCAAACTAGTGAATATAACTAAAAAAAAGATAACAGACTCACAGATATAGAGAAAATTTTAGTGGTTACCAGTGGGGAGAGGGAAGGGGGAGGGGAAAATATGAGTATAAGTTTAAGAGGTACAAAATAAATAACTACAGGGATATATTTTCCAGCATAAGGAACATAGCCAATATTTTATAATAACTATAAATAGAGTATAACTGTCAAAAATTGTGAATCACAATGTTGTATATGTCTATTATAATATTGTACATCAACTATATGTGAATTTTTTAAAAGTTAAAAGAAAATAAGAAAAGGCAAAATCAACTTCAACCAGTGCTCTATCTTCTGTTCTATGTTTTCTCTCCCCATCACAATTAGTTATTGGCAGAGTTGTCTACATTAATTGACTTCTTTCCCTCACTATGAATTTGCTAAAGCTATTTCAAATATTTTGTAAAAAATGTAAAGTCATTTACAATCTGACAAAGTACTTTGTTTCTGGTAACTTCTGTGTACTTTACTCCTCATATTTAGTTATTTGCTCTGGAGTATTTAAAACAATCGACTGTGCTCTCTTCCTTCAACCATTCAAAGGTAAATGTTTAGAACACTGAAGACAAATGATTATTTTTTTCATAGACCATTGACCCTTGAGGAATGTGGAGGATAGGGGGCCCCAACACTCTCTGCAATAGAAAATCTGCTTAACTGTTTTCTATAAACCAGTTCCTTGGTAACTGTTGTTCCCTCCTATCCACAGTTCCATATCCACAGATTCAACCAACTGTGGATCATGTAGTACCATAGTATTTACCATTTTTATAAAATCCTCCTATAAGTGGGCTTGTGAAGTTCAAAACCATGTTGTTCAGGGGTCAACTATATTTCCCTAATTGCTTAAAATCATGGAATATTTTACTTTGTTTATAATTATTTAGAAATATTTGGACTTTTGTTTTCTCTATGAATTCAAGAGCTTCTACCAGCATTTTTAAAATATCTGTTAGAAAAAAAAATCATCCTCCATTGTATTTCCAGATATTTTTATCCTTTTCATTACACTGTCTCTTGGGGACTTCATTTTTCTGACAGTCCTCTTTCATATGCTCCTCTATCCTATTGTTCCAATTGGAATCAGTAGCTCCCTAGAATTCTGCCCAGATCTCATCCTGACACTTTCTATCACTATTCTTTTGAGTTGTGTCCTCTTTTTTCAATCTCATATTTTACTTTTCTTCAGTTCTCTCCCTCATATTACTGAAGTAGAGCTTCCAGTTAAAATCTTAAGAAGTGTTTTTATGATTGCATATCTGAAAATCTGTAGACACACCACTTAATTTATTGTTTTGCTGTGTCTGAATATCTGGGTTCACAAATTTCCCTCAGAATTTTAAGGAAATATTCTATTATCTACATCAGAGTTGTTTATGAGAGGTCTGATGTCCTTCTGAGAGTTATTTTTTAATCTATGACCTGTTTTCCTTCCTCTAAACTTGTTTTTCTCTTAGGAGTTCTCTTATCCTTGTTGTTTTGAATAGGAATCTTTTTAATTCATTCAACTTGTTGAATATTTGATGAGCCTTGTCACTATGAAACTATGTGTACCTCTTCAGCTCTTGAAATTTTGTTTTTATATATTTTTTACTACTTGCCTTAATTTCATTTTCTGTTTTCCACTGAAACTCCATTTAGTTGGATCTCTTAGATTAGTCTTTTATGTATATTTTTAAAATTATCCCAGCCATTGTGTTTTCAGATCTACATTCTTGAGAGATTTTTATAAAAATTTTATTATTCAGTCCTTTTATTAACTTAAGGAGGGGGAGCATGTTCATGCTTAAACTCTCTCTCTCTATATATATATATATATATATATTTTTTTTTTTGGTCTGTCCTTTTTTTTTCTTTCTTTCATAGCCTTATATTCATGTTTTAAGGATATAACATATTTTTGACTCTTTCTAAGTAAACCAAACAACATTTTATTTATTTTTCTCCTTTCATACTTTAGATTTTCTTCATATGTCTGTAGATTTTTAGATATCCATTCACACTGAGAAATAGTACTCTAAATAGTTGATTGGAAGCTCTAGGTACATGGGTGGTGCTTGATGACTGTTATGTTCTACTCTAAGATAATCAATTAGCAAGCAAGGTTTTTTTCACTACAGAAACACCGAGATATCAATATTTGTAGATATTTTCTCTAGAGTAGTGTATTTTCTCAAAAAAATTATCTCCTGCCTTAGATATTTCAAGCTGGCTATCACAATGCTGGGATATAGATAGAACAAGAAACCAATACCTTAGTGTTCATTACATAAACTTTCAATTATTTTCTTTGTTTTTAGCCACCAAATATTACCACCAGCCTTTTACTGTGTCCCATTTCCAAATCCTGGAGAATTTTCCACTTAATTTCTTCAAGGAACAAATCTAAATTCTTAAGGGATGAGAGATGGATAATGGCTTGGCTAACCAAGCAGTAAGAAGGCATGTGGGTGTTTAAATGCTCCTTTCACAGAATATCAATATACCCTTCTGTTTTAGTTACATTAATTCCACCTTTCATTATATTTAATGCCTCTCATTTCTGGAACTTTCTGGAATGTGGTTTCAGAAAAGGCATGGGGGAAGTTATTGTACTCAGTATTGAATGCAAGCCTATGGAAAGCAGAGTTAGTTTCAAGTGCAATATTTTCCCCTCTATATCGCCTCAAAATTCTTTTGAGTTGTTAATAAATATCTTAAAATATATTAAATTGAATGATAAGGAGTAATGGTCTTATGTCCATGCAATTCTAATTATAACTCTTCTATTCATTACTCACTCTAAAGAAGACACTGTGCTAAGCATTGCATCAAGAGGTTGGTGGTGTGAAAGAGGTTGGGGTGAAAAAATGCCTATATGGCAGCTATTTGTCACATCTGTCATACATGATATTTATTAAGACATGTCTTTTTATGATTATTAAGCTCTGGAATTTAACAAGATAGACAAATGTTTGGGCAGTGTGATTTGAAAAAATTGGAGAAGTGACACTTTGGGTGAATCTCCCACCCGTTCACAAATTTTTAGAGTGATGAATGAGCTAAAGCAGAAAGGCCAAATTTTTAGAGTGATGAATGAGCTAAAGCAGAAAGGCAGCAATTTAAAAGCTATGTTACAAAGGATATATTGCCAAGAAGTTGTTTTTCTTCATTTAGTAAAGATATGTTGCAACTTTGTTCCCCAAAAGTGTGCTATTGAGACGATACTAATTTCAATGGTTGAGTACTAACATAATGATTAGAAACTCTGGATGGCTGCCCCAAGTTAAATAAAAAGAAGGAGTCTCTGTATATAGGCTTTAGGAACCAGGACGGGAAGCTAAGACAAAAACATGGGATTATGACAGATCCAATGCTGGCTCATCCAAATGGGTTATCACACTATCCACTACCACAAATTGGTAGATTTGTGATAGTGGACTACATCCAGTATCACAAATCTATCAATGAACAGATTTAGCTCTTTCTCCAAAATCATCCACTTTTCTGATCTTTTACAACTTCTGATAATTCCCTTCTCTTTAGCTTCCTGGTAGCTTCTTAATTATCCTTCTTTCTGATTGCTAATTCTCGATATCTTTCACTCATAATTTGATAAAAAGAGTGTATTAGTTCTTCATCAAAACACACTTATTTCCAATGTTAAGACTACAAATTAATTTATCACACAGGAAATTTTATGGAAGACTTCAACTGATATAATGAGCAATGTCTTTGACAACAGATGGAAAGCAAATGAATAAGCAATCTTCCAGTGGGTTTTCTTTACAGAACTTTGATAAAGGCCAAAAGCATAACTTTAAATGGTAGCTCATTGAAGGCTACCTTAAGAGAAGATAGGAAAATAGTCCATGCAAATAACTTTCTGCTGATCAAGTTTGAGTGAGTGAGGGGATTGAACCTTCTTTCATTCTGCTGTTTTTTAAAAATATCACTTCACCATCAACTAATAATTGACAAGGAAACTAAAATACTCAATGGAGAAATAACAGTATCTTTAAAACATGGTGCTGAGAAAGTAAGATATTCACAAAGAAACTTGACCCCTAATTATATAACTCATAAAAAATAACTCAAAATAGATTGAAGACTTAAATGTAAGACCTGAGACCATAAAATTCCTGAAAGAAAACATAAGAAAAAATTCCTTGACTTGGGTCTTGGTAATGCATTTCTGAAAATCACACCTAAAGTACAAGCAACAAAATCAAAAATAAACTATTGGAAGTACATCAAACTAAAAACTATTGCACAGCAAAAGAAAACATCAACAAAGTGAAAGGATAACCTATGGAATAGGAAAATATTTGCATACCATATGTCTGATAAGGAGTTGTTATTCAAAAAATATAAAGAACTCATACAATTCAATAGCAAAAATATCCAATTAAGTGGGTAAAGGGCCTGAATAAACATTCCAAAACAAATTCCAAGAAGATATAAAAATGACCAACAGGTACATGAAAAGATGTTAAATATCACTAGTCATTTGGGAAATGCAAACTTGAACCATAGTAAGGTATTGTCACACACTTGTTAGAATTGCCATTGTCAAAAACACAAGTAATAACAAATGCTGGCATGGATATGGAGAAAAGGGAACCCTTGTGCATTGTTGGTGGAATTGTAGATTGGGATAGCCAATATGAAAAACAGTATGGAGGGTCCTCAAAAAGTAAAAACTAGAACTACTCTATGATCCAGCAATTCTACTTCTGGGAATACTATATCCAAAGGAAACAGAACCACTTATTTGAAAAGATATCTGCCTCCCCATGTTAAAGCAGCATTTTTTACAATAACCAACGCATGGAAATAACCTAAGTGTCCACTGATGGATAAATGAAAAAAAAGAAGTTGTGAGATTTATATATATATATATATATATATATATATATATATATATATATATATATATTCAACCATAAAAAACAAGGAGGGCTTCCCTGGTGGTGCAGTGGTTGAGAGTCCACCTGACAATGCAGGGGACATGGGTTCGTGCCCCGGTCTGGGAAGATCCCACATGCCATGGAGCGGCTAGACCCGTGAGCCATGTCCACTGAGCCTGCGCATCCAGGGCCTGTGCTCTGCAATGGGAGAGGCCACAACAGTGAGAGGCCCGCGTACCACAAAAAAACCCAAAAACAAAACAAAAAAAAACAAAACAAGGAAACTCTTCCATTTGTAACAACATGGAAGAATGTTGATGATATTATGCTAAGTAAAATAAAACAAAGATAAACACTATAAAATCTCACTTGTAAGTAGAATCTAAAACAAACAAAAAACAAAAAAACAAAAATAACCCAACAAAACTCATAGAAAGAGTGATCGGATTTGTTCTTACCAGAGGTAGGAAGAGGGGGAATTGGAGGAAGGTGGTCAAGAGGTATAAATTTCCAGTTATAAGATAAATAAGTACTAAGGATATAATGTACAACATGATGACTATAGTTATCAGTTCTCTATGAAATATAAGAAAGTTGTTAAGATACTAGATCCTAAGAGTTCTCATCAAAAGGAGAACAGGTTTCTTTTTTTCTTTTTTATTGTATCTGTATGAGATGATAGATGGTAACGAAACCTATTTTGCTCATTTCACATTATATGTAAATCAAACTTTCTTGCTGTACACTTTAAACTTATGCATTAATGTATGTCAATCATTTGTCAATAAAACTGGTGGAAATATCATTTCTCTCAGTTTACATTTGATTAGCACAAATTCATGTATTTGATGGAAAAAGAGGAAGAGAAGCAGGGAATCTTTGAAAAGAATAAATTGGCTAATATATAATTCAGCAATCTCACTCTTGGGCATATAGCTGGAGAAAACCATAATTCAAAAACACATCCACACAATGTTCATTGCAACACTATTTATAATAGCCAGGACATGGAAGCAACCTAAATTTCCATCAACAGAGAAATGTATAAAAATGATGTGGTACATATATACAATGGAATATTACTCAGCTGTTAAAAATAATGAAATAATGCCATTTGCAGGAAAATGGATGGACCTAGAGATTGTCATACTCAGTGAAGTAAGAGAAAGACAAATATCATATGATATCACTTATATGTGGAATCTAAAAAAAAAGGTAAAAATGAACATATCTACAAAACAGAAATAGAGTTACAGATGTAGAAACAAATTTATGGTTAATGGGGGTAATTGGGGGAGGGATAAATTGAAATATTGGGATTGACATATACACACTAGTATGTATAAAATAGATAACTAATAAGAACCTATTATATAGCATAGGGAACTCTACTTCATACTTTGCAATGGGATTTATTCCAGTGATGCAAGGATGATTTAACATCCACAAAGCAATCAATGTCATACACAAAACCAACAAAATGATGAATAAAAATGATATGATAAGACAGACCTTCAAGATGGTGGAGGAGTAAGACGTGGAGGTCATGTACCACCCAAAAATACAGGAGAAATACATCTACATGTGGAACAACTCCTACAGAAGCCCTACTGAATGCTGGCAGAAGACCTCAGACTTCCCAAAATGCAAGAAACTCCCCACGAACCTGGGTAAGGCAAAAGAAAAAACAAAAAACAGAGACAAAAGAATAGGGATGGCACCGGCACCTCTGGGAGGGAGCTGTGAAGGAGGAAAACTTTCCACACACTATGAAGCCCATTCAAAGGTGGAGATGGGGGTTGGGCAGGGGATAGCTTCAGAGCCATGGAGGAGAGCACAGCAACAGGGGTGCAGAGGACAAAGCAGAGAGATTCCTGTACAGAGGATAGGTGCCAACCGGCATGCACCAGCCTGAGGGGCTTTGCTCACCCGCCTGTGTGGGTGGGGCCTGGGAGCTGATGCTTCAGCTGTGGAGGTCAGATCCCAGGGAGAGGACTGGGGTTGGCTGCATGAACACAGCCTGAAGAGGGCTAGTGCACCACAGATAGCTAGGAGAGAGTCCAGGAAAAAGCTTGGAACTACCTAAGAGGTAAGAGACCATTGTTTCAGGGTGGGTGAGGAGAGACGATTCAGAGCACTGCCTAATGAGCTCCAGAGATAGGTGCGAGCCATGGCTGTCAGTGCAGACACCAGAGGCAGGCATGAAACACTAAGGCTGCTGCTGCAGCCACAAAGAAGCCTGTGCACAAGCACAGGTCACTATCCAAACCTCCCCTCCCAAGAGCCTGTGCAGCATGCAACTGCCAGGGTCCTGTGATCCAAGGACAACTTCCTTGGGAGAACACATGGCATGCCTCAGGCTGTTGCAATACCATGCTGGCCTTTTCAGCCTCAGGCTCACTCCATATTCCATACCCTTCCATCCCACTGGCCTGAGTGAGCCAGAGCCCCTAATCAGTTGCTACTTCAATGCCATCCTGTCTGGGTGGGAAACAGACCCTCTCAGGCAACCTACATGCAGAGGTGGGGCCAAATCCAAAGCTGAACCCCAGGAGCTGTGTGAACAAAGAAGAGAAAGGGAAATTTCTCCCAGCAGCCTCAGGAGCAGCAGATTAAATCTCCACAATCAATTTGATGTACCCTGCATCTGTGGAAAACCTGAATAGACAAAAAATCATCCCAAAATTGACCCAGTGGACTTTGGGAGCAATTATAGACTTGGGGTTTGCTTTCTGAATCTAATTTATTTCTAATTTTATGTTTATCTCAGTTTAGTATTTAGAACTTATTATCATTGGCAGATTTGTTTATTGACTTGGTTGCTCTTTTCCTTTTATATATATATTTTTTTCTTCCTTTTTCTCTATTTGTGAATGTGTATCTGTATCCGTCTTTCTGTGATTTTTTCCTCTATAGCTTTGCTTTTACCATTTGTCTTAGGGTTCTGTCTGTCTGTTTTATTTTTATTTGTTCTTAGCATAGTTTTTAGCGCTTGTTATCATTGTTGGATTTGTTTTTTGGTTTGGTTGCTCTCTTCTTTCTTTCTTTTCCTTTTAAGTACTTTATAAATAGTTTTTATTTATAATAATATTTTTTAGTTTATATTTTAATTATTTTATTTTCTTTATATTATTATTTTCTCTTTCTTTCTTTCTTTCCTTCTTTCTCTCTTTCTTTCTTTATCTCTTTCTTTCTTTATCTCCCTTTTCTTCTGTGCCATCTGGCAGTCAGGGTCTTGATGCTTCAGCCAGATGTCAGGCCTAAGGCTCTGAGGTGACAGAGCCAATTTCAGGACATTGGTCGATCAGAGACCTCCTGGCTCCACATAATATCAAACAGCAAAAGCTCTCCCAGAGATCTCCAACTCAACGCTAAGACCCAGCTCCACTAAACCACCAGCAAACTTCAGGGCAGGACACCATATGCCAAACAACTAGCAACACAGGAACACAACACCACCCATTAAAAGAGAGGCTGCCTAAAATCATAACTTCACAAACAACCCAAAACACACCACCAGATGCAATCCTTCCCACAAGAAAGACAAGATCCAGCCTCATCCACCAGAGCACAGGCACCAATCCTCTCCACCAGGAAGAATACACAACCTACTGAAAAAACCTTACCCACTGGGGGCAGACACCAAAAACAATGGGAAATACCAACCTGAAGGCTGTGAAAAGGAGTCCCCAAACACAAAGTTAAGCAAAATAAGAAGATAGAAAATTATGCAGCAGATGAAGGAGCAAAGTAAAAACCAATTAGACCAAACAAATGAAGACGAAATAGGCAGTCTACCTGAAAAATAATTAAGAGTAATGATGTAAAAATGATCCAAAATCTTGGAAATAGAATGGAGAAACATTTAACAAAGAACTAGAAAAACTAAAGAGTAAACAAACAATGATGAACAACACAATAAATGAAATTAGAAATTCCTAGAAGGAATCGATAGCAGAATAACTGAGGCAGAAAAACGGATAAGTGACCTGGAAGACAAAAGAGTGGAATTAACTACTGCAGGGCAGAATAAAGAAAAAAGAATGAAAAGAATTGAGGACAGTCTCAAAGACGTCTGGGACAACATTAAATGCACCAACATTCGAATTATAGGGGTCCAAGAAGAAGAATAGTAAAAGAAAGATACTGAGAAAATATTTGAAGAGATTATAGTTGATAACTTCCCTAATATGGGAAAGGAAATAATCCAAAAGTCCAGGAGGTGCACAGAGTACCCATACAGGATAAATCCAAGGAGAAACACACCAAGACACATATTAATCAAACTACCAAAAATTAAATACAAAGAAAAAACATTAAAAGTAACAAGGGTAAAGCAACAAAAAACATACAAGTAATACACATAAGGTTAACAGGTTATCATTCAGGTTATCATTCAACAGGTTATCATTCAGCAGAATCTCTGCAACCAAGAAGGGAGTGGCAGGACATATTTAAAGTGATGAAGGGGAAAAACCTGTAACCAAGATTACTCTACTCAGTCAGGATCTCATTAATAATCAATGGAGACATTAAAACCTTATACTCAAGCAAAAGTTAAATTCAGCACCACCAAACCAGCTTTACAATAAATGATAAAGGAATTTCTCTACACAGGAAAAACAAGAGAAGGAAAAGTCTTACAAAAACAAACTGAAAACAATTAAGAAAATGGTAATAGGAACAATTCATATCGATAATAACCTTAAATGTAAATAGATTAATTGCCCCAACCAAAAGACACAGACTGTCTAAATGGATACAAGGCAGGACGTATATATATTCAGTACAAAAGAGACCAACTTCAGCCCTAGGGACATAAACAGATTGAAAGTGAGAGGATGGAAAAAGGTATTCCATGCAAAGGGGAAAAAAAACGAGAGCTGAAGTAGTAATTCTCATATCAGACGAAACAGAATTTAAAATAAACATTATTACAAGCTACAAAGAAGGACACTCCATAATGATCAAGGGATCAATAAAAAAAAGATATAACAATTGTAAATATTTATGCACCCAACATAGGAGCACCCCAAGACATGAGGAAAATACTAACAGCCATAAAAGGGGAAATCGACAGTAACACAATCATAGTAGGGGACTTTAACACCCCACTTTCACCAATGGACAGATCATCCAAAATGAAAATAAAGAAGGAAACACAATTTTTAAATGATACATTAAACAAGATAGACTTAATTGATATTTACAGGACATTCCATCCAAAAACAACAGAATAAACTTTCTTCTCAAATGCTCATGGAAGATTTTCCAGGATAGATCATATCATGGGTTAAAAACTGAGCCTCGTTAAATTTAACAAAACTGAAATCATATCAAGTAAATTTTCTGACCACAATGAGACTATACTTCAATTACAGGAAAAAATCTGTAAAAATTACAAACACATGGAGGCTAAACAATACACTACTAAATAACCAAGAGATCACTGAAGAAATCAAAGAGGAAATCAAAAAATACATAGAAACAAATGGCAATGAAAACACTATGACCCAAACCCTATGGGATGCAGCAAAAGCATTTCTAAGAGGGAAGTTTATAGCAGTACAATCCTACCGCAAGAAACAAGAAACATCTCAACTAAACAACCTAACTTTACTTCTAAAGCAATTAGACAAATGAGAAGAGAAAAAACCACAAACATAGCAGAAGGAAAGAAATCATATTGATCAGATCAGAAAGAAATGAAAAAGAAATGAAGGAAATAAGAGCAAATATCAATAAAACTCAAAGCTCGTTCTACGAGAAGATAAACAAAATTGGTAAACCATTAGCCAGACTCATCAAGAAAAAAGGGTGAAGAGTCAAATAGAATTAGAAATGAAAAAGGAGAAGTAGTAACAACTGACCCTGCAGAAATACAAAGGATCATGAGACATTACTACAAGCAACTATATGCCAATAAAATGGACAACCTGGAAGAAATGGACAAATTCTTAGAAAAGCACAACCTTTGGAAACTAAATCTGGAAGAAACAGAAAATATAAGCAGACCAATCAGAAGCACTGAAATTGACACTGTGATTAAAAATCTTCCAACAAACAAAAGCCCAGGACCAGATGGCTTCACAGGCAAATTCTATCAAACATTTAGAAAAGAGCTAATGCCTATCCTTCTCAAACTCTCCCAAAACATAGCAGAGGGACACTTCCAAATTCATTCTACAAGGCCACCATCATCCTAATACAGGCAAATATCACTGATGAACATAGATGCAAAATTTTCAACAAAATTCTAGCAAACAGAATCCAACTTACATTAAAAGAATCATACACCATGATCAAATGGGATTTATCCCAGTAATGCAAGGATTCTTCAATATACACAAATAACACAATGTGATAAACCATATTATCAAATTGAAGGAGAAAAACTATATGATCATCTCAATAGAGGCAGAAAAAGCTTTCAACAAAATTCAACACCAATTTATGATAGAAATTCTCCAGAAAGTAGGTATAGAGTGAGCTTACATAAATATAATAAAGGCCATGTATGACAAACCCACCGCCAACATCATCCTCAATGGTGAAAAACTGAAACCATTTACACAAATATCAGAAACAAAACAAGGTTGCCACTCTCACCACTATTATTCAACATAGTTTTGGAAGTTTTAGCCAAAGGAATCAGAAAAGAAAAAGAAATCAAAGGAATCCAAATTGAAAAAGAAGAAGTAAAGTTCTCACTGTTTGCAGATGACATGATAATACATATAGAGAATCCTAAAGAGACTACAAGAAAACTGCTAGAGCTAATTAATGAATTTGGTAAAGTAGCAGGATACAAAATTAATGCACAGATCTCTTACATTCCTATATAGTACTGATGAAAAATCTGAAAGAGAAATTACAGAAACACTCCCACTTACCATTGCAACAGAAAAATAAAATATCTAGGAATATACCAACCTAAGGAGACAAAAGACCTGTATTCAGAATACTATAAGACACTGATGAAAGAAATTAGGAGCAGGAGAGAAATATAGATGCAGATGTAGAAATGGACTTGAGGAAAAGAGGAGGGGGAAGGGTAAGCTGGGACGATGTGAAAGAGTGGCATGGACATATATACTATATCAAATGCAAAATAGATAGCTAGTGAGAAACAGCTGAATAGCACAGGGAGATCAGCTCAGTGCTCTCTGACCACCGAGACGGGTGGGATAGGGAGAGGAGGAGGGAGACACAAGAGGGATGAGATATGGGGATATATGTATATGTGTAGCTGATTCACTTTGTTATAAGGCAGAAACTAACACACCATTGTAAAGCAAGTTTACTGCAATAAAGATGTTTAAAAAATCATATGATCATATCATAAATGTAAAAAATGTATTTGAAAAAATCAACCTCCATTTATGATAAAAACTCTTGACACATTGGGTATAGAGGTCATGTAGCTCAACATAATCAAGGCCATATATGATACACCCACCTCTACTGTCATACTCAATGGTGAAAATCTGAAATCTTTTTCTCTAAGATTAGGAACAAGACAAGGTGTCAACTCTCACCACTTTTCTTTAACATATAATTGGAAGTCCTAATCAGAGCAATTAGGCAAGAATAAGAAATAAAATTCATCCCAACTGGAAAGGAAGAAATAAAACTGTCATTATTGGCAGAAGACAGTATACCATCTGTAGAAAACCAGAGACTCCACCAAAAAAATTATTAGAAGTACAAATTCAGTCAAGTTGCATGAAACAAAATTAATATGCATAAATCTGTTGAATTTCTATACACTAATAATGAACCGTCAGAAACAGAGAGGAAAATAATCTCATTAACAATTACATTAAAAATAATATATGCCCAAGAATAAGTTTAAAGAAGGACGTGAAAGACCTGTACTCTGAATACCGTAAGAAATTGATGAAAGAAATTGAAGATGACACAGATAAAACAAAGATATACCATGCTTATTGATTTAAAAATCCATTAAATTAAAAATCAACATTGCAAAAATTTCCATGCTCCCTGAAGCAATGTACAGATTCAGTGCAATCTCTATCAAAATACCAATGCCATTTTTCATATAACCAGAACAAATAATTATAAAATTTGTATGGAGCAACAAAAGACCTCCAATAGCCAAAGCAATTTTGAGAAAGAAGAACAAAGCTGGACTTATCAGAGTCCCTGATTTTATGTTATAACACAAAGTTACAGTAATCAAAATAGCATGGTACTGACACAAAAACTGACATATAAATAAATGGAACAGAATAGAGAGTCCAGAAGTAAAGTCATGGTTATATGGTCTATTAATCTATGGCAAAGAAGCAAGAATATAACAATGAGGAAAAGACTGTCTTTTCAATAAATGGTGTTGGAAAAACTAGACAACTACAAATAAAAGAAAGTATCTGGACCATTTTTACACCATATACAAAAACAATGTCAAAACTGATTGAAAGACTTAAATGTAAGACCTAAAGCCATAAAACTCCTAGAAGAAATCATGACAGTAATCTCTGTGACATCAGACTTAGCAACAATTTCTTGGATCTGTCTCCTCAGGCAAGGACAACAAAAGCAAAAATAAATAAATGGGATTCAAATGGGACTACAAAAAAACAAAACAAAACATCAACATCAAAAAACACTTTTGCACAGTGAAGAAAACTGTCAAAAACAACAAAAGGCAACTTTCTGAATGGAAGAAGATATTTGCAAACAATATATTTGATAAAAGGTTGATATTAAAAATATTTGAAGAATTTATAAAACTGAACATCAAAATAACAAACAAACAATTTGATTTAAATGTCTATTTAGAGGACCTGAATTATCACTAATCTTAAGGGAAATGCAAATACAAACCACAGTGAGATATCACCTCACATCTGTCAGCATGGCTATGATCAACAAGACAAGAAACACCAAGTTTTTGGGACAATGTGAAGAAAAGGGAACACTCATGCACTGTTGGCGAGAAGGTAAATTGGTGTCGCCTATAGAAAGCAGTACGAAAATTTCTCAAATAACTAAAGATAGAATTGCCATGGAATCCAGTAATTTCATTCTGTGCATCTATGAAAAAAAATACAAACCCTAATTCAAAAGGATATATGTATATCTATGTTTATTTCATCACTATTTACAATAGTCAAGGTATGGGAGCAATCTAAGTATCCATTGTTAGATAAATTGTTAAAGAAGATGTGAGATATATATATATCAGCCATAAAACTGAATGAAATATTTCCTTTTGTGACAACATGGATGGGCCTAGAGTGTATTAATGCTAAATGAAATAAGTCAAAAAAAGAAAGAAAAATACTGTATGATTTCACTTATATGTGGAATCTAAAATTAAAAAGACATATTAACAAACTCAACAGAAACACCATCATGGATACAGAGAAAAAACAGGTGATTGCCAGAGGGCAGGGATGGGAGGAGAGAAATAGGTGGGGGATATTGAGGTACAAACTTTCAATTACAAATAAGTGAGTCACAGGTATGAAATATACAGTGTGGGGAATATAGTTAATAATTATGTAATATGTTTGTATGGTTACAGATAGTAACTAGACTTCTCACGGTGATTGTTGTAAAATGTATAGAAATAGCAAATTACTATATTGTGTACCAGGAACTAACAAAATGGTATAGCCCAACTATACTTCAAAAAAACCCACAAAAAACCCAAAACAAACTCAGAAAAAATTTCAGATTTGTGGTTACAAGGGACCAGGGTAGGGGGAAAGGGCAATTTGATGAAGGTAGTCAAAATGTACAAACTACAGTTATAAGGCAAATAAGTACTATTGCTATAATGTACAAAATGATAAACATAATTAACACTGCTGTACGTTATTTAAGAAAGTTGTTAAGAGAGTAAATCCTAAAGAGTTCCCATCACAAGGGAAACATTTTTTTTCTATTTCTTTAATTTTTTATCTATACAGATGATGCATATTCACTAAACTTATTGTGGTAATTATTTCATGGTGTACGTAAGTCAAATCATTATGCTGTGCACTTTAAAATTATACTGTACTGTTTGTCAATTATATCTGAATAAAACTGGAAAAATACTTTTTAAAATGAATCATTCTTTAAAAAATACATAAAGACAGAAATATTTTATTATCACTAATTTAAATGTAAATGAATAAAAATCTTCAGTTAAAAGATAGGTAATGGAAAAAATGCATACAAAGACTTGATTCATTTATATACAATCTACAAGAAACTAGATGAAAAGAAACAAAGTGGTGAAAAGTAAAAGAATTTAAAATGATATTCCAAGAAACTCTTAACCAAAACAGAGCTGGACTGGTTATATAATTACCAGCCAAATAGATATTAAGTAATAAAAGATTACAGGAGATCAAGAAGGACATTATACATTAATTAAGGCTCAATCCAAGAGGATATAACATATATAAACATACATGTATCTAACAATAGAGCCACTAAATATATGAAGTATTAGTTGACTAAATTGAGGAGAGAGCTATACAGATCTAGAATAATATTTGGAGACTTCAATACCTCAATTTTAATAATGGAATGAACAAGACTGGGTAAAATAAGGAAAGAGAGGGCTTCAATAACCCTATAAAACAATTAGACCTACTTAACAGATACCTGAGAAACACTTCACCCAAGAATACCAGAATATACATATTTCTCAAGTGTACATAGACTATTCTCCAGAATAGACCATATGTGAGGCCACAAAACAAATCTTAACAAATTTAAAAAGATTGAAATTATATAAAGTGTGTTTTCTGAGAACAATGGAATAATGCTAAATAACAATAACTGAAAGAAAACTGGAAAACTCACAAATTTGTGGAAAATAAACAACATACACTTACATAACCAAGGGGTCAAAAATAAATCATAAGGTAAACTATAAAATACCTTAATACAAAAGAAAATGAAAACACAGCATACAAAAACTTATAGGATGCAGTAAAAGCAGTGATAAGATAGAAGTTTATAACTATAAATGTATTCATTAAAAAGAAGAAAGACTGAACAGTACAATTTGAGGAAGTAGAAGATAAAGTGCAAACTAAACTCAAAGCTAGAAGAGGGAAGGAAATACTACATATAAGAGTGGAGATAAATTAAATATAAAAAGAATAACAATAGAGAAAATTAACAATCAAAAGTTTTTTATAAAGATCAACAAAATTGACAAACTTTTAACTAGATTGACTAAATCATAGAGAAGACTCAAATTATTAAATTGTGAAATTAAAAAGGGAACTTTACGGGCTTCCCTTGTGGCACAGTGGTTGAGAGTCTGCCTGCCAAAGCAGGGGACACGGGTTCGTGCCCCAGTCCAGGAAGATCCCACATGCCACAGAGTGGCTGAGCCCATGAGCCATGGCCGGTGAGCCTGCATGTCCGGAGCCTGTGCTCTGCAACAGGAGAGGCCACAACAGTGAGAGGCCCGCGTACCACAAAAAAAAAAAAAAAAAAAAAAGGAACTTTACTGATTTTACAGGAATAAAATCATTATGAGTATATTATGAACAACAGCATGACACTAAATTGGATGAACTGGGAAATTGGGATTGGCATATATACACTAATATGTATAAAATTGATAACTAATAAGAACCTGCTGCATAAAATAATAAATAAAATAAAATTCAAAACAAATAATAAATTGGATATCTGGATTAAATGTGCAAATTCTGATAAACACACAAACTACCAAGACTGACTGAGGAAGAAATAGATAATCAGAAAATCTGAATAGGCTGATAAAAACTAAGAAGATTGAATCCCTAATAAAAACCTCCCCCAAACAAAAACCCACTACCAAATATTTGATATGTTCTACCAAACATTTAAAAATGCTAAACACCAACATTTCTCAAACTTTTCCCAAAAATATGAAGAAAGAACATTTTCTAAATCATTCTATGAAGCCAGCATTGCCCTGAAAGCAAAGTTAGACAATGACACTGCAAGAAAAGAAAACTGCAAACCAATATCCTTTATGTATATAGATTCAGAAATCCTCAAGAAAATACTAGCAAACCTAATCCAACAGCATATTAAAAGAATTATATACCAAGACCAAATAGGATTTATCGCAGGAATGTAAGAGTGGATTTAACATATGAAAAACAATCAATGTAATGTATCACATGAGTAGATTAAAGGGGAAAATGTGACCATATAAATTTTGACCATATATATTTGAAATATAAAATGTGACCATATATATTTGAAAAAAGGAAGCACCGTTTCATGATAAAAAACATTCAATAAACTAGGAATATAAGGGAAGTTTATCAAAATGATCAAAGCCAAGTTAAAAAAACAAAAACAAAAACACAGCTAACATCATACTCAAGGATGAAAGACCAAAATATTTCCCACTAAGATCAGGAACAAGACAAGGATGTCTGCTTTTATCACCTAGATTCAATGTTCAATGTATTAGTAGAAACTCTAGCCAGAGAAACTAGGCAAAAAATAAGAAAATAAATGGCTTCCAGATTGGAAAGGAAATTATAAAACTATATCATCGGATGACATGATTTTACTTTTGTAAACCATAAAACACACACACACACACACACACACACACACACACACCTGTTAGAACTCATAGACAAATTCAGCAAAGTTGCAGCATACAAAATAAACATACAAAAATCAGCTTTATTTCCACATATTAGCATAAGCAATCCAAAAGGGAAATTCAGAAAACAATTTCATTTACAATGGCATCAAAAAACAATACTTAGGAATAAATTTAACAAGGAAGTAAAAAGACTCATATACTGAAAATCACAAAATATAGCCTAAAGAAAGTGAAGACACAAGTAGACAGAAAACTATCCTGTGTTCATGAAGTGGAAGACTTAATAATGTTAAGATGTCAATATTACCCAAAGTGATCTACAGATTCAATATAATACCCATCAAAATCCCAGTTGCATTTGTAAAGAAATGGAAAATCTCATCCTAAATCTTATACCGAATCACAAAAAACTTCAAATAGCTAAAACATAATTGAAAAAATAAAACAAAATTAGAGGGCTCAAATTTTCAAATTTCAAATATTACTACAAAGTTACAATACTCAGAACAATGTAGAGCTGGCATAAGGACAGACATATAGGCCAATGGGGTAGAATTGGAAACCCAGAAATAAACCCACATATCTAAGGTCTATTGGTTTTTCAACAAGAGAGCCAAGATTATTTAAAGGGGGAAGAACAACAAATGATGAAGAGAAAAGTGGATATACCAAAATATGAATAAAAAGGATGAAGTTGCACTTTCATACCACATATAAAAAATAACTCAAAATAGAACGAAAACCTAAATTTAATAGCTACAATTATAAGAAATCATAGAGGTAAATATGTGTTCAATTTGGCAATGGTTTCTTTAATATGAAATGAAAAGAAAAAGCAACAAAAGAAAAAAGTAAATTGGATGTTATTCAAATTAAAAACTTTGTGCATAAAATAACACTATTAAGAGAGTGAAAAGAAAGCCCACAGAATGGGAGAAAGTATTTGCAAATCATATATCTTCTAACGGATTAATAACCAGAATATATAGAGAACAACTTAACATCTAGAACTCAACAACAAGACAAACCATCCAATTAAAAAATGGACAGAGGACTTGAATAGATATTTCTCCAAAGAAGATATAAAAATGGCCAATAAGCGCATGAAAGAATTCTGAACATTATTAGTAATTAAGGGAATGAGAATCAAATCCACAATGAGATACAACTTCACACCTACTAGGATGAGTATATATAAATATATATGTATATATTTTTAATATATATTTATATATATTTATATACATATATATAAATGAAAATATGTTTTGGAGTGGATATAGAGTAATTGGAACCATAATACTTTCTTGGTGGTGATGTAAAAGGGTGCAGCTGCTGTGAAAAACAGTTTGGGAGTTCCTCAAAAGTTAGTCATAGAATTACCGTATGACCCAACAATCTCCCTTCTATGTATAACTCAGAAACATTGAAAATAGACCCTCAAACACACAACTGTACATCAGCATTCACAGCTGCATTATTCACAGTACTCGAAAGGCTGTAACAACCAAAGTGTTCATCAACAGATAAATGGACAAACAAAATGTTATATGCCTGCAATTGAATATTATCCAACCATAAAATGGAATGAATTTCTAATACATACTACAACATGGATGGATCTTGAAAACATGCCTTGTGAAATAATCCAGACACAAAATAACCAGTATTTAATGATTCCACTTACATAAGATACCTAAAATAAGTAAATCAAATTAATAGTGATAGAAAGTAGGATAGTGGTTACCAGGGGCTGTGGGTAAGAAGGAATGAGAGTTATTGCCTAATGGCTATAGAGTTTCTGTTTGAGGTGATAAAATATTTTAGGAATAGGTAATAGGATGGTTGCACAACATTGTGAGTGTAACTGATTGCACTGAATTTGACACTAAAAATTTTAAAATAGCAAATTTTCTGGGCTGTTTTCTCACTCTTTATCCTATAACCCTAGAACCCCTTTATGTGGGTGCCAGAAATCCAAAAAAGAGGGGATATATGTATATGTATAACTGATTCACTTTGCCATACAGTAGAAACTAATTCAACATCGTAAATCAACTATACTCCAATTAAAAAATTTAAAAAATAAATTTTAAAAAATGACAATGATAATCTGATAATAACTTCTACTTTTAAAATGAAGACACAGAAAACTAGATTGGAAGATAAATTTGAAAATTTCATTCAGGAAGTCTGTGGTATATCTTAAACTAGGATTATTGGCAATTCACCTCTTAACACAAATCTTCTCACCAACATCCTCAATACACACTGCATGTGCACACACCCACAAACACACACACACACCGTGTCCCTTAATTCTAGGTCTCATCATGTACTGGATGATCTTTAATGTATTTTAATAAATTACTCTCTTTAAGTTAGTGATTGCCCATTTTAAAATGTAATTTACACAGAGGGCAGTTAGATCTTTGCAGTATTCATTATGCTAGTATTTTAAACTCAAAGATATATCTGTGAGGGAACAGAGTTAAGGATGTCTTTAAAAAGTGGTTATACTACTGCATACCTATTAGAGTGGCCAAAATACAGAACATTGAAAACACTAGGGATATAGACAACAGGAACTCATTTTTACTTAATTATTTTTTATTGGAGTATAGTTGCTTTACAATATTGTGTTAGTTTCTACTGTACAGCAAAAAGAATCTGCTATATGTATACATATATCCCCTCTTTTTTGGATTTCTTTCCCACTTAGGTCATCATAGAGCACTGAGTAGAGTTCCATGTGCTATACAGTAGGTTCGGTTTGGTTATCTATTTTATGCATAGTACTGTATATATGTCAATACCAATCTCCCAATCCATCCCATGCGTCCTTCCCTCCTTGGTATCCATACATCTGCTCTCTACACCTGTGTCTCTATTTCTGCTTTGTAAATAAGTTCATCTGTATCATTTTTCTTGATACCACATATAAGTGATATTATACGATATTTGTTTTTCCCTTTCTGACTTACTTCACTCTGTACGAAAGTCTCTAGGTCCATTCACATCTCTGCAAATGGCACAATTTCGTTCCTTTTTATGGCTGAGTAATGTTCATTGCAGCACTATTTACAATAGCCAGGACATGGAAGCAACCTAAATGTCCATCAATAGAGGAATGGATAAAGAAGATGTGGAACATATATACAGTGGAACAGGAACACTTATTCATTACTGGTGGGAATGAAAAATGGTACAGCCACTTTGGAAAATGGTTTGGCAGTTTCTTGCAAAACTAAACATACTCTTACATATGATCCAGTAATCTCAATATTTGATATTAACCCAAAGGAGTTGAAAACTCATGTCCACCTAAATAGCTGAACAAGAACGTTTATTGACACTTTATTCGTAATTGTCAAACCTTGGAAGCAAGCAAGATGTCCTTCGGTAGATGAATGGATAAATTGTGGTACATCCAGATTATTAAATATTATTTAGCAATAAAACTGAACTCTCAATCTGTGAAAAGACACGGAGGAAACTTAAAATACATACTACTAAGTTAAAGAAGTCAGCTTGAAAGACTATGCACTGTATGATTCTAATTACACGACACACTGAGAAAGGCAAAACTATAGAGACAATAAAAAGATCAGTGGTTCCCAGAGGTGAGGGGAAAGTGAGGAATGAATAGGTGAAGAGCAGAGGATTTATAGGGCAGGGAAAATACTCTGTATTATACTATAATGGTGGATGCATGTCATTATTCATTTGTCCAAACCCATAGAATGTAGAACACCAAAAGTTAATTTTAATGTAAACTATGGACTCTGAGTGAGAATGATCTGTCAATGTAGGCCTGTCAATTTTAACAAAGGTACCACACTAGTGGGGATGTTGAAAATGGGGGAGGCTATGCATGTGTTGGAGCAGGGGGTATATGGGAAATCTCCATACCTTCTGCTCAACAAAAAAATTACTCTAAAAAGAAAGTCTATTAAAAACAAGTGGCTACTATAGATTTAATATTGAGGTATATGTGCAGCTCCAAATTTCTTAGATTTTTAATTCCTTTTGCAGTGGGATAGACATGATTTTGAACTATATGGGACTGGTTCTGACAGTTCTTTCTTATTTAAAGTCCTCAAATATTTCCATTCACTTCAGATATGGTTTACAGGTGGCCAAAATTACAAGCCAAATGATTCACCAAGCAGTTTTGGGGCTACATGGTAATACATGGTGTCTCCAGCAGTAGTGAACTGAGAAGGCAAGTATCAAAGTTGAGTTACAGATATTTCTCCTACTTTGACCTGATTTACTGAATAAAGCTATCAAACGTCTACTCCAGAGCTTGTAAAAGCAGTTGTAAGTAACAAAGGATGAAAGTCTTTGGACTCAGACATTCCAAGGGATCCACCACTTTCTACTGTGTAGCATGTGCAAGTGATTCCATCTCTGAGCCTCAGTTTCCTTATCTAAAATATGGTAATAGTAAATACCTCCTAACAGCATTGTTGCGCCTATTAACTGAGATATGATGTAAAGCAACTAATCCAATAAATGATGGCTAATAATATCTAATACTGTAGTAGAATCATGCTCCTTCTTGTGAAATGATTTTTTGTCTGTCTGTACCACCACCAAGCCATGAGATTTTTGCTCTTACCAGTCATGAAAAATCAGATCTGGCTCTGGCTTAACTGCTTGGATGACTCTGGCCTCTAGGGATGAATAATCTCACACTTTCTGTTCTGATCTGAAGTGGGTATAGTTCTGTTGGAGGTACAATTAGAGAGAGTCAAGGCACACAAAGGTTAATAATAGAATGTACTCTTTAGCTCAATACCTTAAATTCCAAATTATTTGTGAAACAACCCTTCAAAAATGTGTTTGCATTGATACTTTATTTTTTCTTAATGTTTATATATATATATATATATATATATATATCTGTTCTTTAAGATTCTGCTAATTTCTTACCTCTTCCATGGTACCTTTGCTGAGCTTTTTTTCTTATTCATTCTTGAAAAATATTTTTGGTACCTTAGTCCCTGCTCTTATCACAGTCTTCCTCAGAAAAGACTTTTTTGTGTTGGTGCTCATCGTCCCATTAGATAAGGAGCTCTTTGAGGGAGGAAGGCCTCTGTTTTGGACACTTCATGCATTCTGAGTAATACCTAACACAGTAGCTCAGACATATTAAGCAATTAGTATATATTTTTGAACTACCTCTGTTCTTTGGTCATCAATATAACTCATATGTACTAAAAATTTATCTGTGTTGTCTATCTGTAAATTCAGTGCTTTAAATTCCTGAAGAACATTGTCAGGATACTTCAACCAGCAAACTCTTTACCAACCTAAAACCCTTTAAAATTATCACAGAAATATTTGTTACTAGAATACAAGAATATTTTCATTCATTCTCTGTAAAATCTACTTCATCAATTTACACCTCATCTAGCCACATACTCAATGACCTAGAAACTCAAATTTCTGGCTGTGCTTTAAGCCCCCCTGCTTCTGAATACAAGACAAGAATGTGAGGGCTTTGTTACTGTACTGTTTTTATACCCAGGCATAAGTTATAGCAACAGAGAGCAGAGTTTCTTTGTGCTTTTCACTGGCTCTGGTTCGCTGCCTTAAATGGAGTAAGTCAAAGCCATGTTTTCATGCCATAGACATGCTATTCAAATACCAGTATGACCACATTTGAAAAGCCACCCTGTACCACTTTATTGTCACAGATGTCCTTTACATCTAGCAAGGGTTGTTTCTTCTCATGTCAACAGTAATTCACTTTAACAGCTGTCTCTTTTGACAAGCTTAGTGTCAGACTCTAAAATGACAGGGTGACAGTTTTCTTTTTCTTGAACAGAACATAGCAGATTAACTATTTGAATACAAGAGCATCAAATGTATTTAGAGCACATTTTAAATTTGTTTCTAACTAAGATGAATAGGCTTTGGGATCTTATTTATATGATTGTACTGTGTATTCAGCCACTGAAGCTAAAAATTCAAAGTATTTTTCAGGGTTCTTCATTCTGTATCTGAAGTCTGTTAATATAAAACTAAAAAATTAAAAGGAGGTAAAGCAATTATTGAAAAAAACAGTGGAATTTGAGAAACTAGTGGAATAAGCACTTGAGTTGCATTGTCCAAACTCATCAGAGTTCTGTGTGGATCAGGCAAGAGTTAAAGTTCTTGCTAATATCACAGCTGATGGTATCATAAGCTAAATTTTTTTTCCATTGTAGACTGTGAGCTCATCATCTTCTCTAAGTAAAGCTAGCTATGAGAGTTGGTCCTGTGTGAAATAATGTACATAATGACAAGTCTGGTCTATTGTACTTTCATGGCTACCTTTTATGTGTTTTTCTTCCTTCTTCTAATGTCTGACTGCCTCCAAGTAAAACCCAGGCACTTTACCTGTCTCCTGTTTGATCCTCTTGAGTTAAACAAAAATTGAAGTACTTTCTGCCAGACACTGAGCTGTACACTGGGGATACTGGGAGGAACAAAGGCAGATATAACCCATACCTTCATGGAGTTTTCAGTCTATTAAGGTATTCATTTTCTATGAATACCATAACAAGTCATCATAAACTTAGCAGTTCAAAACAACACAAGTTTATTATCCCACAATTCTGTATGTGAGAGAAGGCTGAACACAGTGTTGCTCAACTAATACCTCTGCTTAGAAGCTTACGGTGTCAAAATCAAGGTATTCATAGTGCTGTATTCTCTTCTGCCGACTGTAGAAGAGAATATGTTTTCTTGATCATACAAGCTATTGGGAGAATTTAATTCCGTGTGGTTGTAGGATTGAGTTCTCCATTTTCTTGCTGGTTGTCAACTGAGGGTTGTTTCTAGCTTCTAGATGTCACCCACATTCTTTGTCTCATTGCCTCATTTCTCCGTCTTCAAAGCAAGCAATGAAGAGTCCCTCTTAGGCTTCAATACTCTCTCTCTCTTTTCTTCTACTACATCTCTCTGACTTCAGCTGGGTTTCCTGCCTTTAAGAAGTCATGTGATTAGACCGGGCCCACCTGAGTAATCTTCCTATTGCAAGGCCCATAACCTTAATAACATCTTCAAAGTCTCTTTTGTCTTCTATGCTAAACATAGCTACAGGTTTTGCGGATTAAGGCATGCATGTCTTGGGAAAACCATTATTCTGCCAACTTCATGGGAAGAATAGAATAAAAACAAAGCTGTTAATTTATAAGAAAAGTACTGAATGCTATTTGGTAAATGTTACAAGAAGGACCTAACAGATAGGTTCCGGAAATATCTTCCTAAGGGAACGATTTCTAAGCTGCGTTATGAAGAATGAGTAGGAGTCAGCCAGAAGAATAATGGCATGTGGGAGAAAAGTTTCAGAAGGAAGAAGTAAGTATAAAAGTCTACAGATAAGAAAATAGTACTGAAGATACAATAGAGTCCATTTAAAGAACTGAAACAAAACCAGTATTGCTGCATCAAGGTGGGAAGTGGGGGGTGGTAGGGTTATAGGGCTGCAAAAGTGAACAGGAACAATGTCATTTGGGGTCCTCTGGCCTATGTTAAGTGTTTGGGTCTTTATCCTAAAAACATTGAAAGCCCATTGAAGATGTCTGCCTATAAATGCCCCCATGCTTAAAACCTGTGGCATAGCGCCTAAAATTAAGGTGCAATATTATGTGTACCTTGACATTTAGAAAAAACTGAAAAGGCCTCAAATGGCCTAATTGCAAGTTCCTCTTCCTATTATGGTCACTCAGAAAGGTTCCCTATCCTAACAACCATTATTATTACAGGGAAGGTACAATGACTGCTTATCCCTGAGAATAAGGTTTCAGTTCCATGACAGACCATGGAATTATTAAACAAGCCAATCATATAATCCCATGGGAACCAGGTATTACCTCCTCCTCTTAATATTATACTACTATGCTTGTTTCCCATGCCCCTGGTTTAAATTTGTTTCTGAGGACAAGCCCCATGTAGCCCTGCATATGTTGTCTCATCCTCCTCTAATCTGTGAGTATATGTGACTAATATACTGCTGTATATCTCATCTTTCCAGTGCCAGGTATTGTGTCTTTGGTCATCCACATAACCCTAGCAAAGGAATTCTATCCACACCAATGGGTAAAGAGCAGTTGAGTAAAATAAAACCTAGATCCCTTTCTTCACCCACAATTTTCATCTAGACCTTAACTACTTGTTAAGAGGGCACGTATAGTAATAAAAAATAGTAAATTGCACTAAATAATTTAGAGACAGATAACAATTTAACACCCTCCTTCAACCCCGGTCATGTGGGTTGGTAGACAGAGGATGTGTATTTTTATAGAGGAAAATCAGGGAGTGTATGGCCTCTCCCAAAAGAGTTTATTAACCATGTAATTATATTAATATAATTGGTAATGGGAGAAATATTTGGGGCATGGAGCTTTGACTAATGGCCCTCATTATACCACTTAAGCAACTAATGCTCCTCATTATACCACTTATATCCATGCATAAAGTAGGTCTTGCTGGCCAGCTAAGAAAATCCTCAGGCCCAAAGTGAAAAGAGTTTATAATCAGGAGCCAAACTATCTAAATTTTATATCCAGTTCTACCACTAACTTGCAATATGACCTTAGATAGATCATTTCCCTCCTCTGTTTCTCAGTATTTCTATTTGGAGAAAATCCATAAATGGTTAGACTTAATAGTCTATAATTTTATTCACTTTTCACATTTTTAATTTTATAAAAATTCATGAATAAGACTTTAAAGAGATCAACTTATCACTGAACTCATAGACAATAATAAATATTGTGTAGCCTTTCAACAAGTGATGAGCTATTACAAATTCAGCTTCTGTGGTGCAAGAGAATGATGTCTTTTCTTAGTTTATTAGAGTTCATGGAAAGTGGGTAAACCTTTCAGATATTAATTTCCACCTCTTCCAATAGCATTTGTGAAAGTCATGTTAAATAGTTTACTTGTCTGTCCCAGAGCTAATGCTTATTGTGACTTTATCACAATAAAATGTCACATCTGAGAATTGATTTATAAGGCTGCTTTGCTGAACGATAACTACCTTAATCAATTTGCACTTTTTCCATCTTAATCAGTTTTATCTAACAGGAAGAAGAAAAATTACTTATGATTAGTTTATAAAAGGTCAGTTCTCATTTCACTATGTATCTCTGACTTCCCCTAAGTGCTTACAGTTTAAATTCAGCTCAACATAAGGTACCAAATCACCTCTCCTAAACTAGGACTCAATAAAGCTTCCAGGAGCTGAAACTAAGGAAGTCGAAGAACTAATCACTATGGGTATTCTACATCCTTACAAGAATAAACACAGGCCTGTGATTAACCATATTGTTGGGGAAGAACATATTTTCCTCTATCCTTCTAGTTTCTTCTGGCTGGTCTGAGAATTAAGATGACATGAGACATATTAACAGGAGAAAAATCAAACAAAAACTTTAATGACATTATACATGGGAGAGACTCAGGAATATGTGTAACTTGCCAAAATGGCCAAAACCCTCACCTTAAAGATCATCCTCAGCTAAAGACAGAAGAGGATCTTGAGAGTGGGGACAGTTAGTTATGCAAGATTGCCAGGAAAAGCACAAATAACAATAATTAGTTTGTTACGCAAATTTAAGTAATTGCCTTCTCCACTGAAAAAAGTTTCGAGAAATTTGATAATCCTTCATTTCCTCATAGAGGAAGGGAGACACTCTTACAAAGAGATTCCCTTATAAATGTAAATGTTTCTTACAAAAGGGTAGTTTCTACATAGTTTTCAGTTTTTCTCATGTTTGATGTTTCTCAGAAAATAACAAGATTAAAATAATAAATATGACAAAAAGACATAGCTTTAAGGTGTTGAATTCTGCTCCCCTACAATCCCAGGACTCTGTCTCTAAGAAGACATCAAGGTCATAGTTGTCCCTTTTTATAACAACCTCAATATTCAGCTATGTATTAACAAACATGAGCTTACCTCAATGTAATTTTTTGTCTCAGTTTCAGGGATACAGCTATAGTCCTCAGTAATGTCCTCCGACAAAACTGAACCTCACTGCTCTTACATTGTGTGTTTTATTCAGTAGACATATCTTCAACTAATGAAAGGAAGGAATGGTAAAAAATTGGTGATGAACAAAAGTAAATTAAATTTATCCCATCCCATATTTACTTTCTAAGACTTAACTGTGTTACTCACCTATTTATAATGGCTTATTCCACTAAGCATAATGTCCTCAAAATTCATCCATGTTGTAACATGTGTCACAATTTCATTCCTTTCTAAGGCTAAATAATATTCTGTTTTTTGTATATTCCAAAATTTGTTTATCCATTCATCCATTAATGAACACATAAGTTTTCTTCCACCTTTTGGTTATTATGAATAAATGCTACTATGAACATTGGTTACAATGATATGAGTCCCGGCTTTAAATGTTTTGGAATATATACCTAGAAGTGAAATGCTGGATCACATGATAATACTATGTTTAATTATTTTTAAGAAACCACCAGATTGTTTTTCATGGCAACTGCACCAGTTTATATTTCCAACAGCAATGCACAAGGGTTCCAATTTCTCAGCATCCTCAGTATCACTTGTTATTTTTCTATTATGTTTAATAGCCATCCTAATGCATGTAAAGTAGTACCTACTTGTCATATTGATTTGCATTTCCCAATGTCTATTGATGTTGAGGATACTTTCATGTATTTATTTGGCTACCTGTAGGTCTTCTTTAGAGAAATGTCCTTCAATTCAACAACACAAAAGAAAGCAACCCAATTCAAAACTGCATACCACAGTTGATACATTACTTTATGCAAGAGCTATATAAATGTCTAGGAGCTACTATGTGTGCTCTGAACAAAGCCTTATGTTCTGTAGCCACAGGGATGACACTGCTGAAAGTCAGACATAGTAACTTATCTTGCAATTGACTAACTTACAAAGCAATTTGAACTCTCAGACTCACAAGGTATCTACTGTTAACGTGAGAGTATCAACAGGGAAAGAATGAGATCATGTAGGTTTGGATGGGAAAAACCTTATGAAGCTGGGGAATTGAGCCCTTAAATTATGATGAGTTTTTTGGCCAGTGGAAGAGGTCTTCCTACCCTCAGTGGAATTGGTCTCCCAACCCCCAGCAAAAGTGGCTTCCACAACCCCAGCAGAAGTGACTTCCCCATCCTTGGTGGCAGCCACACCCACAGAGGTATTAGTCTTTCCACCTCCACCTCAGGGGATAAGCCCAACATTGCTTGAGGAAATGTTAACTGTCTCCCCTGAAGCAGATGTCATGGAAGATAATGCTGATTCTGCTCGAGATCCACACCCACAACATCCTCTGTGCTTCTGGGCCAGTAACTAGACTCAAGTCCCAACAGAATCCTAAAGGTAAAGTTGAAGGTATGATCTATGAGAAGGTACAGTACACTCCAAAAGAACAACTTGATTTTTCTAATTTATACAAGCAAAAATCTGGGAAACATGTATGGGATTGGATACCGAGGGTGTGATATATTCAGAAAGTTGGATCAGTGTGCATTTATTGATATGAGCCTATTAAGCAGAAATTCTGGATTTAATGTTGCAGCTCGAGGAGTTAAAAATATCTCTAAAACTTTTTGGCTGATTGGCTGAAATGTGGATCAAAAGATGGTCCACTGTGAGTGAATGAGAAATGCCTGATCTTCCTTGATTTAATGTAGAGAAAATGATTCTGAGGCTTATGGATATTGTAATGTTGAAAGCAATTTGTCATTTAAGATCTACTCACCCACATTGGGAGGGTTCAGAACACACACCTTTCACTAATACTTCAAGAAATAAATGTGTGAGGGGAGCCTCCAGAATCCTTAAAGTGCTCTGTGATTGCTCTTTTCTGTAGGTCAGACCTTACAGTGGGAACTACAGCCACGTAATTGAAAAACCTAGATGCAGTGTGAGTAATTGGATCCTTGGGTGGCAGGAGCCATATGGCAGCATTCAACTGCCAAAGGCAAGGTGGGTGTGGTTGCATATGCTGATTGGACATAGTAAGAAGGAAGTAGTAACTTCTGTATACTTATTTGTAAGACATTTGCATGTCATACACCTATAGGTGAAACAAAAAGTAGTCCTTTATAATTTTGTCATAAGGTAATTCCATCATCTGCAGATAATGACTCTCATTTTGAGAAATAGGTCTTAGGCTACTACTGGGATCAGTAGAGACTGAACACTTAACCAAGGACCACCAAGTTACCATGAAAACTGAGCTGTCCATAATAAACTGGGTGTTATCTGACTCAATAAGTCATAAAGTTGGATGTGCCCAGCAATACTACATTATCAAATGGAAATAGTATATACATGATTGGGCTTGCATAGGTTCTGAAGGCACAACTAACTTAGTTGAAGAAGTGGTCCAAATGAAGCAACTGACAAAGGATTAATCTCCAAAACATACAAGCAACTCATGCAGCTCAATATCAAAAAAATAAACAACCCAATCCAAAAATGGACAGAAGACCTAAATAGACATTTCTCCAAAGATATACAGATTGCGAACAAACACATGAAAGAATGCTCAACATCATTAATCATTAGAGAAATGCAAATCAAAACTACAATGAGATATCATCTCACACCAGTCAGACTGGCCATTATCAAAAAATCTACAAACAATAAATTCTGGAGAGGGTGTAGAGAAAAGGGAACACTCTTGCACTGTTGGTGAGAATGTAAATTGATACAGCCACTATGCAGAACAGTATGGAGGTTCCTTAAAAAACTACAAATAGAACTACCATACGACCCAGAAATCCCTCTACTGGGCATATACCCTGAGAAAACCATAAGTCAAAAAGAGCCATGTACCAAAATATTCATTGCAGCTCTATTTACAATAACCAGCATATGGAAGCAAACAAGGTGTCCATCAACAGATGAATGGATAAAGAAATATGGCACATGCATACCATGGAATATTACTCAGCCATAAAAAGGAATGAAACTGAGTTATTTGTAGTGAGGTGCATGGACCTAGAGACTGTCATACAGAGTGAAGTAAGTCAGAACGAGAAAAACAAATACTGTATGCTAACACATATATATGGAATATAAAAAAAAAGAGAAAGAAAACAAAATGGTCAGAAGAACCTAGGGGCAAGATGGGAATAAAGACACAGACGTACTAGAGAATGGACTTGAGGATATGGGGAGGGGGAAGGGTAAGCTGGGACAAAGTGAGAGAGTGGCATGGACATATATACACTACCAAATGTAAAATAGGTAGCTAGTGGGAAGAAGTCACATAGCACAGGGAGATCAGCTCGGTGCTTTGTGACCACCTAGAGGGGTGGCATAGGGAGGGTGGGAGGGAGGCAGATGCAAGAGGGAAGAGATATGGGGACATAAGTATATGTATAACTGATTCACTTTGTTTTAAAGCAGAAACTAACACATCACTGTAAAGCAATTATATTCCAATAAAGATGTTAAAAAAAAAATGAAGTGGTCCAAGTGCCCATGGTCCTGCTCTAGCTACACAGCCTTCTGTATCCCAGCCTGCACCTATAGCCTTATGGAAAGGTTCCTATAATAAGTTGACAGAAGTACAGAAGACTTGGACCTGGTTTACAGATGATTCCACACAATTTGCAGTCACCACCTGAAACTGGACAGCTATAACACTACAGCCCCTCCCTGGGACATCAATAATGGAAAGTGATAAAGGAAACTCCTCCTAGTGGACAGAACTTTAGGCAGTGTATCTGGTTCTTTACTTTTCTTGGAAGGAGAAAATGCCAAATGTTTGATTATATACCTACTTATGAGCTGTTTCCAGTGGCTTAGCTGTATGTCCAAGAACTTGGAAGGAACATAATTAGAAAATTAGTAACAAAGAAATCTGAGGCAGAACAACATTAGCACAATGGCAAAGTAGGAATTTTCTACCATCATCCCTCCACAAAACATCTATTTTGACAACAACCCATGGACAAGAGTATCTTTGTGGAAGTTCAGGAGCCCAGCATAGAAATGAAAGAATACAATTAGAGCAAAAAATCCAAGATTAAATACACTAAAGAGGGTAAGAACAGTGTCACTTTAACTACATCACACTTCCCACAAGACAGCACAGCTCAGTGTCAAGTGAGACCACCTTGATTTGTGATTTCTACGACAGGGAAAGTGAGATTAGAGTCAGTGAGTCTCTGGATTCCCCAACCAAGTGAGATTCTGCCCAAGACACTCACCTCTTTCATGCGTCACCTAGAATACTGATGTGATCCGTAAAGCCGAAGGACTGGGAGAGTCTTGGAGCACAGCAACTTCAGAGCTCATGAAAGGAATGCAGGTATTACTAACAGCTTTTTGGACCCATTCAGGAAGCCCACACATGAGCTTCTTTTGATGCCTTACTGCTGACCCCTTTAACTGATGCATGGGCACAGCCGGTGCTCCATGCAACTCATTCACATCCTGTGGTCTGCTCCATGCACACATGCCCATTGACAGGAAGTGCAACCCTTTTTAGAAGATTCACAACCATATGCAGAAAGCCATTCTGAATCTGTAGAATTAGGTGAAGACACACACACAAACAAATTGAGAATTTTAGGGCACCCCACTAGAGAAAACAAATGTGAGGCTTTCAGCACCCAGCATGACTTTGTAGGACTGAGAGAATAAATAAAATCTTAAGAATACCCCCTCCACTTCCAGAAAGGAACAAGACATATGAAGTGGGCAATTCCATATAAAACTTCTGAAGGATCATAAGAATCCCTAGCTAGGCATACTGATGAAGGCATTTCTCTCCCCAAGCCTGTCAGTAAAGAGTGAATTAAGTAACTGTATCAAAAAATTTGACATCAGCAATGCAAGTTTAAAAGAAACATGAAAAATCAAGGAAACATGACACTACAAAAGAACCACAATTTTTTTTTCAGTAACAAACCACAAAGAAATGGAGACCTACAAATTGCCTGACAAAGACATCAAAATAGTTGTCTTCTTTAGAAGCTTATGAGCTACAAGAGAACAAAGATAGATGATTCAATAAATTCAGGAAAAATATACATGAACAAAATGAGAGATTTGAGAAAGACATAGAAAATATGAAAAAGAAACAAACAGAATTTTTGGGCAAAAAGAATACAATGAATAAAACTTTTAAACTGCAATAGATGACTTATAATATCTATTAAATAAAATGATTCAATAATAACTTTACAGAAGAGAAAGCCCAAGACCCAGATGAGTTCACTAGTGAATTTTACTGAACGTTTATGGAAGAAATTATACCAATATTCCATAATGTCTTTCAGAGAACAGAAGCAGAGAGAATGCTTCCTAAGTCATTCTCTGAGACCAACATTATCGTAATACCAAAATCAAAGATATTGTAAGAAAACTACAGACTAATATCTCTCATGAACATAGATTCAAAAATTATAAGTAGTGAGCCAGAGCCCCCGAATCAGTGGCTCCTTTAACCGCGTCCTGTCTGAGCAAAAAACAGACGACCTCCAGTGACCTACACACAGAGGCAGGGCCAAATCTAAAGCTGAGCACCTGGGAGCTGTGAGAACAAAGAAGAGAAAGGGAAATCTCTCCCAGCAGCCTCAGAAGCAGTGGATTAAAGCTCCACAATCAACTTGATGTACCCTGCATCTGTGGAATACATGAATAGACAACAAATCATCCCAAATTGAGGAGGTGGATTTTGAGAGCAAGATTTATTTTTTCCCCTTTTCCTCTTTTTGTGAGTTTGTATGTGTATGCTTCTGTGTGAGATTTTGTCTGTATAGCTTTGCTTCCACTATTTCTCCTAGGGTTCTATCCGTCCATTTTTTCTGCTTGTTTGTTTTGTTTTTAAATTTTTTTCTTAATAATTAATTTTAATAACGATTTTATTTTACTATATCTTCTTTCGTTCTTTCTCTCTTTCTTTCTTTTTCTTTCTTTCTTTCTTTCTTTCTTCTTTCTTTCTTTCTTTCTTTCTTTCTTTCTTTCTTTCTTTCTTTCTTTCTTTCTTTCTTTCCTTCTTTCCCTCCTTTAGACAACGAAACATCTCAAATTGAGGAGGTGGACTTTGAGAGCAAGATTTATGATTTTTTCCACTTTTCCTCTTTTTGTGAGTGTGTATATGTATGCTTCTGTGTGAGAAATGGTCTGTATAGCTTTGCTTGCACCATTTTTCCTAAGGTTCTCTCTGCCCATTTTTAAAATTTTTTTCTTAATAATTATTTTTAATTTAATAACTTTATTATATTTTGCTTTATTTTATTTTACTTTATCTTCTGTCTTTCATTCTTTTTTCCTTCCTTCCCTCTTTCCTTCCTTCCTCCCACTGTCCTTCCTTCCCTCCCTCACTCTCTCCCTCCTTTCTTTCTTTCTTTATTTCCTTCTTTCCTTCTTTTCTTCTTTTCTTCTTTCTTCCTTCCTTCCTTCCTTCCTTCCTTCCTTCCCTCCTTTCTTTCTTTCTTTCTTTCTTCCTACTTCTACTAATTCTTTCTGTCTATATTTTCTCCCTTTTATTCTGGGTCGTGTGGATGAAAGGTTCTTGGTGCTGCAGCCAGAAGTCACTGTTGTGCCTCTGAGGTGGGAGAGTCAACTTCAGGACACTGGTCAACAAGAGACCTCCCAGCTGCACATAATATCAAACACTGAAAATCCCACAGAGATCTCCATCTCAACACAAGAACCCAGCTTCACTCAACAACAAGCAAGCTACAGTGCTGGATACCCTATGCCAAACAACTAGCAAAACAGGAACACAACACCATCCACTAGAAGACAGGCTGCTTAAACTCATAATAAGTCCAGAGATATCCCAAAACACACCACCAGACATGGACCAGCACACCAGAGAGACAAGATCCAGCCTCATCCACCAGAACACAGGCACTAGTCCCCTCCACCAGGAAGCCTACACAACAAACTGAACCAACCTTAGCCACTGGGGACAGACATCAAAAACAACAGGAACTACGAACCTGCAGCCTGCAAAAAGGAGACCCCAAACACAGTAAGATAAGCAAAATAAGAAGACAGAAAAACACACAACAGATCAAGGAGCAAGATAAAAATGCACCAGACCTAACAAAAGAAGAGGAAATAGGCAGTCTACCTGAAAAAGTACTCAGAATAATGAAAGTAAACATGATCCAACGTCCTGGAAATAGAATAGACAAAATGCACTAAACATTTATCAAGGACGTAAAAGAACTAAAGATGAAACAAACAATGATGAACAACACAATAAATGAAATGAAAAATACTGTAGATGGGATCAATAGCAGAATAACTGAGGCAGAAGAACAGATAAGTGACTTGGAAGATAAAATAGTGGAAATAACTACTGCAGAGCAGAAAAAAGAGAAAAGAATGAAAAGAACTGAGGACAGTCTCATAGACATCGGGGACAATATTAAATGCACCAACATTCGAATTATAGGGGTTCCAGAAGAAGAAGAGAAAAAGAAAGGGACTGAGAAAATATTTGAAGAGGTTATAGTTGAAAACTTCTCTAATATGGGAAAGGAAATAGTTAATCAAGTCCAGGAAGCACAGAGAGCCCCATACAGGATAAATCCAAGGAAAATATGCCAAGACACATATTAATCAAACTGTCAAAAATTACATACAAAGAAAGCATATTAAAAGCAGAAAGGGAAAAACAAGAAGTAACACACAAGGGAATCCCCATAAGGTTAACAGCTGATCTCTTAGCAGAAACCCTGCCAGCCAGAAGGGAGTGGCAGGACATACTGAAACTGATGAAGGAGAAAAATCTGCAACCAAGATTACTATAAACAGCAAGGATCTCATTCAGATTTGATGGAGAAATTAAAACCTTTACAGACAAGCAAAAGCTGAGAGAGTTCAGCACCACCAAACCAGCTTTACAACAAATGCTAAAGGAACTTCTCTAGGCAAGTAACACAAGAGAAGGAAAAGACCTACAATAACGAATTCAAAACAATTTAGAAAATGGGAATAGGAATATACATATCGATAATTACCCTAAATGTAAATGGACTAAATGCTTCCTGCAAAACACACAGATTGGCTGAATGGATACAAAAACAACACTCATATATATGCTGTCTACAAGACACTGACTTCAGACCTAGAGACACATACAGACTGAAAGTAAGGGGGTGGAAAAAGATATTCCATGCAAATGAAAACCAAAAGAAAGCTGAACTAGCAATTCTCATATCAGACAAAATAGACTTTAAAATAAGGACTATTAAAAGAGACAAAGAAGGACACTAAATAATGATCAAGGGTTTGATCCAAGGAGAAGATATAACAATTGTAAATATTTATGCACCCAACATAGGAGTACCTCAATACATAAGGCAAATACTAACAGCCATAAAAGAGGAAATAGACAGTATCACATTCATAGTAGGGGACTTTAACACCCCACTTTCACCAATGGACAGATCATCCAAAATGAAAATAAATAAGGAAACACAAGCTTTAAATGATACATTAAACAAGATGGACTTAATTGATATTTATAGGACACTCCTTCCAAAAACAACAGAATACACATTTTTCTCAAGTGCTCATGGAACATTCTCCAAGATAGATCATATCTTGGGTCACAAATCAACCCTTTGCAAATTTAAGAAAATTGAAACTGTATCAAGTATCTTTTCTGACAACAGCGCCATAAGACTATATATTAATTACAGGAAAAGATCTGTAAAAAATACAAACACATGGAGGCTAAACAATACGCTACTTAATAATGAAGTGATCACTGAAGAAATCAAAGAGGAAATCAAAAAATAACTAGAAACAACTGACAATGGAGACACGATGACACAAAACCTATGGGATGCAGCAAAAGCAGTTCTAAGAGGGAACTGTATAGCAATACAAGCCCACTTTAAGAAACAGGAAATTTCTCGAATAAACAACCTAAACTTGCAGCTAAAGCAATTAGAGAAAGAACAAAAAACCCACAAAGTTAGCAGAAGGAAAGAAATCATAAAAATAAGATCAGAAATAAATGAAAAAGAAATGAAGGAAACAATAGCAAAGATCAATAAAACTAAAAGCTGTTTCTCTGAGAAGATAAATAAAATAGATAAACCACTAGCCAGACGCATCAAGAAAAAAAGGGAGAAGACTCAAATCAATAGAATTAGAAATGAAAAAGGAGAAGTAACAACTGACACTGCAGAAATACGAAAGATCATGAGAGATTACTACAAGCTACTCTATGTCAATAAAATGGACAACCTGGAAGAAATGGACAAATTCTTAGAAATGCACAACCTGCCAAGACAGAATCAGGAAGAAATAGAAAATATGAACAGACCAATCACAAGCACTGAAATTGAAACTGTGATAAAAAACCTTCCAACAAACAAAAGCCCAAGGCCAGATGGTTTCACAGGCGACTTCTATCAAACATTTAGAGAAGAGCTAACACCCATCCTTCTCAAACTCTTCCAAAATATAGCAGAGGGAGGATCACTCCCAAATTCACTCTACGAGGCCAGCATCACCTTGATAACAAAACCAGACAAGGATGTTACAAAGAAAGAAATCTACAGGCAAATATAACTGAAGAACATAGATGCAAAAATCCTCAAAAAAATACTAGCAAATAGAATGCAACAGCACGTTAAAAGGATCATACAACATGATCAAGTGGGGTTTATTCCAGGAATGCAAGGATTCTTCAATATATGCAAATCAATCAATGTGATAATCCATATTAGCAAATTGAAGGAGAAAAAACATATGATCATCTCAATACATGCAGATAAAGCTTTTGACAATATTCAACACCCATGTATGTTAAAAACTCTGCAGAAAGTAGGCATAGAAGGAACTTTCCTCAACATAATAAAGGCCATATATGACAAACCCACAGCCAACATCATCCACAATGGTGAAAAACTGAAAGCATTTCCACTAAGATCAGGAACAAGACAAGGTTGCCCACTCTCACCACTCTTATTCAATATACTTTTGAAAGTTTTAGCCACAGCAATCAGAGAAGAAAAGGAGGAGAATTCCGGGAAGATGGCGGAAGAGTAAGACGCGGAGATCACCTTCCTCCCCACAGATACACCAGAAATACATCTACGCGTGGAACAACTCCTACGGAGCACCTACTGAACGCTGGCAGAAGACCTCAGACCTCCCAAAAGGCAAGGAACACCCCACGTACCTGGTTAGGGCAAAAGAAAAAACTAAACAGAGACAAAAGGATAGGGACGGGTCCTGCACCAGTGGGACAGAGCTGTGAAGGAGGAAAACTGTCCACACACTAGGAAGCCCCTTCGCGGGTGGAGACTTCGGGAGGTGGAGTGGGGGAGCTTGGGATCCGCGGAAGAGAGCACAGCAACAGGGGTGCGGAGGGCAAAGCGGAGAGATTCCAGCGCAGAGGATCGGGCCGACTGGCACTCACCAGCCGAGAGGCTTGTCTGCTCGCCCGCCGGGGCGGGCGGGACTGGGAGCTGAGGCTCCGGCTTTTGTCGGAGCGCCGGGAGAGGACTGAGGTTGGCGGCGTGAACACAGCCTGCAGGGCGTTAGTGCACCGCGGCTAGCCGGGAGAAAGTCCGGGAAAAGTCTGGACCTGCCGAAGAGGCAAGAGACTTTTGCGTCCCTCTTTGTTTCCTGGTGCACGAGGAGAGGGGATTAGGAACGCTGCTTGAGAGAGCTCCAGGGACGGGCGCGAGCCGTGGCTAAAAGTGCGGAGCCCAGAGTCAGACATGAGACGCTAAGGCCGCTGCTGCCGCCACCAGGAGGCCTGTGTGCGAACACAGGTCACTAGCCACACGCCCTTCCGGGGAGCCTGTGCAGCCCGCCACTGCCAGGGTCCCGGGATCCAGGGACAACTCCCCCGGGAGAACGCACGGTGCGCCTCAGGCTGCAACGTCACGCCGGCCTCTGCCGCTGCAGGCCCGCCCCACACTCCGTGACCCTCCCTACCCCGCGGCCTGAGTGAGCCAGAGCCTCCGAATCAGCGGCTCCTTTAACCCCGTCCTGTCTGAGCAAAGAACAGACGCCCTCCGGCGACCTACATGCACAGGCGGGGCCAAATCCAAAGCTGAGCCCCTGGGAACTGTGAGAACAAAGAAGAGAAAGGGAAATCTCTCCCAGCAGCCTCAGAAGCAGCAGATTAAAGCTCCACAATCAATTTCATATACCCTGCATCTGTGGAATACCTGAATAGACAACGAATCATCCCAAATTAAGGAGCCCTGTGGATGAAAGGCTCTTGGTGCTGCAGCCAGGAGTCAGTGCTGTGCCTCTGAGGTGGGAGAGCCAACTTCAGGACACTGGTCCACAAGAGGCCTCCCAGCTGCACATAATATCAAACAGCAAAAATCTCCGAGAGATCTCCATCTCAACGCCAGCACCCAGCTTCACTCAACGACCAGCAAGCTACAGTGCTGGACATCCTATGCCAAACAACTAGCAAGACAGGAACACAACCCCACCCATTAGCAGAGAGGCTGCCCCAAATCATAATAAGTCTACAGACACCCCAAAACACAAAACCAGACGTGGACCTGCCCACCAGAAAGACAAGATCCAGCCTCATCCACCAGAACACAGGCACTAGTACCCTCCACCAGGAAGCCTACACAACCCACTGAACCAACCTTAGCCACTGGGGACAGACACAAAAAACAACAGGAACTACGAACCTTCAGCCTGCAAAAAAGGAGACCCCAAACACAGTAAGATAAGCAAAATGAAAAGACAGAAAAACACACAGCAGATGAAGGAGCAAGATAAAAACCCACCAGACCTAACAAATGAAGAGGAAATAGGCAGTCTACCTGAGAAAGAATTCAGAATAATGATAGTAAGGTTGATCCAAAATCTTGGAGATAGAATGGACAATAGAATGGACAAAATGCAAGAATCAGTTAACAAGGACCTAGAAGAACTAAAGATGAAACAAGCAATGATGAACAACACAATAAATGAAATTAAAAGTACTCTAGATGGGATCAATAGCAGAATAACTGAGGCAGAAGAACGGATAAGTGACCTGGAAGATAAAATAGTGGAAATAACTACTGCAGAGCAAAATAAAGAAAAAAGAATGAAAAGAACTGAGGACAGTCTCAGAGACCTCTGGGACAACATTAAACGCACCAACATTAGAATTATAGGGGTTCCAGAAGAAGAAGAGAAAAAGAAAGGGACTGAGAAAATATTTGAAGAGATTATAGTTGAAAACTTCCCTAATATGGGAAAGGAAATAGTTAATCAAGTCCAGGAAGCACAGAGAGTCCCATACAGGATAAATCCAAGGAGAAATACGCCAAGACACATATTAATCAAACTGTCAAAAATTAAATACAAAGAAAGCATATTAAAAGCAGCAAGGGAAAAACAACAAATAACACACAAGGGAATCCCCATAAGGTTAACAGCTGATCTTTCAGCAGAAACTCTGCAAGCCAGAAGGGAGTGGCAGGACATATTGAAAGTGTTGAAGGAGAAAAACCTGCAACCAAGACTACTCTACCCAGCAAGGATCTCATTCAGATTTGATGGAGAAATTAAAACCTTTACAGACAAGCAAAAGCTGAGAGAGTTCAGCACCACCAAACCAGCTCTACAACAACTGCTAAAGGAACTTCTCTAGGCAAGAAACACAAGAGAAGGAAAAGACCTACAATAACGAACCCAAAACAATTAAGAAAATGGGAATAGGAACACACATATCGATAATTACCTTAAATGTAAATGGACTAAATGCTCCCACCAAAAGACACAGATTGGCTGAATGGATACAAAAACAAGACCCTTACATATGCTGTCTACAAGAGACCCACTTCAGACCTAGAGACACATACAGACTGAAAGTAAGGGGATGGAAAAAGGTATTTCATGCAAATGGAAACCAAAAGAAAGCTGGAGTAGCAATTCTCATATCAGACAAAATAGACTTTAAAATAAAGACTATTAGAAGAGACAAAGAAGGACACTACATAATGATCAAGGGATCGATCCAAGAGGAAGATATAACAATTGTAAATATTTATGCACCCAACATAGGTGCACCTCAATACATAAGGCAAATACTGACAACCATAAAAGGGGAAATCGACAGTAACACATTCATAGTAGGGGACTTTAACACCCCACTTTCACCAACGGACAGATCATCCAAAATGAAAATAAATAAGGAAACACAAGCTTTAAATGATACATTAAACGAGATGGAGTTAATTGATATTTATAGGACATTCCATCCAAAAACAACAGAATACACATTTTTTTCAAGTGCTCATGGAACATTCTCCAGGATAGATCATATCTTGGGTCACAAATCAAGCCTTGGCAAATTTAAGAAAATTGAAATTGTATCAAGTATCTTTTCCGACCACAACGCTATGAGACTCGATATCAATTACAGGAGAAGATCTGTAAAAAATACAAACACATGGAAGCTAAACAATACACTACTTAATAACGAAGTGATCACTGAAGAAATCAAAGAGGAAATCAAAAAATACCTAGAAACAAATGACAATGGAGACACGACGACTCAAAATCTATGGGATGCAGCAAAAGCAGTTCTAAGAGGGAAGTTTATAGCAATACAATCTTACCTTAAGAAACAGGAAACATCTCGAATAAACAACCTAACCTTGCACCTAAAGCAATTAGAGAAAGAAGAACAAAAAAACCCCAAAGTTAGCAGGAGGAAAGAAATCATAAAAATCAGATCAGAAATAAATGAAAAAGAAATGAAGGAAACGATAGCAAAGATCAATAAAACTAAAAGCTGGTTCTTTGAAAGGATAAACAAAATTGATAAACCATTAGCCAGACTCATCAAGAAAAAAAGGGAGAAGACTCAAATCAATAGAATTAGAAATGAAAAAGGAGAAGTAACAACTGACACTGCAGAAATACAAAAGATCATGAGAGATTACTACAAGCAACTCTATGCCAATAAAATGGACAACCTGGAAGAAATGGACAAATTCTTAGAAAGGCACAACCTGCCAAGACTGAATCAGGAAGAAATAGAAAATATGAACAGACCAATTACAAGCTATAACAACCCTCAAGGAAGACTCCACAGCCTGGCTCTGAATTAACAGTTACTCTGGGGGAGGGAGACGCAAGAGGGAGAGGATATATGGGGATGTATGTATACATATAGCTGATTCACTTTGTTATACAGCAGAAACTAACACACCATTGTAAAGCAGTTATACTCCAATAAAGATGTTTAAAAAAAAAATAAAATAAATAAATAAATATTTGACAGATTAAAAAAAAAAAAAGAAAAGGAAAGGAAAAAAAAGGAATCCAAATTGGAAAACAATAAATAAAGCTGTCACTGTTTGCAGATGACATGATACTATACATAGAGAATCCTAAAGATGCTACCAGAAAAGTACTAGAGCTAATCAATGAATTTGGTAAAGTAGCAGGATACAAAATTAATGCACAGAAATCTCTGGCATTCCTATACACTAATGATGAAAAATCTGAAAGAGAAATCAAGAAAACACTCCCACTTACCATTGCAACAAAAAGAATAAAATATCTAGGAATAAACCTACCTAAGGAGAGAAAAGACCTGTTTGCAGAAAATTATAAGACACTGATGAAAGAAATTAAAGAAGATACAAATAGATGGAGAGATATACCATGTTCTTGGATTGGCAGAATCAACATTGTGAAAATGTCTCTAGTATCCAAAGCAATCTACAGATTCAATGCAATCCCTATCAAACTATCACTGGCATTTTCCACAGAACTAGTACAAAAAAAAAATCACAATTTTTATGGAAACGCAAAAGACCCCAAATAGCCAAAGCAATCTTGAGAACACAAAATGGAGCTGGAAGAATCAGGCTTTTTGACTTCAGATTATACTACAAAGCTACAGTAATCAAGACAGTATGGTACTGGCACAAAAACAGAAAGACAGATTAATGAAACAGGATAGAAAGCCCAGAGATAAAGCCACGCACATAAGGTCACCTTATCTTTGATAAAGGAGGCAGGAATGTACAGTGGAGAAAGGACAGCCTCTTCAATAAGTGGTGCTGGGAAAACGGGACAGGTACATGTAAAAGTATGAGATTAGATCACTCCTTAATGCCTTACAAAAAAAATAACCTCAGAATGGATTAAGCACCTAAGTGTAAGGCCAGAAACTATCAAACTCTTAGAGGAAAACATAGGCACAACATTCTATGACCTAAATCACAGCAAGATCCTTTTTGACCCACCTCCTAGAGAAAGGAAAATAAAAACAAAAGTAAACAAATGGGACCTAATGAAACTTCAAAGCTTTTGCACAGTAAAGGAAACCATAATCAAGACCAAAAGACAACCCTCAGAATGGGAGAAAATATTTGCAAATGAAGCAACTGACAAAGGATTAATTTCCAAAACTTACAAGCAACACATGCATCTCAATAACAAAAAAACAAACAATCCAATCCAAAAATGGGCAGAAGACCTAAATAGACATTTCTCCAAAGAAGATATACAGACTGCCAACAAACACATGAATGAATGTTCAACATCATTAATCATTAGGGAAATGCAAATCAAAACTACAATGAGATATCATCTCACACCTGTCACAATGGCCATCAACAAAATATCTAGAATCAATAAATGCTGGAGAGGGTGTGGAGAAAAGGGAACACTCCTGCACTGCTGGTGGGAATGTGAATTGGTACAGCCACTATGGAGAAAAGTATGGAGGTTCCCTAAAAAACTACAAATGGAAGTGCCATATGACACAGCAATCCCCCTACTGGGCATATACCCTGAGAAAACCATAATTCAAAAAGAGTCATGTAACAAAATGTTCATTGCAGCTCTATTTACAATAGCCTGGAGATGGAAGCAACCTACCTGCCCATGATTGGATGAATGGATAAAGAAGATGTGGCACATATATACAATGGAATATTACTCAGCCATAAAAAGAAACGAAATTGAGCTATTTGTAATGAGGTGGATAGACCTAGAGTCTGTCATACCGAGTGAAGTAGGTCAGAAAGAGAAAGACAAATACCATATGCTAACACATATATATGGAATTTAAGAAAAAAAATATCATGAAGAACCTAGGGGTAAGACGGGAATAAAGACACAGACCTACTGGGAACAGACTTGAGGATATGGGGAGGGGGAAGCATGAGCTGTGACAAAGCGAGAGAGAGGCATGGACATATACACACTACCAAACTTAAGGTAGATAGCTGGTGGGAAGCAGCCGCATAGCACAGGGATATCAGCTCGGTGTTTTGTGACCGCCTGGAGGGGTGGGATTGGGAGGGTGGGGGGGAGGGAGACAGAAGACGGGAGAGATATGGGAACATATGTATATGTATAACTGATTCGCTTTGTTATAAAGCAGAAAGTAACACACCATTGTAAAGCAATTATACCCCAGTAAAGGTTTTTTGAAAAAAAAATAATAAAATAAAATAAAATAAAATAAAATAAAATAAAAAAGAATAAAGAGGGCTTCCATGGTGGTGCAGTGGTTGAGAATCCGCCTGCCAATGCAGGGAACATGGGTTCGTGCCCCAGTCCAGGAGGATCCCACATGCCATGGAGCGGCTGGGCCCATGAGCCATGGCTGCTGAGCCTGCGCATCCGGAGCCTGTGATCGCAGCGGGAGTGGCCACAACAGTGAGAGGCCCACGTATGGCAAAAAAAAAAAAAATTTAAATATTATCAAAATGAATCCAACAATCTATGAAAAGAATTATACACCATAATGAAATGAGATTTATCTCTGGTATGCAAGGCTGGTTCACCATTCAAAAATCAATTAATATAATACATCACAACAGCAGGCTATAACAGGAAAACCACATGATAATATTAATAGATGCAGAAAATGCACTTGATGAAATCCAACACCCATTCAATGTAAAAACTCTAAGTAAAATAAGGACAGAGGGAAACTTTCACAACTTGATAAAGAATATCTACAAGTAGCTTAAAGCTAACATAATACTTAATGGAGAGAAACTTAAAACTTCACACTAAGATTAGAGACAAGGAAAGAATGTCTGTTCTCATCACTTTTTTTTACATTGTACTGGAAGTTCTAGATAATTCAGTAAGATAAGAAAATGAAATAAAATGTATACATATTGGGAAGGAAGAAATAAAATGGTATTTGTTCACAGATGACATAACAACTTATGCAGAAAATCCAAAATAATCAACACCAAAACAAGCTCCTGGAACTCATATACCATTATAGAAAGATTCTGGTATTCAAGGTTAATTAACAAAAGTTAATTGTTTTTCTGTACACCAGCAACACACAAGTAAAATTTGAAATATACATCTGTTAAATTTATATTATATATAAAATAAAACCACTAAAAATTGAAAGAAACACTTAGGTATACATTTACAAAATAAGTACAAGATCTTTATAAGGAAAACAAAGCAAACAAAAGCTCTGATAAACAAAATCATTGAAGAAATAAATAAATGGAGAGATATTCCATGTTCATGGATAGAAAGACAATAATGTCAAGATGACAGTTCTTCCCAACTTGAACTATACAGTGAAACCCTAATAAAAATCTCTAGAGATACTTTATGAATATTGATATATAATTCTAAATTTTATATGGAGAGACAAAAAACCCAGAATAGCCAACACAATAATGGAGAACAATGCTGAAATACTGACACTATCCTCTTCAAACTTACTCTAAAACTATAGTAATCAAGATACTGTCATACCAGTGAAATAAAATACTAGTACATCAATGGAAAAAATAGCCCATAAAAAGTCCCACATAAAAATAATCAACTGATCTTTGACAGAGGAACAAAAATAGTCATTTGCACTAATGGTGCAGAACAACTGATCCCCTGAATGCAATCTTCATCATCATTATCTAGACACAGACGTTATATCCTGCAGAATAATAAAGTTGAAATGCATCACTGATCTAAATGAAAAATAAAAGTAAACCTAGATGATATTGCATATCACAATGACTTTTTTATCTACAACGCGAAAGACGCAATCCATGGAAGAAACAATCAATAAGCTGGACTGTATTATATTTAAAACTTCTTGGAAGAGAGACCTAATTGGTGAAGTAGGAGGAAGCTGAGCTCACATTTCTCATGAACACATCAAAAGTACAAATACATATGGAGTGTCTCTCACTGAAATTGACCTAGGGATTAACTGAACAACTCTCCACAACCAAGGCTGTAAATAAAGATCCACACAGAGTCTGGTAGGGAGGAAAAGCAATCTGGTCAGCACTCCCACTGCTAGTGGGGGACACAATAAGGAAGAAAAATGTCAGACTTGAGGATCCTCCCTGGGAGCAAGAGGTTTGAGCCACATATTAGGCACCCCAGCTGCGGAGTCTGACACTGGAAAGAGAAGTGTCCTTAACCATTTTGAAAACCAGTAGGACAAACCAAATGGTTGTAAGACTCAAACCAAGACTCAACTCTTGGAGAGCCTGTGCACAAACTTTCTTACTCCCAGTCACAGCATGGAGGCAGCAGATTGAAAACTGCCTAGGACACTGGCTGGCTTGGGAGAATTGGCCCAGCATGGAATTAAGCCTGTACTGGGCTCCTATTCCAGTCCCTCAAGCCCAGGCATTGCTCCCCACTAAGACCTTTATCAATAAGAGTGTGCATACTTGAAGGGAATGGGGTCAACTTGGATGCCTGTCCTGCCTCTGACCAAGGTAAAGGCAGCCACTGCCAGTGCACACTTTGGTACACACACTCAGAAAGGAGCGATGTTAGCTCCAGGGCAGAGACCACCAATAAAGGAGTGCCAATTCTTGTGTATGGTTGGAATGGAATGAAGCTAGTTCCAGGGTGGAGATCATCATTGTATGAGTGAGTGTCCCTGTGCACACTTGGGAGATGGAGAGGTCCACTCATTGGTATGGCACCAAGCCCTCTGGCCCAGACCTAGCTTCTAACCAATTTGCACACATCAGGGAAAGAGTGAAACCAGCACAGAAGTGCAGCCCTAAGCCCTCAGGCCCCAGCCATGCCCCAAACCAAGCTGGGGACAGCCAACACACTCAGGAGGAAGCCAACACACTCAGGAGGAAACCAACTCCCTCAGAGCTCTGGCTCTAGTCCATCCAACCCATCCCTACCTTCCACCAAGGTGGTGGCTGCCAGGACACCTCATCAGCCTATGTTCACTTCAGAACCAGCTCATGCACCAAAGCCACACATATTGCATAAGGAAGATCCCACACAATGTAACTCCTTCAAGGAAAGGTAACAGACAGAAAAAGAAAAAAAAATGGGAAAACAGAGAAATATGAATCAAACAAAAGAACATAAAAGAAAAAAATTACTGTAAAAAATCCTAATAAAACACAGGTAAATATTTTACCTGATAAGGAGTCCAAAAGAATAGTAACAAAAATGTTCACTGAAGTGGGGAAAAGAATAAATGAACACAGTAGGAATTTTAATACAGACCTGGAACATATAATCAGACAGAGCTGAAGAATACATTAAATAAAATGAAAAATACACTAGATGGAATTAACAACAGATTAGATGATACAGAAGAATGCATAAGCCATCTGGAAGATAGAATGATGAAAATCACACAATTAGCAGAGCAAAAAGAAAAAAATTGAAAAATGGGAATAGTTTAAGGGACCTCTGAGAGAGCATCAAGCATAGTAATGTTCATATTTTGGAGGTCCCAGAAGGAGAAAAGAGAGAAAGGGGTCAAATATATATGTGATTAAATTATGGATGAAAATTTCCCAAAACTGAAGTAGGAAAGATACCCAGGCACAGGAAGCACACAGAGTCCCAAACAGATGAGCCAAAAGAGACCCACACCAAGACATACTATAATTTAAATGGCAAATGTTAAAGATAAAGAGAAAATTCTAAAGGCAACCAAAGAAAAAGAAAGACTTGCATACAAGGGAACCCTCTTAAGGCTATCAGCTGATTTTTCTGCAGAAATTTTGCAGGCCAAATGAGAGTGGCATGATGTATTTAAAGTCATGAAAGGAAAAAAAGAAAAAAAAACTACAACCTAGGATATTCTATCCAGTAAGGTGTTATACTTCAGAATTGAAAGTGAGATAAAGAGCTTCTCAAACAAGCAAAAAGTAAAAAAGTTCCAAAGTACTAAACTAACTTTATAAAAAGTATTAAAGAGTCTTCTTTACGTGAAAAAGAAAAGGCCACAAAAAGAAATAAGAAATTAAAGGAAGGGGAAAATCCAACTGGTAACAACAAATAAAGGCTATGGACCAAACATTTTAATAAGCTAGTACAAATGTTAAAAGACAAAAATCGTAAAATGAACTATAACTACAATAAACAGTAAAGGCATAGACATGAAGATGTAAAATAAGGCATCAAAAACACAAAACATGGGGGGCTTCCCTGGTGGTGTGGTGGTTGAGAGTCCGCCTGCCAATGCAGGGGACACGGGTTCATGCACCGGTGGATCCCACATGCCACGGAGTGGCTGGACCCGTGAACCATGGTCACTGAGCCTGCACGTCTGGAGCCAGTGCTCCACAACAGGAGAGGACACAAGCATGAGAAGCCCGTGTACCGCAAAGAAAAAAGAAAAAAAACATGGAGTGGGGAGTAAAGAGCATAGAGCCTTTAGAAAGTGTTTGAACTCAAATGATTATCAGTCTTAAAAAAATAGATACAGGTATAGGTCAACATATATGAAATACATGGTACCCACAAATCAAAAACCTACAACAGATGTACAAAAACTACAGAGAAAGGAACACAAACATATCACTAAAAAAAAATCATCAAACCACAAGGGAAAATAATAAAGAACAGAGAAGACTACAAAAAACAACCAGAAAACAGGTAACAAAATGTCAATAAGTAAAAACTGATATATAATCACTGAAATGTCAATTGACTAAATTCTCCACTAAGGAGACATAGAGTAGCTGATTGGATTTTACAAAATGACCCATCAATATTCAGCCTACAAGAGTCCTACTTTAAAGCTAAAGAAACACACACACATGCTTAAAGTGAGGGGATAGAAAAATATATTCCATGAAAATGGAAATGAAAAGAAAGCTAGGGTAGCTTTTTTCTGTTATAGGGTAACATATAACAGACAATGTAGATTTTATTAAAAAAAGTCTGCAATACAAGAAAAATTAGGGCATTATTTATTTATATAGGGAACAGTAAAAGGAGGAGTTACATTCATAAATATATATGCATCTAATATAGGAGCTTATAAGTATATAAAGCAAATACTAACAGACTTAAAGGAAGAAATTGACAATAATACAATAATAATAATTGACACACTAGAACAGTTAGACTTGTAGATATGTACAGGACATTTCATACAAAAACAGCAGACTACACATTCTTCTAAACAGCACATGAAGCATTCTTTAGGATAGATCATGTGCTAGGCCACAAAATAAGTCTCAACAAATTTAAGATAATAGTAAATATATCAAGCATCTTTTTCAACCACAACAGTATGAAACTAGAAAACAATTAAAGAAAGAAAATGGAAAAATGACAAATACATGGAGACTAAACAAAATGTTACTAAAAGACCCAATGGATCAATGAACCAATCAAAGTGGAAATGGGGAATAACCAGAGAAAATAAATATAAAAACACAACTTTCCAAAACCTATGGGCTGCAGCAAAAGCAGTTCTAGGAAGGAAGTTTATAGTAATAAATGTCTACCTCAAGAAACAAGAAAAATCTCACATGAACAACTTAACTTACCATCTAAAGGAGTAGAAAAAGAAAAACAAAGCCCAAAGTCAGCATATGAAAGAAACAATAAAGATCAAAGAGGAAGTAGGTAGAGGTTAAGTAAACAATTGGAAAGATTAATGAAAGCAAGAGTTATTTTTGAAAAGATAAATAAAATTGATAAGCCTTTAGCCAGGTTCCTTAAAAATAGAGAGAGAGAGAGAGAGAGGACTCAAATAAAACAAGAAATGAAAGAGAGGAAATTACAACAGATATCACAAAATACAAACAGTCATAATAGACTACTCTGAAAATTTATATGCCAAAAACTTAGACAACCTAGAAAAAAATGGATAAATTCCTAGAAATATACAAACTTACAAACTGGGAAGAAATACATAATCTGAACCGACTGAATACTAGCATAGAAATTGAATCAGTAATCAAAAATTCCAAACAAACAAAAGTCTAGGACCAGACAGATTCATAGGAGAATTCTTGCAAGCATATAAAAAAGAGTTAATACTTATCCTTCTCAAACTAGTACAAAAAAAGAAAAATTGAAGGGAAGGGAATGCTCCCCAATTCATTCTATGTGGCTAGCATCACCCTGATACCAAAACCGGACAAAGACATTATAAAAACAGAAAATTATAGGCCAATATCCCTGATGAATATAGATGCAAAATATCCTCAACATAATATTAGCAGATAATTCCCAACAGTATATAAAATGAGTCATACATCAAGATCAAGTGGGACTTATTCCAGTGATGCAAAGATGGTTCAATATCTGCAAGTCAATCAATGAGATACACCACATCAACTAAAAGAAGAATACAAAACACATCATGATCTCAATAGATGCATAAAAGACATTTGATGAAATTCAAAATACCAGTCATGATAAATAATCTCAACAAAGTTGGTATAAATGGAACATACTTCAACATAATAAATGCCACAACTAACATCATACTCAATAGTGAAAAATTGAAAGCTTTTCTTCTAAAATTAGGAAAAAACTAAGAATGGTCATTCTCAACATTTCTATTTAACAGAGTATTGGAAATTCTAGCCTCAGCAATCAGACAAGAAAAAAAAAATGAAATAATTCAAATTGGAAGGAAGAAGTAAAACTGTTTCTATGCACAGATGATATGATACTATATAAAGAAAACCCTAAAGTCTCCACAAAAAGAACTAATAGAACTAATAAATGAATTCAGTAATGTTTCAGAATACAAGATTAACATACAGACATCTATTGATTCTCCATGTACTAATAATTAACTCTCAGAAAAAGAAAGCAAGAAGACAATCCCATTTAAAATTGCCTCAAAATGAATAAAACACCTAGGAATAAATTTAGCCAAGGTGGTGAAACACCTATACTGTGAATAAATAAAAGATATACTGTGTTCATGAATTGGAACAATTAATATTGTTAAATTGTCTATACTACCTAAGCAATCTATAGATTTAATGCAATCTCTATAAAAACACCCATGAAATTTTTCATATGACTGGAAAAAATAATTCTAAAATTTGTATGGAACCACAAAATATCCTAAACAGCCAAAGTAATTTTGAGAAAATAAAGTTGGAGGTATCACACTCCCTGACTTCAGACTGTACTACAAAGCTACAATAGCTAAGAGAGCATGGTAGTGGCAAAAAGAACAAACACATAGGTCAAGAGAACAGAACAGAGAATACAGAAATAAACCCACATATTTATGGTCAATTAATCTATGAGAAAGTAGACAAAAATATACAATGGTGAAAAGACAGTGTCTTCAATAAGTGGTGTTGGGAGAACTTGACAGTTTCATGTAAAATAATAAAATAAAAATATTTTCTCACACCATATACAAATGTAAACTGAAAGTGAATTAAAGACCTAAATGTGTCGGGGAAGGCGGAAGATGGCGGAAGAGTAAGACGCGGAGATCACCTTCCTCCCCACAGATACACCAGAAATACATCTACACGTGGAACAACTCCTACAGAACACCTACTGAAGGCTGGCAGAAGACCTCAGACCTCCCAAAAGGCAAGAAACTCCCCACGTACCTGGGTAGGGCAAAAGAAAAAACAGAGACAAAAGAATAGGGACGGCACCTGCACCAGTGGGAGGGAGCTGTGAAGGAGGAAAAGTTTCCACACTCTAGGAAGCCCCTTCGCGGGCGGAGACTGCGGGAGGCGGAGGGGGGAGCTTCGAAGCTGCGGAGGAGTGCACAGCAACGGGTGCGGAGGGCAAAGCGGGGAGATTCCCGCACAGAGGATCGGTGCCGACCGGCACTCACCAGCCCGAGAGGCTTGTCTGCTCACCCGCCGGGGCGGGCGGGGCTGCGAGCTGAGGCCGGACTGGGGTTGGCGGCTTGAACATAGCCTGAAGGGGTTAGTGCACCACAGCTAGCCGGGAGGGAGTCCGGGGAAAAGCCTGCACCTGCAGAAGAGGCAGGAGACTTTTCCTTCCCTCTTTGTTTCCTGGGGCGTGAGGAGAGGGGTTTAAGAACGCTGCTTAAAGGAACTCCAGAGACAGGCGCGAGCCGCGGCTAAAAGCGCGGACCCCAGAGACGGGCGCGAGCCGCGGCTGAAAGCGCGGAATCCAGAGACGGGCGCGAGCCGCGGCTGAAAGCGCGGAATCCAGAGACGGGAGCGAGCCGCGGCTGAAAGCGCGGAATCCAGAGACGGGCGCAAGCCGCGGCTAAAAGCGCGGAACCTAGAGGCGGACGGGAGACGTTAAGGCTGCTGCTGCCGCCACCGAGGGGCCTGTGTGCGAGCACAGGTCACTCTCCACACCCCTCTTCCGCGGAGCCTGTGCAGCCCGCCACTGCCGGGTTCCCGGGATCCAGGGACAACTTCCCCGGGAGAGCGCACAGCGCGCCTCAGGCTGGTGCAAAGTCACGCCGGCCTTTGCCACCGCAGGCCCGCCCCGCACTCTGTTCCCCTCCGTCCCCGCTGGCCTGAGTGCGCCAGAGCCCCCAATCAGCGGCTCTTTTAACCCCATCCTGTCTGAGCAAAAAACAGACGCCCTCCAGCGATCTACACGCAGTGGCAGGGCCAAATCCAAAGCTTAGCCCTGGGAGCTGTGAGAACAAAGAAGAGAAAGGGAACTCTCTCCCAGCAGCCTCAGAAGCAGCGGATTAAAGCTCCACAATCAACTTGATGTACCCTACATCTGTGGAATACCTGAATAGACAACCAATCATCCCAAATTAAGGAAGTGGACTTTAGGAGCAAGATCTATGATTTTTTCCCTTTTCCTCTTTTTGTGAATGTGTATGTGTATGCTTCTGTGTGAGATCTTGTCTGTATAGTCTTGCTTCCACCATTTGTCCTAGGGTTCTATCCGTCCATGTTTTTTTTTTAATTTTTTTTTCTTCTTAATAATTAATTTTAATAACCTTATTATACTTTACCTTCGTTCTTTCTTTCTTTCTTTCCGTCCTTCCTTCCCTCCTTTAGACAACGAATCATCCCAAATTGAGGAGGTGGTCTCTGACAGCAAGATTTAGGATTTTTCCCCATTTACCTCTTTTAGTGAGGGTGTATGTGTATGCTTCTGTGTAAGATTTTGTCTGTATAGCTTTGCTTCCAACATTTGTCCTAAGGTTCTTTCCATCCCTTTTTTTTTTTTCTAAATAAGAATTTTTTAATTCAATAACTTTATTATACTTTATTTTATTTTTACTGTATCTTCTTTCTTTCTGTCTTCTTTCCTTCTTTCCCTCCTTCCTTCCTTCCTCCCTCCCTCCCTCCCTCCTTTCTTTCCTTCTTGCCTTCTTTCCTTCTTTGCTTCTTTCTTTCTTTCTTCCTTCCTTCCTACCCACCTTTCCTTCTTTCTTTCCTCATACTTCTACTAATTCCCTCTACTTTTTCTCCCTTTTATCCTGAGCCTGTGGATGAAAAGCTTTTGGTGCTCCAGCCAGGAGGCAGGGCTCTGCCTCTGAGGTAGGACAGCCAACTTCAGGACACTGATCAACAAGAGACCTCCCAGCTCCACATAATATCAAACGGCAAAAATCTCCCAGAGACCTCCATCTTAACACCAGCACCCAGCTTCACTCAACGACCAGCAAGCCACAGTGCTGGAAAACCTATGCCAAACAACTAGCAAAACAGGAACACAACCCCACCCATTAGCAGAGAGGCTGCCTAAAATCATAATAAGGCCACAGACACCCCCAAACACACCACCAGACGTGAACCTGCCCACTAGAGAGACAAGATCCAGCCTCATCCACCACAACACAGGTACTAGTCCCCTCTACCAGGAAGCCTACAAAACCCACTGAACCAACCTTAGCCACTGGAGACAGACATCAAAAACAGGAGGAACTACAAACCTGCAGCCTGCAAAAAGGAGACCCCAAACACAGTAAGATAAGCAAAATGAAAAGACAGAAAAACACACAGCAGATAAAGGAGCAAGATAAAAATGCACCAGACCTAACAAATGAAGAGGAAATAGGCAGTCTACCTGAAAGAGAATTCAGAATAATGATAGTAAGGTTGATCCGAAATCTTGGAGATAGAATGGACAATAGATTGGACAAAATGCAAGAATCAGTTAACAAGGACCTAGAAGAACTAAAGATGAAACAAGCAACGATGAACAACACAATAAATGAAATTAAAAGTACTCTAGATGGGATCAATAGCAGAATAACTGAGGCAGAAGAACGGATAAGTGACCTGGAAGATAAAATAGTGGAAATAACTACTGCAGAGCAGAATAAAGAAAAAAGAATGAAAAGAACTGAGGACAGTCTCAGAGACCTCTGGGACAACATTAAACGCACCAACATTCGAATTATAGGGGTTCCAGAAGAAGAAGAGAAAAAGAAAGGGACTGAGAAAATATTTGAAGAGATTAGACTTGAAAACTTCCCTAATATGGGAAAGGAAATAGTTAATCAAGTCCAGGAAGCACAGAGAGTCCCATACAAGATAAATACAAGGAGAAATACGCCAAGACACATATTAATCAAACTGTCAAAAATTAAATACAAAGAAAGCATATTAAAAGCAGCAAGGGAAAAACAACAAATAACACATAAGGGAATCCCCATAAGGTTAACAGCTGATCTCTCAGCAGAAACCCTACAAGCCAGAAGGGAGTGGCAGGACATACTGAAAGTGATGAAGGAGAAAAACATGCAGCCAAGACTACTCTACCCAGCAAGGATCTCATTCAGATTTGATGGAGAAATTAAAACCTTTACAGACAAGCAAAAGCTGAGAGAGTTCAGCACCACCAAACCAGCTTTACAACAAATGCTAAAGGATCTTCTCTAGGCAAGAAACACAAGAGAAGGAAAAGACCTATAATAATGAACCCAAAACAATTTAGAAAATGGGAATAGGAACATACATATCGATAATTACCTTAAATGTAAATGGGCTAAATGCTCCCACCAAAGGACACAGATTAGCTGAATGGATACAAAAACAAGACCCTTATATATGCTGTCTACAAGAGACCCACTTCAGACCTAGAGACACATACAGACTGAAAGTAAGGGGATGGAAAAAGATATTCCATGCAAATGGAAGCCAAAAGAAAGCTAGAGTAGCAATTCTCATATCAGACAAAATAGACTTTAAAATAAGGACTATTAAAAGAGACAAAGAAGGACACTACATAATGATCAAGGGATCGATCCAAGAAGAAGATATAACAATTGTAAATATTTATGCACCCAACATAGGAGCACCTCAATACATAAGGCAAATACTAACAGCCATAAAAGGGGAAATCGACAGTAACACATTCATAGTAGGGGACTTAAACACCCCACTTTCACCCATGGACAGATCATCCAAAATGAAAATAAATAAGGAAACACAAGCTTTAAATGATACATTAAACAAGATGGACTTAATTGATATTTATAGGACACTCCAGCCAAAAACAACAGAATACACATTTTTCTCAAGTGCTCATGGAACATTCTCCAAGATAGATCATATCTTAGGTCACAAATCAAGCCTTGGTAAATTTAAGAAAATTGAAATTGTATCAAGTATCTTTTCTGACCACAACGCCATGAGGCTAGATATTAATTACAGGAAAAGATCTGTAAAAAATACAAACACATGGAGGCTAAACAATACACTACTTAATAATGAAGTGATCACTGAAGAAATCAAAGAGGAAATCAAAAAATACCTAGAAACAAATGACAATGGAGACACAACGACCCAAAACCTGTGGGATGCAGCAAAAGCAGTTCTAAGGGGGAAGTTTATAGCAATACAAGCCCACCTTAAGAAGCAGGAAACATCTCGAATAAACAACCTAACCTTGCACCTCAAGCAATTAGAGAAAGAAGAACAAAAAAAACCCCAAAGCTAGCAGAAGGAAAGAAATCATAAAACTCAGATCAGAAATAAATGAAAAAGAAATGAAGGAAACAATAGCAAAGATCAATAAAACTAAAAGCTGGTTCTTTGAGAAGATAAACAAAATAGATAAACCACTAGCCAGACTCATCAAGAAAAAAAGGGAGAAGACTCAAATCAATAGAATTAGAAATGAAAAAGGAGAAGTAACAACTGACACTGCAGAGATAAAAGAGATCATGAGAGATTACTACAAGCAACTCTATGCCAATAAAATGGACAATCTGGAAGAAATGGACAAATTCTTAGAAATGCACAACCTGCCAAGACTGAATCAGGAAGAAATAGAAAATATGAACAGACCAATCACAAGCACTGAAATTGAAACTGTGATTAAAAATCTTCCAACAAAGAAAAGCCCAGGACCAGATGGCTTCACAGGCGAATTCTATCAAACATTTAGAGAAGAGCTAACACCTATCCTTCTCAAACTCTTCCAAAATATAGCAGAGGGAGGACCACTCCCTAACTCCTTCTACGAGGCCACCATCACACTGATACCAAAACCAGACAAGGATGTCACAAAGAAAGAAAACTACAGGCCAATATCACTGATGAACATAGATGCAAAAATCCTCAACAAAATACTAGCAAACAGAATCCAACAGCACATTAAAAGGATCATACATCAAGATCAAGTGGGGTTCATTCCAGGAATGCAAGGATTCTTCAATATACGCAAATCTATCAATGTGATAAACCATATTAACAAATTGAAGGAGAAAAACCATATGATCATCTCAATAGATGCAGAGAAAGCTTTTGACAAAATTCAACACCGATTTATGATAAAAACCCTGCAGAAAGTAGGCATAGAGGGAACTTTCCTCAACATAATAAAGGCCATATATGACAAGCCCACAGCAAACATCATCCTCAATGGTGAAAAACTGAAAGCATTTCCACTAAGATCAGGAACAAGACAAGGTTGCCCACTCTCACCACTATTATTCAACATTGTTTTGGAAGTTTTAGCCACAGCAATCAGAGAAGAAAAGGAAATAAAAGGAATCCAAATTGGAAAAGAAGAAGTAAAGCTGTCACTGTTTGCAGATGACATGATCCTATATATAGAGAACCCTAAAGATGCTACTAGAAAACTACTAGAGCTAATCAATGAATTTGGTAAAGTGGCAGGATACAAAATTAATGCACAGAAATCTCTGGCATTCCTATATACTAATGATGAAAAATCTGAAAGTGAAATCAAGAAAACACTCCCATTTACCATTGCAACAAAAAGAATAAAATATCTAGGAATAAACCTACCTAAGGAGACCAAAGACCTGTATGCAGAAAATTATAAGACACTGATGAAAGAAATTAAAGATGATATAAATAGATGGAGAGATATACCATGTTCTTGGATTGGAAGAATCAACATTGTGAAAATGACTCTACTACCCAAAGCAATCTATAGATTCAATGCAATCCCTATCAAACTACCACTGGCATTTTTCACAGAACTAGAACAAAAAATTTCACAATTTGTATGGAAACACAAAAGACCCCGAATAGCCAAAGCAATCTTGAGAACGAAAGAAGGAACTGGAGGAATCAGGCTCCCTGACTTCAGACTATACTACAAAGCTACAGTCATCAAGACGGTATGGTACTGGCACAAAAACAGAAAGATAGATCAATGGAACAGGGTAGAAAGCCCAGAGATAAACCCATGCACATATGGACACCTTATCTTTGATAAAGGTGGCAGTAATGTACAATGGAGAAAGGACAGCCTCTTCAATAAGTGGTGCTGGGAAAATTGGACAGGTACATGTAAAAGTATGAGATTAGATCACTCCCTAACACCATACACAAAAATAAGCTCAAAATGGATTAAAGACCTAAGTGTAAGGCCAGAAACTATCAAACTCTTAGAGGAAAACATAGGCAGAACACTCTATGACATAAATCAAAGCAAGATCCTTTCTGACCCACCTCCTAGAGTAATGGAAATAAAAACAAAAATAAACAAATGGGACCTAATGAAACTTCAAAGCTTTTGCACAGCAAAGGAAACCATAAACAAGACCAAAAGACAACCCTCAGAATGGGAGAAAATATTTGCAAATGAAGCAACCGACAAAGGATTAATCTCCAAAATTTACAAGCAGCTCATGCAGCTCAATAACAAGAAAACAAACAACCCAATCCAAAAATGGGCAGAAGACCTAAACAGACATTTCTCCAAAGAAGATATACAGACTGCCAACAAACACATGAAAGAATGCTCAACATCATTAATCATTAGAGAAATGCAAATCAAAACTACAATGAGATATCATCTCACACCAGTCAGAATGGCCATCATCAAAAAATCTAGAAACAATAAATGCTGGAGAGGGTGTGGAGAAAAGGGAACCCTCTTGCACTGCTGGTGGGAATGTGAATTGGTTCAGCCACTATGGAGAACAGTATGGAGGTTCCTTAAAAAACTACAAATAGAACTACCATATGACCCAGCAATCCCACTACTGGGCATATACCCTGAGAAAACCATAATTCAAAGAGAGTCATGTACCAAAATGTTCATTGCAGCTCTATTTACAATAGCCCGGAGATGGAAACAACCTAAGTGCCCGTCATCGGATGAATGGGTAAAGAAGATGTGGCACATATATACAATGGAATATTACTCAGCCATAAAAAGAAACGAAATTGAGCTATTTGTAATGAGGTGGATAGACCTAGAGTCTGTCATACAGAGTGAAGTAAGTCAGAAAGAAAAAGATAAATACCGTATGCTAACACATATATATGGAATTTAAGAAAAAAAAATGTCATGAAGAACCTAGGGGTAAAGCAGGAATAAAGACGCAGACCTCTTAGAGAACGGACTTGAGGTTATGGGGAGGGGGAAGGGTGAGCTGTGACAGGGCGAGAGAGAGTCATGGGCATATACACACTAACAAATGCAGTAAGGTAGATAGCTAGTGGGAAGCAGCCGTATGGCACAGGGATATTGGCTCGGTGCTTTGCGACAGCCTGGAGGGGTGGGATGGGGAGGGTGGGAGGGAGGGAGACGCAACAGGGAAGACATATGGGAACATATGTTTATGAATGACTGATTCACTTTGTTATAAAGCAGAAACTAACACACCATTGTAAAGCAATTATACCCCAATAAAGATGTTAAAAAAAAAAAAAAAGACCTAAATGTAAGACTGTAAGCCATAAAACGTCTAGAGGGAAACATTGATAGGGCACACTTTGTCATAAATCTTAGCAATATATATACGGATTTTTCTCTTCAGGTAAGGGAAACCAAAACACAAATGAACAAATGTCCCCTAATTAATCCTAAAGGCTTTTGCACAGCAATGGAAACAGTCAACAAAATGAAAAGACAACCTACTGAATTGGAGAAAATATTTACAAATCATATGTCTGATAAGTGGGTTAATATCTAAAATTTATAAAGAGCTCATAAAACTCAATATTTAAAAAAACTATCTGATTAAGAAATTGAGCAGAAGACCTGTACAGTTATATTGCTAAAGAACACATACACATGGCTAACAAGCAGGAGAGAAGATGCTCTACATCCCTAAATCTCAGGGAAATGCAAATCAAAACCAAAATGACTTATCACCTCAAACCCGTCAGAATGGCTAGCACTTAAAAGACAACAAATTATAAATATTGTCGTAGATGTGGAGAAAAGGAAACCCCAGTTCACTGTTGCAGTAATATAAATTGATATCACCACTATGGAAAATAGTATAAAGATTCCTAAATAAATTAATAATATAACTACTATGTGATCCAGAAACTCCACTATTGGATATATAGCCAAAAAAAATGAAGACACTAATTCTAAAATGTACATGCACCTCAATATTCATGTGAACATCCTTTACAATAGTCAACTTATGGAAGCAGCCTAACTGTCCACCAACAGATGAATGGCTAAAGAAGTTGTAATATATACAATAGAATATTACTCAGCCATTAAAAGAATGAAATGCTGCCATTTGCAACAACATGGATGGACCTGGACGGTATTAGGCTTAGTGAAGTAAGTCAGACTGGGAATGAAAAATACTGTATATTTTCACTTATATATGAAATTTTAAAAACAACCAAACAGATGAAAATAACAAAACTAGAACAGACACATAGATACAGAGAACAAACTAGTGGTTAGCAGCAGAGAGAGGAGAAGGTGGGTGGGCAACATAGGGGAAGGGGATTAAGAAGTACAAACTATTAGGTACTAAATAAATTATTGATACAAATATATAATGTACAGCACAGAGAATACAACTAATATTTGATAATAACTTTAAATGGAATATAATCTATAGAGACTTCAAATCACTATATTGTACCCCTGAAACTAATATAACTTTGTAAACCAACTACATTTCAATAAAAATAAATAAAAATAAATTAATTAATAAAATTAAAAACTCCTTCTCTGAAAGATAATGTTAAGCAAATGAGAAGCCATTCCACATACTGGCAGAAAGTATTTGTGAAAGAAGAGCCTTATAAATGACTGCTATCCAAAATATACAAAGAATACTAAATATTCAACAGTAAGAAAACAAATAATTTAAAAATGTGCAAATGATCTCAAAAGACACTTCACAAAAGAAGACATATAAATGGTGAAAAAGCATATAAAAATATGCTCTACATTATAGGTCAACAGAGAAAGGCAAATGCAAATAAGATAGCAATATTCACCTATAAGAAAGGCCAAAATCCAGGACATTGATAATACCAAATACTAGTGAAAATGTGATGTAACAACTCTCATTACTTGCTGGTGGGAATGAACAATAGTACAGCCATTTTGGAGGACATTTTTGTTGTTCCTTTCAAAACTAAACATACTCTTACCATACAATTCAGCAATCACACACCTTGTTATTCATCCAAAGGGATGAAAACTTACATCAACCTAAAAAAATGCACAAGGATGTTCAGAGCAGTTTTATTCATAACTGCCATATCATTATTGCAACCATAATGTTCTTCCGAAGGTGAATGGATAAATAAACTGTGGTATAACCAGATAATGGAATATTAATTAACACTGAAAATATATAAATTATTGAGCTATGAAAAGACATGGAGGAAACTTAAGTGCATTTTACTAAATGAAAGAAACCAATTTGAAAAGTGTACACAATGTGTGATTTCAACTGCATGACATTCTGGAAAGGCAAAGCTACGACATCAGTAAAAATGACAATAGTTGCAGGTTTACCCAGGTGAGAAAAATTAAATAGGTGGAGCCAAGTGACTTTTAGGTAAGTGAAACTATGCTGTATGATACCATAGTATTAGGTATATGTCATTGTACATTTCTCCAAATACTTACAATATACAACACCTAGCATGAATGTTAATGGAAAATATGGAGTTTGGGTGTTAATAATGTGTCAACATAGGTTCATCAATTGTTAAAAATGTATCATTCTAGTGGGGAATGTTGATAATTGAAGAAGCCATGTATGTGGGGGGCAAGGAATATATGAGAAATTCCTGTACATCCCCTTCAATTATGCCTTGAACCTTAAACTGCTCTAAAAACGTAAACAATTTATTTTTTTAAAAACAGAGGATATCAACATAAGACGATCAAGCAGAAAAGAATAATTTACAATAGATGACAAGTTATTTGAAAATATATACAATCAAAGGAAAAAATAAAAATGAATAAAAAAGAATTAAAAAAGCTTATGGAATTTGTGGAATATAGGAAAAATTATTAATATAAATATTATGGAAATCCCAGAAGTAGAATACAGAGGAACAGATGGAGAAATATTCCTGGAAGAAATAATGGCTGGACACTTCCCCAAAATGGAGAAACATATGGACATCCAGGTACATGAAGCTCAAAACGCTCTAAAGAAATTCAACATAAAGATGACTTCACCAAGACACATAATCAAGAGTAAAAATCAAGTAAAAAGAATTTTGAAACTTGTAAGAGAAATGAGACTCATTAAATACAAAGGAATCCCCTTAAGGCTCTAGGCAATTTCACAAAAGAACCAATGCAGGCCAGAAGAGAGAGGGAAGATATTTTTAAGGTGTTGAAGGAAACAAAAACCCTGACAACCAGGAATATGACATAACATAAAGCTCTTCAAGAATGAAGAGATGTAGACAATTTCCCCCCCAAAAAAAAACAGGAGTTAGCCATCATGGGAGTTAAGCATTACCAGACCTGATTTACAAGAAATACTAAAAGGTATTTCTTCAAGCTGAAATGAAGGATGTCAATTAGAAACATGAAAACATATGAAAGTATAAAACTCACTAGAAAATGAAAGTGTATACACAAATTCAGAAAACACTAATACAGTAATTGTGGTGTAAAAATCACATAACTAGCATAAAACTAAAAAGCACATAAGTTAGTTGTCAATGTATGCACAATATAAAAAGATGTAAATGGTGATACCAAAACCAAAAAATATTATGAGAATAAAAGGCTAGAGTTTTTGTATGTGATCAAATTTAACATGTTACTAGATTAAAATAGACAACTATAATTATAAGATATTTTGTGAAATCCTTATGGTAACCAACAAGCAAAAATCTATAGTGTATACATATATTGTAAAGAAAAAATAATCAAAGCATACACTACAGAAAGTCATCAAATTAAAAAAAAGACATAAAGAGAGGAAAAAAGAAACAGAGGAACTACAAAACAGCCAGAAAACAATAAGATGGCAATGGTAAATCCTTACCCTTTAATGATTAATTTAAATATAAATGAATTGAGTTATCAAATCAAAAGATATAGAGACTGAATAAATTTAAAAAGAGACCAAACTATATAGTGCCTATTAGAGGCTTCCCCAAGGACACACATAGATGGAAGAGTAAAGGGATACAAAAAGATATTCCATAAAAATAGAAGTTAAAGAGCTGTACTTATATCAAACAAAACAGTATTTAAGTAAAAAACTTTCTCTATAGCCAGAGAAGGTCATTATATAATGATAAAGGGGGGTCAATTAACAAGAGGATATAACAACTGTAAATATATATGCACCCAACATTGGCACATCTTAATATAGAGAGTAAATATTAACAGAACTAAACAGAGAAATAAAATAGAAGGGATGTATACTTCAATATAATGAAGGCCATATATGCCAATACCACAGCCAAAACTCATACTCAATGATGAAAAGCTGAAAGCAATTCCTCTAAGATCAAGAAGAAAACAAATGTGAACATTCTCACCACTTCTATATGACATAGTGCTGGAAGTCCTAGCTAGAGCAATTATGCAAACCATATCTATTGTTCATGAAGTGGAAGAATTTATATTGTGAAAATGTTCATAATACCCAAAGCAATCTACAGATTCAGTGCAATAGTTATGAAAATTTCAATGGAATTTTTCACAGAAATTATAAGAAAAATTGAAAAATTCACATGGCATCACAAAAGACCCTGAATAACAAAAACAATATTTAACAAGAAGAACAAAATTCTTGGTATCACACTTCCTGACTTCAAATTATATTACACACCTATAGTAATCCAAACAGTATGGTGCTGGCATAAAAATAGACACTAAGAAGAATGGAACAGAATAGGTAACTATTTTACCTAATTTCATAGAGGCAAAGAGAAGCAAAAATGAGAAAATGAGAGGAATTTGTCTCAATTAAAAGATCAAGAGAAACCCCCCTAAAAAGAACTAATAAAATAAACAATTAACTAGAAAAGAATTCAAAGTATTAGTAATACTAATGCAAACTTATTTAGGAAAAAGAGTAAATGAACACAGTGAGAAGTTTATCATGGGATTAGAAATATAAACAATAATCAGCCAGGACCAAAGAATACAATAACTAAAATGAAAAATACACTAGAAGGAATGAACAGCAGAGTAGGTGGTACAGAAAAGTGTATAAGTGATCTGGAAGATTGAATAATGGGAATCACCTAATTAGAACAAAAAAAAGATAAAAAAAATTAAAACATTTAAAGGGATATTTGGTATAACATCATGCATACCAACATTCACATTATAGGGGTCCAAGAATGAAAAAGGGACAGAAGGGGTTCAAAAATGTATTTAATGAAATTATGAAAACTTCCAAAACCTAAATAAGGAAACAGATATCCAGGTAGAATAAGCACAAACAATCTCAAACAAGATGAACCCAAACAGGCACACAACAAGAAATATAATTAACATGGTCAAAGTTAAAGAAGAAGAGAAAATTCTAAGGTAGCAAGAGCAAAACAAAGAATCATATACAATGGAACCCCCATAAGGCTATCAGCTGATTATTCTGATGAAAATTTGAAGACCAGAACACAGTGGCATGATATACTTAAAGAGCTAAAAGTGAAAAACCTGCAACCTAGTATACTCCACCCAGCAAGATTATCATTTAGAATTGAAAGAGAGATCAAGAACTTCTCAGGCAAGCAAAAACTAAAGGAGTTTATCAATGCTCAAATTACCCTAAAAATAGTGCTAAAGGGTCTTCTCTATGTGGAAAAGAAAAGGCTATAACAAGAATCAAGTACTTATAGAAAAGGAGCAATCCTATTAGTAAAGGCAAATATATAGTAAAGGCTAAGGATCAAGACCCATCTATATGCTACTTATAAGAGACTCACTTCAGAGCTAAGACACGTACAGAATGAAAGTGAAAGGATGGAAAAAGATAATTCATGTAAATGGAAATGAAAAGAAAGCTGGAGTAGTAATTCTCATATCAGAAAAGTAGACTTTGAAATAACATCTATTACAAAAGACAAAAAGGGCATTATATAATAATATAAGGATCAATAAAAGAATATGATATAACATTCATTAACATATATTCACCTAATATAGAAACATCTAAAAATATAAAGCAAACATTAACAGACATAAAGGGAAAAATTGACAATAACACAATGGTGGGGGATTTTAACACTACACTTACATCAATGAACAAATCATTGAGACAGAAAATCAATATGAAACAGTGGTGTTAATTCACACACAAGACCAGTTAGACCTAATAAATATGTACAAGACATTTCCCCAAAAAACCAACAGAATACATATTCTTTTCTACTGCACATGGAACGTTCTCAGGAATAGTTCACATGCTGGGCCACAAAACAAGTCTCAACAAATTTAAGAAGATTAAAATTATATCAAGCATTTTTTTTTCTGCCCATGATGGTATGAAACTAGAAATTAATTACAGGAAGGAGAAAGTGAAAAGCACAAACATGTAAAGACTAAACAACATGTTACAAAAACAAAACAAAACAATGGGTTAATGAAGAAATCAAAGAGAAAATCATAAAATAACTCAAGTCAAAGGAAAAAGGAAACGTTTCACAAATCTATGGGAAGCAGCATAAGCAGTTATAAGAGGGAAGTTTACAGCAATAGAGGCCAACCTCAAGAGACAAGAAAAATCTCAAATAAACAACCTAACTTTCTATCTAAAGAAATTAGCAAAATAAGAACAAACAAATGCAAAAATCAGCAGAAGGAAGGGAATTATAAAGACCAGAGAAGAAATAAATAAAATAGAGATCAAAAAAACAATAGAAATAAACAGGGAAACCAAGAGCTGGTTCTTTGACGAGATAAACAAAATTGATAAACTTTTACTCAGGCTAACCAAGAATAAAAGAGAGAGATGAAAATAAACAAAGTAAGAAATGAAAGAGGAGAAATATAATCTGATACCATGGAGATAACAAAAAAAAAAAAAGAGAGAAAAGAACACTACAAACAGTTACATGCCAAAAAATTGGACAACCTAAAAGAAACAGACAAATTTCTAGAATCATACCACCTTCCAAACTGAATCAGGAAGAAATAGACAATACGATTAGACTAATTACAAGTAGTTAAATTAAATTTCTAATTAAAAAAAAAAAACTCCAGACAAACAATGTCCAACACAGGATGGCTTCATAGAATAATTCTACCAAACATATAAAGTAAAGCTAATACCTATCATTATCAATCTACTTTAAAAAATAATAAAATAAATAAATAATAAAATAAAATAAAATAAATAAGGATAATGTAAGACTCCCAAATTCATTCTAAAAGACCACCATTACCCTGATAGCAAAACCAAAGACACTACAAAAAAGGAAAATTATAGGCCAATATCTTTGAAGAATATAGGTGCAAAAATCCTCAACAAAATATTAGCAAAACAGAATTCAACAAAATATAAAATGTATCAAAAACCAGATCAATTGGGATTTATTCCAGGTATATAAGGGTGGTTTAATATTCACAAATCAATCAATTTGATATACCACATTAACAAAAAGAAGGATAAAAATCATGGTAATCTCAATAGATGCAAACAAAAGCATTTGGCAAAATTCAACAGCTATTCATGATAAAAACTCTCATCAAATTTGCTATAAGGGGAACATATGTCAACATAATAAAAGCTATTTATGAAAATTCACTGCTAACATCATACTCAATAGGGCAATTGAAGTCCTTTCCTCTTAAATTAGGAACAAAACAAGGATGCACATTCTCAACACTTCTATTTAACACAATATTGGAAGTATTAGCCATAAAATCAGACAAGAAAAAGAAACAAATGGCATGAAAATTAGAATGAAAGAGATAAAACTGTCACTATTTGCAGATGACATGACACTGTATATAGAAAACTCTAAATTCTCCACACACAAAAAAAACACTATTAGAAGTAAAAAATGAGTTCAGTAAAGATGCAGGGTACAAGATTAATATACAGAAATCTATATATTTTCTATACACCAATAATGATCTATAAGAAATAGAAATTAAGGAAACATTCCCATTTACAATTGTATCAAAAATAATAAAATATCTAGGAATAAATATATCCAAGGAGGTAAAAAACCTGTACTCTGAAGGCTATAAAATATTGATTAAGGAAATTGAAAATGAATCAAAGAAATGAAAAGCTATATGTGTTCTTGGATTGGAATAATTGAAATTGTTAAAATGACCATACTACTCAAAGCAATTTACAGATTTAATACAATTCCTATAAAAATACCTATAACATTTTTCAAAGAAGTAGAAAAGCATCCTAAAATTTATATGGAACCACAAAGGATCCTGAATTCCAAAGCAATCTTGAAAAAAAAGAACAAAACTAGAAGTATCATGCCCCCTGCCTTCAGACTTTACAACAAAGTTATAGTAATCAAAACAGCATGGTACTGGCATAAGGCAGACATAGATCAATGAAACAGAATAGAGAGACCAGAAATGAACCCACTCACTTATGATCAATTGATCTATGAAAAATGAGGAGAAAAGAGTCTTTTTGATACATGGTGCTGAGAATACTGGAGACTACATGTAAAAGAAGGAAGTAAGACCTGAAACAATAAAACTCCTAGAAGAGAACATAGGCAGAACACTCTTTGACATAAATAGTAACAATAATTTTTGGAGGTCAGACCCCAGGGAGAGGACTGGAGTTGGCTTTGTAAGATAGCCTGAGGGGGTTAGTATGCCACAGCTGAGGGAGTCCAGGTAAAGACCTGGGCCTACCGAGGAGGCAAGAGACCATTGTTGCTGGGTGTGTGAGGAGAGGGGTGGGCCTGTCATAGGAGCTTCTTTCTCCATGTGCTCACAGACGGCAGGGCACCAACTACATGAACTCCAGAGGTGGGCACAAACCACGGCTGTTAATTAGGACCCCAGAGGGGGGTGTATGGCTGCCGCCACTGTTACCAAGTTTCCTGTGAGCAAGTGCAGGTCACTCCCCACATCTTCCTGGGAGCCTGTGCAGCCCCCCACTGCCTAGTGTCCTGCAATCTGGGGCTAACTTCCCTGGGAGAATGCACGGTGCACCTCAGGCTGTAGCAACTTCCTGCCAGCTTCTGCCACCATAGGCACTCCCTACATATCCCATTTGTGACTGCCATATCCCTCCCTTTCCCTGGCATGAGTGAACAAGTGAGCCCTAATCAGCCATTGCTTTCACCCCCTCTTGCCTGGGTGGAGAACAGATGCCTGAGGGTGACCAACACCAAAAGAGGCAGGGCCAAAACCAAAGCTGAATCCCAGGAGCAGTGCAACAAAAGAAGAAAGAGGGAAATCTCTCTGTGCAGCTGCAGAAGCAGTGGATTAAACCCCTGCAATTGGCTTGGTAAACCCTGCATCTGTGAAATATCAGAATGAGAGTCCCCACAATCAAGGCTGTAGACTTTGAGGGCAAGTGTGGACTTTGGAGGCAAGTACACCTGGAAATAAGGTCAGATCAGAGACTAAGCTGGCCCCACAGTGCCCACAGCAGGTCCAGAGACCTACGTAGAAGTATTGGAGGACTTCCTAAGTAGGCAGGGATTGGTTGTGCTTCACTATGGGGGCAAGGATACTGACAGCTGACACCACAGGAAAATATTACTATTATTACTACTATATATATATTTTTTTCTGTTTTGTCCTACTGTTGTTGTTTTAAAAAATATTCTTCTTATTTTTATTGAATTTTCTTTTCTTTTTTATGCTTTTATTTTTAATATATTTTTATCTTATTTTTTGCTATTTCTACTATACTTTTACAGTATATTGTGTTTTTCCTTGTTTTTGTCTTTGCTTTGTTATCTTACTTTTAACTATATTTTATATTTTTATATTTTTATATTCTGTATTCTTTTGTATTTTTTGCTTTCATCTTTTGTTTTTCTTTTTTATCATTTTAGTGTGTTTGTTTTATGCTTTCTTTGCATTTTTTTTTTAGTTTGCTTTCTGCATATGATTTGTTTTTGTGAGTTTAGTTTTTAGCTTTGTTTTTGTTTGGGGTTTTGCTTATTGGTTACTCTCTTCTTTCTGTTTTCTCTGTTTTTCTATTCTTTTTGTTTGTGAGTGTGTGTGTGTGTTTCTTTGTGGGGTTTTGTCTCTTTAGTTTTGCTTTTACCATTTGTCTTGGGGTTTTGTTTGTTCATTTTTTCCCAAGCTGTGCAGCATGTGGGGCTTGGTGCTCTGACCAGGGGTCAGGCCTGAGCCTCCCAGGTGGAACAGCCGACTCCAGGATGTTGGACCACCAGAGAACTCCCAACCCCATTGAATATTAATCATTGAGAGCTATCCCAGAGGTCTCCATCTCAACATTAAGACCCAGGTCCACCCAACGGCCAGCAAGCTCCAGTGCTGGACACCTCATGGTAAACAACTGGCAAGACAGGAACACAGCACCACCCATTAGCAAACAGGCTGGCTAAAGCCATAATGAGCTCACAGACAACACAAAGCACACCACCAGATGGGCTCCTGCCCATCAGAGGGAGAAGATCCTGCTCCATCCACCAAAACACAGGCACCACTGCCCCAAAACAAGATGCCAACAGAAGCCACTGGACAAAACTCACCCACAGGGACAGATACCAGAGGTAAGAGGAACTACAATCCAGCAGCCTGTGGAAAGGAGACCACAAACACAGTAAGTTAAGCAAAATGGGAAGACAGAGAAATATGAAGCACATGAAGGAGAAAGGTAAAAACCCACAAGACCAAACAGATGAAGAGGAAATACACAGTCTACCTGAAAAAGAATTCAGAGTAATGATAGAAAAGATGATCAGAAATCTCAGAAATAAAATGGAGAAAATACAAGAAACGTTTAACCCTATAAGAACTAAAGAGCAAACAAACAGTGATTAACAACACAATAACTGCAATTAAAAATACTCTAGAAGGGATCAATAGCAGAATAACTGAGGCAGAAGAACGGAAAATTAACCTGGAAGATAGAATGGTGGAAATCACTGCCACGGAACAGAATAAAAAAAAAAAAGATGAAAAGATGTGAGGACACTCTCAGACACTTCTGGGACAACATTAAATACACCAACATACAAATTATAGAGGTCCCACTTAAAGAAGAGGAAAAGAAAGGGTCTGAGAAAATATTTGAAGAGATTATAATTGAAAACTTCCTTAACATGGGAAAGGAAATAGTCAAGCAAGTGCAGGAAGTGCAGAATGTCCCATACAGAATAAACCCAAGGAGAAACAGGCTGAGACACATATTAATCAAATTATCAGAAATTAAATACAAAGAAAAAGTATTAAAAGCAGGAATGGAAAACCAAAAAATGACATACAAAGGAATCTCCATGTGCTTATCAGCTCATTTTACAGCAGAAACACTGCAGGCCAGAAGGCAGTGTAAAGATATATTTAAAGTGATGAAAGGGAAAAACATACAACCAAGATAAATATACCCAGCAAGAAGATCATGCAGATTTGAGAGAGAAATCAAAAGCTTTATAGACAAGCAAAAACTAATACAATTCAGCACCACCAAACCAGCTCTACAACAAATGCTAAAGGCTCTTCTCTAAGTGGGAAAAACAAGAGAAGAAAAGGACTTACAAAAAAAAACAATTAAAAAAATGGTAATAGGAACATACATATTGATAATTACCTTAAATGTGAATGGATTAAAAGCGCCAATCAAAAACACAGAGTGGCTGAATGGATACAAAAATCAGATCCAAATATATGCTGTCTACAAGAGACCCATGTGAGACATAGGGACACATACGGAATAAAAGTGAGGGGATGGAATAAGATATTCTATGTAAATGGAAATCAAAAGAAAGCTGTGATTTATGTCATAGAGTGTTCTGCCTATGTTTTCCTCTAAGAGTTTGATAGTTTCTGGCCTTACATTTAGGTCTTTAATCCATTTTGAGCTTATTTTTGTGTATGGTGTTAGGGAGTGATCTAATCTCATACTTTTACATGTACCTGTCCAGTTTTCCCAGCACCACTTATTGAAGAGGCTGTCCTTTCTCCATTGTACATTACTGCCACCTTTATCAAAGATAAGGTGTCCATATGTGCATGGGTTTATCTCTGGGCTTTCTATCCCACTACTGGGCATATACCCTGAGAAAACCAAAATTCAAAAAGAGTCATGTACCAAAATGTTCATTGCAGCTCTATTTACAATAGCCCGGAGATGGAAACAACCTAAGTGCCCGTCATCGGATGAATGGATAAAGAAGATGTGGCACATATATACAATGGAATATTACTCAGCCATAAAAAGAAACGAAATTGAGCTATTTGTAATGAGGTGGATAGACCTAGAGTCTGTCATACAGAGTGAAGTAAGTCAGAAAGAAAAAGACAAATACCGTATGCTAACACATATATATGGAATTTAAGAAAAAAATGTCATGAAGAACCTAGGGGTAAAGCAGGAATAAAGACGCAGACCTCTTAGAGAACGGACTTGAGGTTATGGGGAGGGGGAAGGGTGAGCTGTGACAGGGCGAGAGAGAGTCATGGGCATATACACACTAACAAACGCAGTAAGGTAGATAGCTAGTGGGAAGCAGCCGCATGGCACAGGGATATTGGCTCGGTGCTTTGTGACAGCCTGGAGGGGTGGGATGGGGAGGGTGGGAGGGAGGGAGACGCAACAGGGAAGACATATGGGAACATATGTTTATGTATGACTGATTCACTTTGTTATAAAGCAGAAACTAACACACCATTGTAAAGCAATTATACCCCAATAAAGATGTTAAAAAAAAAAAAAAAAAGAAAGCTGGAGTAGCAATATTCGTATCAGTTAAAATAGACTTTATAATAAAGTATGTTACAAGAGGCAAGGAAGGGCACTACATAATGATAAAGGGATCAATCCAAGAAGAAGATATAACAATTATAAACATATAGGCACCCAATAAAGGAGCACCTTGATACATAAGACAAATGCTAACAGCCATAAAAGGAGAAATCAACAGTAACACAATAATAGTCAGAGACTTTAACACCTCATTTACACAAATGGACAGATCATCCAGACAGAAAATTAACAAGGAAACACAAGTTTTAACTGACACAATAGACCAATAGATTTAATTGATATTTATAGGATATTCCATCTGAAAACAGCAGAATGAACTTCCTTCTCAATTGTACACAGAACATTCTCCAGGATAGATCACATCCTGGGTTACAAATCAAGGCTTGGTAAATTTCAGAGATTTGACATCATATCAAGCATCTTTTCCGACCACAATGCTATGAGATTAGAAATCAATTACAGGAATATACTGTAAAAAACACAAAAACATGAAGGCTAAACAATATGTTACAAAATAACCAAAAGATAACTAAAGAAATCAAAGAGGAATTCAAAAAATACTGAGAGAAATATGACAATGAGCACATGAAGACCCAAAAACGTATGGGAAGCAGCAAAAGCTCTTCTAAGAGGGAAGTTTATAGCAATACAATCCAACCTCAAGAAACAAGAATAATCTCAAATAAACAACCTATCCTCACACCTAAGGCAACTAGAGAAAAAAGAACAAAAATACCCAAAGTTAGAAGAAGGAAAGAAATCATAATGATCAGAGCAGAAATAAATTTAAAAGAAATGAAGAAAACAATCACAAAGATCAATAAAACTAACAGCTGGGTCTTGGAGAAGATAAACAAAATTGATAAACTTTTAACCATATTCATCAACGAAATGAGGGACAGGACTCAAATCAATAAAGTTAGAAATGAAAAAGAAGTTACAACAGACACTGCAGAAATACAAACCATCATAAGAGACTACTATGAGCAACTATATGCCAATAATATGGAAAACCTGGAAGAAATATACAAATACTTAGAAAGGTATAACCTTCTAAGACTGAATGAGGAAGAAATAGAAAACATGAACATACCAATCGCAAGTAATGAAATTGAAACTGTGATGAAAAATCTTCTAACAAACAAACGTCCAGGACCAGATGGCTTCAAAGGTGAATTCTATCAAACATTTAGAGAAGAGCTAAGACGCATCCTTTTCAAACTCTTCCAAAAACCTGCAGACGAAAGAACACTTCCAAACTCATTCTATGAGGCCACCATCACCCTGATACCAAAACCAGACAAAGATGTCACAAAGAAGGAAATTACAGACCAATATCACTGATGAACATAGATGCAAAAATTCTCAACAAAATACTAGGAAACAGAATCCAACAGCACATTAAAAGGATCATACACTATGATAAAGTGGGATTTATCCCAGGGATGCAAGGATTCTGCAATATATGCAAATCAAGCAATGTGATACACCATATTAACAAATAGAAGAGTAAAAAACATATGATAGTCTCAATAGATGCAGGGAAAGCTCTTGACAAAATTCAACGCCAATTTATGGTAAAAACTCTCCAGAAAATGGGCATAGATGGAACTACCTCAATGTAATGAAGGCCATATATAACAAACCCACTGAAAACTTCATTCTTAATGGTGAAAAACTGAAAACATTTCCTCTAAGATCAGGAACAAGACAAGGATATCCACTCTGACCACTATTATACAGCATAGTTTTGGAAGTCCTAGCCATGGCAATCAGAGAAGAAAAAGAAAGAAAACTACTCCAAATTGGAAAAGAACTAAAACTGTCACTGTTTGCAGATGACATCATACTATACATAGAAAATCCTAAAGATATCACCAGAAAACTACTAGATCTAATCAATGAATTTGGTAAAGTTGCAGGATACAAAATTAATGCAGAGAAATCTCTTGCATTTCTATATACTAACAATGAAAGATCAGAAAGAGAAATTAAGGAGTATATCTCATTCACCAATGTGACAAAAACAATAAAATACCCAGGAATAAACCTACCTAATGAGGTAAAAGACCTGTACTTAGAAAACTATAAGACACTGATAAAAGAAATCAAAGATGACAGAAATATGGAGATATATATCATGTTCTTGGATTGGAAGAATCAATATTTTCAAAATGATTATACTACCCAAAGCAATCTACAGATTCAATGCAATCCCTATAAAATTATCAAGGACATTTTTCACAGAACTAGAACAAAAAAACTAAAAATTTTTAAGGAGACACAAAAGACCTTGATTAGCCAAAGCAATCTTGAGAAAGAAAACGGAACTGGAGGAATCAGACTCCCTGACTTCAGACTATACAACAAAGATACAGTAATCAAGACAATATGGTACTGGCTCAAAACCAAATATAGATCAATGGAACAGGATAGAACACCCGGAGATAAACCCACTTACCTATGCTCAACAAATCTGTGACAAAGGAGGCAAAGATATACAATGGAAAATAGACAGTCTCTTCAAAAAGTGGTGATGGGAAAACTGGAGAGCAACATGTAAAAGAAAGAAATTAGGGATTTCCCTGGTGCTGCCATGGTTAAGAGTCCACCTGGCAATGAAGGAGACATGGGTTCGATCCCTGATCCAGGAAGATTCCACATGCCACAGAGCAACTAATCCCATGTGCCACAACTACTGAGCTTGCATTCTAGAGCCTGTGAGCCACAACTACTGAAGCCCGGTCACCTAGAGCCCATGCTCTGCAACAAGAGAAGTTCCAAGAGCAAACTTACAGTGTGTTAGATTGTGGGGAGAGAATTAGTTTTATTTTTTCCCTACATGGGATAAAACACTGTGAAATTCAGTCTTCAACTGAAGGCCCTGAAATTCTTCTAAAACATAGCGCTTTGTTTCTTTCTTTAACAAAGTTTAAGCTAGTTTTAATAAATTAAAATGAGAAATTGCTTGTCTGTCCACTTCAGCTTTGTTTTATGCCCATTTCATACTGTTGTCTGTGTTGTAATTCATATTTTTGATACCATTTCTGCTGTGTAAAATTGGTTGTCTTGTAAATATCTTATAAAGGGTTCAATTGTAAATAAACTATTGTGGCTGTTAAAATAAATAAAAAAATAAAATAAAATGAAATAAAATAAAATAAATGAGAAGCTCACACACAGCAAGGAAGGCCCGATGCAGTCAAAATGTAAATAATATTTAAAAAATGAAATTAGAACACTTCCTAACACCATACACAAAAATAAACTCAAAATGGATTAAAGACCTAAATGTGTGACCAGACACTATAAAACTCTTAGAGGAAAACACAGGAAAACCACTCTTTGACATAAATCACAGCAAGATCTTATTTGACCCAACTCCGAGAGTAATGGAAATAAAAAGAAAAATAAACAAATGGGACCTAATGAAACTTAAAAGCTTTTGCACAGCAAAGGAAACCATAAACAAGATGAATAGACAACCCTCAGAATGGGATAAAATATTTGCAAATGAAGCAACTGACAAAGGATTAATCTCCAAAATATATAAACATCTCATGCAACTCAACAAACAAACCAATATAAAAATGGGCAGAAGACATAAATAGATATTGCTCCAAAGAAGACATGCAGATGGCAAAAAAACACACGAAAAGATGCTCAACATCACTAATTATTAGAGACATTCAAATCAAAACTACAATGAGGTATCACCTCACACCGGTTAGAATGGGCATCATCAGAAAATCTATGAACAATAAATGCTGGAGACAGTGTGGAGTAAAGGGAATCCTCTTGCACTGTTGGTGGGAATATAAATTGATACAGCCACTATGCAGAACAGTATGGAGGTTCCTTAAAAGAATAAACATAGAATTACCATATGCCCCAGCAATACCACTATTGGGCATACACCCAGAGAAAACCATAATTCAAAAGACTCATGTGCCCGAATATTCACTGAAGCACTATTTACAATGACCAGGTCATGGAAGCAACCTAAATGTCCATCGACAGACTAATGGATAAAGAAGATGTGGTACATATATATAATGTAATATTACTTAGCCATAAAAAGGAAAAAATTGGGTCATTTGTAGAGACGTGCATGGACCTAGAGACTGTCAGACAGAGTGAAGTAAATCAGAAAGAGAAAAACAAATATCATATATTAACGCATATATATGGAATGTAGGAAAATGGTACAGATCAACCGGTTTGCAAGGCAGAAAGAGAGACACAGATGTAGAGAACAAACGTACGGACACCAAGGGGGGAAACTGGTGGGTGGGATGAATTGGGAGATTGGGATTGGCTTACATACAATAATATGTATAAAATGGATAGCTAATGAGAACCTGCTGTATAGCACAGGGGACTCCAATTCGCTGTACAGTAGAAACTAACACGTCATTGTAAAACAACTATACCCCCTCAAAAAAAAAAGTTAAATAAATAAATAATATGACTGATAATGGATTAATATTTAAATTTATAAACAACTCATAAAATCCAATATCAAAGAACCAAAGAACCCAACTAGAGAACTGGCAAAACTGAATAGACACTTTTCCAAAGAAGATATATAGGTGGTCAACCAGATAATGAAACAATGCTCAACATCACTAATTATCAGAGAAATGTAAATCAAAACAAAAATATCACCCTACATCTGTCAAAATGGCTGTCATCAAAATGTGTGCAAATAACAAATGTTGTTTGAGGATGTGGAGGAAAGGGGACCCTAGTATACTGTTGATGGGCTTGTTGATTGTTGTAACCACTGTGGAAACCAGTTTGGAGGTTCATCCAAAACTAAAAATAGAAGTACCATATGATACAGAAATTCTATGCTTGGGTATGTATCCAAAGAAAATGAAGACATCCATTCAAAAAGATACATGGACCCTAATGTTAATAGCAGTTTTATTTACAGCAGTCAAGAAATGGAAGCAACCTAAATGCCCATCAACAGATGAAGGATAATAATACATGGTATATATATATCATGTGAGATATATATATATATATATATATATCAACTGGATCTCTATCTCTGTATCTATACACACTGAATAGACTATTACTCAACCATAAAGGGAATAAAATTCTGTCATTTGCAGCAACATGGATGGACCTAGAGAATATTATGCTTAGTGAAATAAGTCAGACAGAGAATAATAAACACTGTATGTTAATCACTTATATGTGGAATCTAAAAAATAAATTGAAGGGAGGTACATATATTAAAAAAATGAAACAAACTCACAGATATAAAGACCAAACTGGTGGTTACCAACGGGGAGAGGAAACGTGGGAGGGGTGAGATAATGTTATGAGATTAAGAGACACAAACGACTATGTATAAAATAAATAAGCAAGAAGGATATATTGTACAGCACAAGAAAATATAGTCATTATTTTGTAATAACTTTAAAAGGAATATAATCTATAAAATATTGGATCAGTATGTTGCACACCTGAAACTAATATAATATTGTGATCAACTATATTTATATAAAAAAGTGATTTAATATTGAACAACAAAAAATAATGCCAATCTTACTATGGCCACCATTAATTCCCAATCTGCCCTTAGCAAGCAACAGTAACTTCTTCATATGACACCATTCTCTGAAGTAATCAGTCAGCTACATGGTGGAAGGTTGATTATATTAGACACCTTCTGTCATGGAAGGGCAGTGTTTTGTTCTTGCTGAAATAGACACTCTAGGTATGGAATTTTCTTCTATACATGCATTGTTTCTGCCAAAACTACCATCTATGGACTTACAGTAGGCCTTATCTACAGTCATTATATAACACATAGCATTGCTTCTGCTCAAAGAAATCAATTTACAGCAAAAGAAGTGTGGCAATGGACTCATACTCATAGACTTCACTGGTTTTATCATGTTCCCCACCATCTTGAAACAGCTGCCGTGATCAAATGGTGATATGGCTTTTGAAGTCTCAGTATCTGTGCCATCTAGGTGGCAGTACCTCACAGCATTGGATAAAGCTTCTCCAGAAGGGTGTATATGCTTTGAATAAGCATTCAATATATGGTGCTATTTTTCCCATAGCCAGGATTCACAGGTCCAGGTATCAAGCAGTGAAAATAGGAGTGGCACTACTCACTAATACCCCTAGTGACCCACTTGCAAAAATTTTGCTTCCTGGTCCTGCAACCTTATGATTTTCTTGCATAGAGGTATTTGTTCCAGAAGGAGGAATACTTATACCAGGAGAAACAGTAATGAATTCATTACACTAGAAGTTAAGAATGTCACATGACCACACTGGGATACTTATGCCTCTGAATCAAAGGGTAGAAAAAGGAATAATGGTGTCAGCTAGGGTGATTGATCCCATCTACTAAGGATAAATTGTACTACTATTCCATAATAGGGGCATAGGAAAGCATATCTGGATTACAGGAGATTGCACAGGGTGTATCTTAGTATTACCATGTCCTGTGATTAAGGTTAGTGGAAAACTACAACTCAATCCAGGCAGGACTAACAATAGCGCAGACCCTTAAGGAATAAGGATTTGGGTCACCCCACCAGGTGAAAACTCAGGACCAGCTGAGATCATTGCTGAAAGCAAAAGCAATACCAAAGGGGTAGTAGAATAAGGTAGTTAACAAATACAAGCTACAACCATGTTACAAGTTACAGGATCTAGGACTGTGTCATGAGGAAGGTGAATTTCCTCTTTATATTATGAAAAATATTATGAATACATTTTTGTGTGTATATACATATATTGAGCAAATACCTTTGTTTTATTTCCTCTCTTGTTCCCTTTTCATTTAATGTAAGATATATTTATTTTCTATCAGTGTTTAATATTGTTAATTTTACATTCATAGTATTTATTTAAACAGGATATCAGGATAAGCATAAAGACCATTCAAGAACTTTACCCCCTCTTCTGGGGAAGAGATTAGTGAATTTTCGGTTGTGAGGATAGTTGTATCATGTTAGGTGGAATTATATCCTTGTTATTGTATTTATCTGGAGATTAAGTGAGGTTTAAAGAGATGTGTATGGGTGTCAAGTTGACAATGGATGGACTTGTGATGGCTGTGATGGTTAACTTTATGTGTTAACCTGACTGATGTAAGGGATGATTGGATAACTGGTAAATATAATACTATTTCTGAGTGAGTCTGTGAAGATATTTATGGAAGATATTAGTATTTGATTTAGTTGACTGAGTAAAGATGATCACCTTCACCAATGTAGGTAGGCATCATCCTATCCACTGAGGGCCTGCATAGAACAAAAAGGCAGAGGAGCGTCAAATTTGCATTCTTTGCTTGAACTTTTTTGTCCTTGGACATCAGAATTACTAGTCCTCAGTCCTACAAATTCAGATAGGGACTTACACTATTGGCTCCCCTGGTTCTCAGGCCTTGAGATTCAGACTGAAATACATCAATGGCTTTCCTGGTTCTCCAGCTTACAGATAGCAGACTGTGGGACTTCTTGGCCTCTTTAATCCCTCACGTTTTGTTTTTCTGAGAATGTCTTAATTTTTCCCTCATTTTTAAAGGCCAATTTTTCCAGATGTAGAGATCTTGGCTGATAGTTTTTTTTCAATACTTTAAATATAATCCCATCTCCATTTGACCTCCAAGATATTGAATGAAAAATTGGCTGATAATCCTATAGAGTGTCCATTATATGTAAAGGGTCATTTTTTTCTGTCCTTCTCTGTCTTTGGTATACAACAGTTGATTATAGTGTGTCTCATTCTTATCATTTGGGAATATTTGGAGTTTGTTAAACTTTAAACTTTATAGATTCATGTATTTCAATCAAAGTTAGGAAGTTTGGCACCATAATTTCTCCAAGTTACCTCCCTGTTTATTCTTTCTCTTTTCCTTATGGGAATCCAATAATGTATATATTGGTCCACTCGGAGGTATATCACAAGTCCCTTAGGTTCTGTTTACTTTTCCTCCATCTTTTTTCTTCCTGCTCCATAGACTCAACAGTTTTCATTTTCCTACTTTCAAGTCTTCTGATTCTTTTTGCTGACTGCTTAAAATTGCTGTTGAACTCCTCTAGTGAATTTTATATTTTAGTTATTGTAATTTTCATCTCCAGAATTTGTTTGGTTCCTTTTATATAGTTTCTACATGTTTGTTGATATTCTCACTTTGTTCATATGTCATTTTTCTGATCTCCTTTAGTTCTTTGTATGTGTTCTTTTTGCTCTTTGTACATAATTAATATAGTTGTATCAAAGTTATTGTCTAGTGTGTCTGATGTCCAGTCTTCTGGGATATTACCATGTTTATTTTGTTGTTTTGAATGGGCCATGTTTTCCTGTGTCTTCATATGCCTTGAGACTTCATATAGAAAATTTGGTATTTGACTATTATAATGTTGTAACTATGAAAATCAGATTTTCCTCCTTCCCCAGTGCTTGTTACAGACTGTAGTCTATTTTTTTAGACCTTTCCAAACTATTTTTACATAAAATATTTTGTGTCATGTGTTATTAGTGATGACTCTTTTCCTTCATGTTCACTTAAAGATTGACAGAAATTTCTTTGGATGCAAGGAAATGAAACAAACAAAAACACAAAAAATATAAAAAAGAGAGAAGCAAAAAAAAAAATCACCTCTCCAAGTTTTTCTGCTTTTATCAGTGCTGGGTCACTTCACACTTCGCTAGGCTTTTCTTACCATAAGTATCAGCCCAACCTGACAGATTAGCTTCTAAAGTCTTTTCTGAACATGTATCTTGCCTGGACATGTTCATGGCTTTCTAAATTTCTCAGTTTGCATGGATGCTTTGAACATTGTAATTTATCAAAGAGTCCCAGCTCAAATTCTCCTCTTTCTTAGATAGTTTATTGTCTGTCCTGAGACACCCATAATCTTTTGCCCCAAATTTCTTGGGTCTTTAGACCATCCTGAGACTTTCAAAAGTGCCCATTGCATTTTCTGAATGAGATCTACATTAGGCAGAACAGAGATGTGCATTTTTCATCAGTAGTTAGGTAGACACCAGACAGATTAGAAGAGCTCTACACAATAATTTGAAAATAAGTTCTGCTCATCTTCCTGTAGTTTGAGAGAAGTAATTAGCAACCAGGTTGCTTCACTTGAAGACAAAGACAGATACCACAGCAAGAAGGGTGTAAGACAGGAATGAGTAAAAACACCACAAAACTTTCCAAAATTATTAAGACAGTTTTTTTTAAATTGGGTGTTTGATTCGTTGCTGTAAGGCTTTGAATGTTTTTCAGAGCACTGATAAACTAGCTCAGTTTCTACTTGTTGTGTTTTAATTATTTTAAAAAATGTTTCTGTGAGGAAATAAGAGCTTGGAGGCTTTTAGTTTGCCATTTTGCTGATATTACTCCCAGTGACACATATTGAAACAATATATTATTGTCATCATCAATGTCCAAATAATTTTGATGGGAAAAAAAGAATAAATGTAATATTAAATAAATAAAATATTTCTGTACTTGAAAAGGGGAAAATATCCATGAAGTGCATAATAAAGGCTTTTCAACAACCCACATAATAAAGATTCAATGGCTTTTCATTGAAAATGAACTGAGCACAATAAAAATATGACATGACAGCCAAAAAATATTAACGTGATATTATGACTTCAACTTGAGTACAATACTTGCAATCATGGATGAGATATTCTTTCTTGATTTACATTCTGGAGTCAATATCTGGAATATTGGTTTCCTCACAAGGCATCACTTTTTCTTCAAGCATTAAATGAATTAAAATATAGTGAGGATAGTGATAAAATTAGACACACTGTCATATGAGAAATATTTGAAATACCTCTGTTTGTTCATTTATCCAGAATAAGAAGTTTCCTGCAGGGCATAAGAGCTCTCTCCAAATATGTGAAAAGTTATCACATATAAAATATATTGGACTTGTTTGGTTTGCCCAAGTAATAATGTCAATTTCACAATGTCTGAGAGGATTATTTAACTAGGATCCATAGTGATATGTAAAAGGAGACAGATACAATGACAACATAAGAAAGAAATTTTTAATGCTAAGAAATTTCCAATTGACAACTTTTAGCATCACATGACTTTCTATCCTGTTTTATTGATCTACAATTCTGTTTTTGTACAGGTGTCATACTGTTTTGATAACTGTAGCTTTGTACTATAGTCTGAAGTTAGAGACACTGATTCCTCCAGCTCCGTTTTTCTTTCTCAAGATTGCTGTGAGTTTGGGGATCTTTCGTGCCTCCATACAAATTTTAAGATTGTTTTGTCCTAGTTCTGTGAAAAAAAATGCCATTGGTAATTTGATAGGGATTGCATTGAATCTATAGATTGCTTTGGGTAGTATAGTCATTTTCATGATATTGATTCCTCCAATCTAAGAACATGTATATCTCTCTAACTGTTTATGTCATCTTTGATTTCTTTCATCAGTGTCTTAGTTTTTGGAGTAAGGGTATTTTGCCTCCTTAGGTAGATTTATTCCTAAGTATTTTATTCTTTATAATGCAATGGTAAATGGGTTTCCTTAATTTCCCTTTTTGATCTTTCATTGTTAGTGTATAGAAGTGCAACAGATTTCTGTGTATTAATTTTGTATCCTGTAACTTTACTGAATTCATTGATGAGCTGTAGTAGTTTTCTGGTAGCATCTTCAGGATTTTCTATGTATAGTATATGTCATCTGCAAACAGCAACAGTTTTACTTCTTCTTTTCCAATTTAGATTCCCTTTATTTCTTTTTCTCCTCTGATTGCCATGGCTAGGACTTTCAAAACTATCAGTGCATTGAATAAAATTGGAAAGAGTTTACATTCTTGTCTTGTTCCTGATCTTAGAGGATAGAAAGCCCAGAAAAAAAACATGCATCTATGGTCAATTAATCTATGACAAAGGAGGCAAGGCTGTACAATGGAGGAATGATAGTTTCTTCAATAAGTGGTGCTGGGAACACTTGACATCTACATGTAAAAAAATGAAATTAGAACATTCTTTAACACCATACATAAATATAATCTCAAAAATAGATTAAAGACCTAAATGTAAGTTCGGATACTATAAAATTCTTAGAGGAAAACATAGGCAGAACACTCTTTGATGTAAATTGCAGCAATGTCTTTTTGTTCTGTCTCTTAGAGTAATGGAAATGAAAACAAAAATAAATAAATGGGACCTGATTAAACTCAAAAGCTTTTGCACAGCAAAGGAAACCATAAACAAAACAAAAAGACAACCCACAGAATGGAAGAAAATATCTTCAAATGATGTGACTGACAAGGGATTAATCTCCAAAATTTACAAACAGCTTATGTGGCTCAATATCAGAAAAAAAAATACAAATTAAAAAGTGGGCAGAAAGCCTAAATAGATATTTCTCCAAAGAATACATACAGATGGCTAAAAAGCACATGAAAAGATACTTAACATCACTAATTTTATAGAAATGTGAATCAAAATTACAATTAAATACCACCTCACACCATTCAGAATGGCCATCAGCAAAATGTCTACAAACAATAAATGCTGGAGAGGGTGTGGAGAAAAGGGAAACAACCTACACTGTTGGTGGGAATGTAAATTGGTACAGCCACTATGGAGGTTCCTTAAGAAACTAAAAATACAGCTACCATATGATCTAGCAATCCCACTCCTAAGCACATATCCAGAGAAATACTTGGTTCAAAAGGATACACTCACCCCAATGTTCATTGTAGCACTGTTTACAATAGCCACGACATTGAAGCAACTTAAATGTCCAATCAACTTAAATGTCCATCAACAGATGAATGGATAAAAAAGATATAGTACATATTTACAATGGAATATTATGCAGCCATTAAAAATTGAAATAATGCCATTTGCAGCAACATGGATGGATCTGGTGATTATCATACTAAGTGAAGTATGTCAGACAGAGAAAGACAAATATCATATGATATTGCTTATATGTGGAATCTAAAAATAAATGACATAAGTGAACTTATTTACAAAACAGATTCACAGACTTAGAGATTGAACTTATTATTACCAGGTGGGGAGGGTGGAGGGGAGGAATATATTGGGAGTTTGGGATTGACATGTACTCACTGCTGTATTTAAAACAAATAACCAATGAGGACTTACTGTATAGCACAGAGAACTCTGCTCAGTACTCTGTAATAATCTAAATGGGAAAAGAATTTGAAAAAGAATAGATACATGTATATGTAAAACCAGATCACTCTGCTGTATAGCTGAAACTAAAACAACATTGTTAATCAGCTATAATCCAATATAAAATAATTTTTAAAAATCACATGAGAGTCTACCCATGGGGATGTAAACTTGTATGTACTTCAAAACATTTGTCACTCACTTGGAATATAAAGTTTATTTTTAATTTTTTACATGTTGTAGACAAAGATAAAAATCAAAGTGAGATTTAGAGTGAAAAATAAAGAGAGTAGCTGTCAAATGATCTATAAAGTTGTATCTATTCAGCACAGGTAAATTGTAACATTACCTATGGACTGGGGAAGAGTTTACTTTTTAAAAATATTTCCTTTTTATTAAAATATAATTGATTTACAATATTATATTAGTTTCACTTGTACAACATAAGAATTCATTATATTTACAGATTATACACTATTAAAAAGTATAACAATGTAATGGTTACAATTTCCTGTGGTATACTATTTATCCTTGTTCCTTATCTATTTTTTCATAGTAGTTGGTATCTCTTAAACTCATACCCCTAATTTGCCCCCCCTGCTTCCATCTCCACTTTTGTATGCAATATTTTTTTTTCTATCTCTGTGTGTCAGTTAATATTTTGAAAATACATTAATTTGCATTATTTTTTAGATTCCAAGTATAAGTGATGGTATTTGTCTTTCTTTCTCTGACTTATTTTACCAAGTATAATATTCTGTAGATTCATCCACATTCACATTGCAGAAAATGGCAGAATTTCATTCTTTTTTGTGACTGAGTAATATATATATATATATATATATATATATATATATATATCGCATCTTCCTTCTTTATACATCCATTTGTTGATGCATATTTGGTTTGCTTCCATATCTTGGCTATTATAACCAGTGCCGCTATGAACATTGGGGTGCATGTATCTTTTCTCATTAGTGTTTTCCTTTTTATCCAGATGTATACAACAAGAGTAGAATTGCTAGATCATATGGTAGTTTTATTTTAAGTTTTTTGAGGAAGTTTCACACAGTTTTCCATAGTGACTGCAATAAATTATATTTACATTCCCACCAACAGTGTACTAGGGTAGTTTTTTCTCCCCATCTGCTCCAACATTTTCATTTGTAGACATTCTGACAGATGTGAGGTGATACCTTATTGCTGTTTTTGATTTGCATTTCTATAATAACTAATGATGCTGAGCATCTTTTCATGTGCCTTTCAGCCATCTGTATGCCTTTTTTGGGAAGACTGTCTATTCAGAACTTCTGCATATTTTTAAATTGGGTTATTTTTATGTTGAGTTTGATGAGCAGTATATTTTGTGGATATTATCCCTTGTTGGTCCTATCACTTGCAAATATTTTCTCCCATTCTCTAGGCTCTTGTTTCATTCTGTCAGTAGTTTCCTTCACTGTGCAAAAGCTTTTGAATTGACCTAGTTCCCATTTGTTTATTTTTGCTTTTATTTCTTTGCCTTAGTATACAGAGCCAAAAAATTTTTGCTGTGATTTATGTCAAAGAGTGTTCTGCCTATGTTCTTTTCTAGGAGTTTCATGGTTTCAGGTTTTACACTTAGGTCTTTAATCGATTTTGAGTTTATTTTTGTATATGAGGTGAGGTAATATTCTAACATCATTACTCTACCTATAGTTGTCCAATTTGCCCAGTACCGCTTGTTAAAGAGACTGTCTTTTCCCCATTTCATATTCTTGCCTCCTTTGTAGTAAATTAATTGACTCTAAGTATGTGAGTTTAATTCTAGGTTCTCTATTGTGTTCCATTGATCTAGTGTCTGTTTGTGTGTGTGTGTGTGTGTGTGTGTGTGTGTGTGTGTGTGTGTGTATGTGCAAGTGCCCTGTTGCTTTGATTACCATAGCTTTATGGTATAGTCTGAAGTCTAATGAGGGTAATACCTCTAGCTGTGTTCTTTTTTCTCAGAAATTCTTTGGCATTTTGGTGTCTTCTGTGGTCCCATATTAATTTTAGGATGATTTGTTGTAGTTCTGTGAAAAATGTCATGGGTATTTGATAGAGATTACATTATATCTATAGTTGCTTTGAGTAGTATAGACATTTTAACAGTATTAATTCTTCCAGTCCAAGAACACATTATACCTTTCCATTTCTTTGTATCATTTTCGTTTTCCTTCTTCAATGTTTTTTTTTGTTTGTTTGTTTTTTATAGGCCTTTCACCTCCTTGGATAACTTTATCCCTAGGTATTTTATTCCTTTTGATCTGATTTTTTTTTTTTTTTGCGCTATGCAGGCCTCTCACTGTTGTGGCCTCTCCCATTGCAGAGCACAAGCTCTGGACGCGCAGGCTCAGTGGCCATGGCTCACGGGCCTAGCCGCTCCACAGCATGTGGGATCTTCCCAGACTGGGGCATGAACCCACGTCCCCTGCATCGGCAGGTGAACTCTCAACCACTGCACCACCAGGGAAGCTCCTTTTGATGTGATTTTAAATGACATTTAAATAAAATTATTTCCCCTTTCTGATATTTAATTATTAGTGAATAAAAATGCATTTCTGTATATTAATATCATATCTTGCAACTTTGCTTAATTCATTTATTTGTTCTAATAATTTTGGGGTGGAGACTTTAGATTTTTCTATATAAAATATCTTATCTGCAAATATTGGTAGTTTTACCTCTTCCCTTCCAGTTTGGATGCTTTTTATGTCTTTTGATTTTCTGCTGTGGCTAAGACCTCCAATTTTATGTGAAATAAAAGTGGCATGAGTGGGCATCCTCATCTTATTCCTGAATTTAGAGGAAAGGCTTTAAGCTTTTCAGCATTGAGTATGTTGTTGGCTGTGTGTTTGCCATAAATTGCCTTTATTATATTTAGATATACTCCCTCTATAACCATTCATATGAGAGTTCTTATTATTAATTGATATTTAAATTTGCCAAATCCTTTCTTTGCATCTATTGAGATAATCATGTGATTTTTATCCTTCCTTTTGTTAATTTGGTGTTTCACATTGATTGATTCTGTAATGTTGAACCATTCTCTTGACCCTAGAATAAATCTATCTTGACCATGTTGTATGCTCCTTTTTATATATTCTTGGATTCAGTTTGCTAACATTATTTTTTAATTTCTGCATTTATATTCATCAATGATATTGGTCTGTAATTTTCCTTTCTTAAAGTGTTTTTATCTGATTTTGATATCAGTATAAAGGTGGTCTCATAGAATGAACTTGGGATTGTTCCATTCTTTTAATTTTTTTGGAATAGTTTGAGATGGATTGGTATTAGCTCTTTATGTGTTTGGTAGAATTTCTCTGTGAAGCTGTTCAGTCCCGGACTTTAGTCTGCTTGTTTTTGTTGTTGTTCTCGTTGTTACAAATTCAGTGTCCCTACTAGTGTTTGCTCTGTTCAAATTGTCTATTTCTTCTTGATTCAGTCTTGGCAAGTTGTATATTTCTAGAAATTTGTCCATTTCTTTTAAGTTGTCCAATTTGTTGACATATTACTGTTTGTAGTAGTCTTACGATTTTTTGTATATTTTTGGTATTGGTTTTTATCTCTCCTCTTTCATTTCTTATTTTGTTTATTTGGGTCTTCTCTCTTTCATTTTTGGTGAGCTTGGCTAAATGTTTATCGGTTTTGTTTATCTTTACCAAAAAACCCAGTTCTTGATTTCATTGATCTTTTTTATTTCTTTCTAATCTCTATTTTATTGTTTCCCCTCTGATCCTTGTTATTTCCATCCTTATGCTGACTTTGGGCTTTGGTTTATCCTCCTTATCTAATTATTTTAGGTGGTAAGTTAGGTTGTTTATTTGAGATTTTTCTTGTTTCTTGAGGAAGGCCTGTATCACTATAAACTTTCCTTGTAGAACTGCTTTTGCTGTGTTCTATAGATTTTGGAGTGTTATGTTTTCATTTTCAATTGTCTCAAGGTATTTTTGCTTTCCTCTTTGATGTCCTCATTGACTCACTGTTTTTTTAGTAGCATGTTGTTTAGTCTGCACATGTTTATTTTTTTCCAATTTTTCTTTCTGTAGTTGATTTCTAGTTTCATATCATTGTGGACAGAAAAAAAGTACTTAATGTAATTTCTATCCTATTAAATTTGTTGAGGCTTATTTTGTGGACTCGCATGTGATCTATCCTGGAAAATGTTCCATGTGTACTCAGCTGTGTATTCAGCTGTTTGGATATAATGTGCAATAGATATATAGTAAGTTTGACTGGTCTATTGTGTCAATTATGACCACTGTTGCCTTATTGATTTTCTGTCTGGATGATCTGTCAGTTAGATTTTCTATTATTTATACCTTCAGGCTTAATGCATGTGTCACTTTAGCAAAAAACACTGATAATAACAACATTTCCCATTTACTGAGTTCTTAGTTGTACAGGCACAGAATTAAGTGTTTTAGATATACTATCATAACATTTAATCCTCATAACAATCCTCTAAAACAGGTACTAGTATAAAACCTAGTTTGACAGATTAGAAATTTATTTCTTCAAGAGGTTAAATAACTTGTCCAGAGGTCACATATGTAGTAAGTGGAAGAGTGGAAATGTGAACCAATGTGTATTTTACACCAAAGATAAAGTTGTAATCACTATATGTTATGTCCATTTTAACCACAAAGTACACAACCACTGAGAAAATATTTTCTTTACATCCTTAATAGATATCTGGTATGCTGAGATTTCTAACCACGGTAAAATTTACATTAGCCAGACAAAATTCTGTTATAAGATCCAATGTTTCTTTTAGCTGTATTTTATTGGAAATATGAATAGGGAATTCAGATATATCAGTCTTTGCTCCTAATGATTTTTTGTTTATGTAAACTTCTATTAATTAAGCTTTATATAAGCTGCAAAAACAACTCATCAAGAAAAAATGCCTTTAATTGTTAAGATAAGAAAGTATTATTTAAATAAGAATACAGACATGTATAATCATATGGAGTTTAGATAAGACCATGTATACAATATTATGCTTGTAGATGGTGGAGGCAAGTGTTTGCATCTACCACTATACAATTATTGGGAAGCCCTTCAACATTAACTTTTGCAGAATAGTTCTCCCATACATGTCAATGAACTACTCACCAATGAATTGTGATTTGAGCAGCATTGTGATACAGGGACTCAAATATTTCACCATACTTTTCTCTCTCTGTGATTGATTTTCCAACCAATAATATTAATCTTCTGAGGTGGAGCATGTTAAATGCTCCACTGAAAACTACAGCAGGGAAAATATACAGAAATCTGACTTATAACCTCATCTCTGCCATGAACTCATTATTTGCTTTGGAAATGGCATTTAGTTTCTAAACCTGCATTTGTTCTAAATAGGTGGAGAATTTGGACTAGGAAACCCTCAATGTTGTTTTAAATTGCAACATTATTCTTATGAAAAGTGAAAATGCTATAATGAAAAGATCACCAGTTAAATTATCTTTATTTATATTAGCTTATATTAATTGCCCAGTCACATAACTATTATGTAAATATATTTAATATGCATATAATATTTGTATTATATAGCTTAAAAATATTTTCACATAAATGAGCTTTTAAATTCCTGACATCAGCTCTGGAGAAAGAGTATATGATTTTTTTTTTTTTTACTAAATAACATTATCAACCCAATTTTACAGACAAGAAAATTAACTTGCTCAAGCCTACTGTCCTAAAAAAAGAACATTTTTATACTAGAGTCTAAATTCCATGCTCATTCCACAGTAATAGTTAACATTAAAGGGGTTATTAAATGCTGAACAACATTTTAAGTACTTCAAAAGAAAGAGGTCATTTAATCTTCATAACAACGTCAAAGGCAAATATTGTTACTTGCATTCTACAGGTAAGAAACTAATAGATAAAGAAAATGTAATATAAATATACACACATGCACACACAGTGGAATACTATTAAGCCTTAAAAAGAAGGAAACCCTGCCATTTGTGACAACTTGGATGAACCTAAAGGACATTATGCTACATGAAAAAGCTAGACAGAGAAAGACAAATGCTATATGTTTTCACTTATATGTAGAATCTTAAAAATAATTTGAACTCATAGAAATAGAAAGTAGAGTGGTTGCCAAGAACTGGGGAGTAGGGGAAATGAAGAGATATTAGTCAAAGGATACAAGCTTTCAGTAACAAGATAAATGATTTCTGTGTATCTAATGTACAGCATGGTGATTCTAGTTAATAATACTGTATCATATACTTGATTTTACTAATAGTATGAATGTTAAGTGTTCTCAACACAAAACAAATTTATGTGAGGTGATGGATGTGTTATTTAACTTGATTTTGATAATCATTTTACAATATATACATATACCACTTGTAAACTTTAACTATATACAATTTCATTTGTCAATTATAACTCAATAAAGCTGGAAGAAACGGGGAAGGAAAAAAGTATATATTTTTATTCATTCAACAAATATTTTCAGGGTAACTACAATGTGTGAACAATTGTTTTAGAAATAAAAGATACAGCTCTTTAAAAATGAGCTTAGAGTCCTTCCTTTCATAAGCCATTTATTTTTTCTATAGTGCATATATTACACTAGCCAGTTGAATACACAAAAAATAGAGCTTTTGATCCTAATTTTTCTCATAATCACAAAATCAGAGCCTCAAATCTCAAAGCCCAAGGGAAAAAAGATATGTGAAATCATAATGCACATAAAATCTATGCCAAACAAAACATTGTTATTAATTCTTACAAACCTCTCTATAATATTTAAGTTATTCATTAATTCATTTAATTTATCCACAAATATTTAACAGTTGCCTACAATGTGTCAATCATTGGGATAATTGCTGAGATATAATAGTGAACATGGATGAGGTTGTCCCTGACATCACAGAGGTTACAGTATCATAGCAGAGACAGTTAATAAACATACAAAACTACATTTTAAAATGTATTCACTGGGATTAAGAAAACAAACAAGGGGTAGTGGTGAAAGTTAATAGGAATGCTATTTTGGCAAGTAATTAAGGTAGATATATCTAACAGGGTTTATTCAATAAATTGATTTTTGACAAGACCAAGAAGACAATTCAAATGAGGAATAAATGTTTTCAAAAAATGGCACTGGAACAACTGGATTGCCACATACAAAAAGATTAATTTGAACTCTTACCTTATACTACACACAAACATTAACTCAAGATGGATCAAAGACCTAAGTGTAAGAGCTAAAACTATAAAACTCTTAGAAGAATACATATAGGTATAAATCTTCATGACATTGGATGAGGCAAATTTTATTTAGATAAAAAATCAAAAGCAAGAGAAGGAGCCTAAAGATGGCAGAAGAGTAAGAGGTGGAGATCACCTTCCTCCCCACAAATACATCAGAAATACATCTACATGTGAAACAACCCCTACAGAACACCTACTGAATGCAGGCAGAAGACCTCAGACTGCCCAAAAGGCAAGAAACTCCCCACATACCTGGATAGGGCAAAAGAAAAAAGAAAAGACAAAAGAATACGGATGGGACCTGCACCAGTGGGAGGGAGCTGTGAAGGATAAAAGGTTTCCACACACTAGGAAGCCCATTCGCGGGCAGAGACTGCAGGTGTTGGAGGGGGAAAGCTTCAGAGCCACGGAGGAGAGCACAGCAACAGGGGTGCAGAGGGCAAAATGGAGAGATTTACACACGGAGGATTGGTACTGACCAGCATGCACCAGCCCGAGAGGCTTGTCTGCTCACCCGCTGGGGCGGACGGGGGCTGGAAGCTGAGGCTCAGGCTTTGGAGGTCAGATCCCAGGGAAAAGAATGGGATTGGCTGCATGAACACAGTCTGAAAGGGGCTACTGCATCACAGCTAGGGAGGAGGGAGTCCAGGAAAATGTCTGGAACTGCCGAAGAGGTAAGAAACTTTTTCTTGCCTCTTTTTTTCGTAGTGCGTGAAGAGAGGGGACTAAGAGCACTGCCTAAATGAGCTCCAAAGACAGGCGTGAGCCGCGGCTATCAGTGCAAACCCCAGAGACAGGCATGAGATGCTAAGGCTGCTGCTGCAGCCACCAAGAAGCCTGTGTGCAATCACAGGTAACTATCCACACCTCCCCTCCCTGGAGCCTGTGCAGCCTCTCACTGCCAGGGCCCCGTGATCCAGGGACAATCTCCCCGGGAGAACAAACAGCATGCCTCAGGCTGTTGCAATGTCACACCAGCCTCTGCTGCCCCAGGCTTGCCCCACATTCTATACCCCTACCTCGCCCCACCCCCCCCCCACCGCCCTCTTCCCCACGCCCTCCTGAGTGAGCCAGAGCCCACTAATGAGCTGCTACTTTAACCTCCTCCTGTATGAGGGAAGAACAGACACCCTCAGGCGACCTACACACAAAGGCAGGGCCAAAACTAAAGCTGAACTCCAGGAGCTGTGCGAACAAAGAAAAGAAAGGGAAATCTCTCCCAGCAGCCTCAGGAGCAGGGGATTAAATCTCCACAATCAACTTGATTTACCCTGCATCTGTGAAATACCTGAATAGGCAATGTTTCATCCCAAATTGAGGAGGTGGGGTTTGGGAGAAACGATATACTTTTTTCCCTTTTTCTCTTTTTGTAACTTTGTATGTGTAAGCTTCTGTGTGTGATTTTGTCTGTATAGCTTTCATTTTACCATTTGTCTTGGATTCAGCCTGTCTTTTTTTTTATTATAGTTTTTAGCACTTGCCATCAATGGCGCATTTGTTTTTTGCTTTGGTTGCTATCTCCTTTCTTTCTTTTATTTAATTAATTTTTTAATAATTAATTTTTATTTTAATAAACTTATTTTATTATTTTATTTATTTATTTGTTTATTTTTATCTCCCTTTTTTTTTTGCAGTATGCAGGCCTCTCACTGTTCTGCCCCCTCCCATTGAGGAGCACAGGCTCCAGACGCACAGGCTCAGTGGCCATGGCTCACAGGCCCAGCCACTCCACGGCATGTGGGATCTTCCTGGACTGGGGCACGAACTCGTGTCCCCTGCATTGGCAGGCAGACTCTCAACCACTGTGCCAACAGGGAAGCCCTTTCTCCCTTTCATTCTGAGCCATGTGGATGACAGGGTCTTGGTGCTCCAACCAGGTGTCAAAACTTTCCCTCTGAGGTGAGAGAGCCAAATTCAGGACATAAGTCCACCAGAGACCTACAGGCTCCAGGTAATATCAACGAAAATCTCCCAGAGATGTCCATCTGAATGCCAAGACCCAGGTCCAATCAATGACAGCAAGCTAGAGTGCTAGACACCCTATGCCAAACAGCTAGCAAGACAGGAACACAGGCAAACACATTAGCAGAGAGGCTGCCGAAAATCATAATAAGGCCACAGACACCCCAAAACACACCAGGAGATGTGGAACTTCCCACCAGAAAGCGAAGATCCAGGCTCACCAACCAGAACACAGGCACTACTCCCCTCCACCATGAAGCATACACAACCCACTGAACAAACCTTAGCCACTGGAGGCAGACACCAAAAACGATGGGAGCTACAAATCTGCAGCTTATGAAAAGGAGACCCCAAACAAAGTAAGATAAGCAAAATGAGAAGACAGAGAAACACACAGCATATGAAAGAGCAAGGTAAAAACCCACCAGAAATAACAAATAAAGAGGAAATAGGCAGTCAACTGGAAAATGTATTCAGAATAATGATAGTAAAGATGATCCAAAATCTTGGTAATAGAATGGAGAAAATACAAGAAACGTTTAACAAGGACCTAGAAGAAGTAAAGAGCAAACAAACAATGATGAAGAACACAATAAATGAAATTAAAAATTCTCTAGGAGGAATCAATAGCAGAATACGTGAGGCAGAAGATCGGATAAGTGACATGGAAGATAAAAAAGGGGATATAACTACTGCAGAGCAGAATAAAGAAAAAAGAATGAAAATAATTGAGGACATTCTCAGAGACATCAGGGACAACATTACATGCACCAACATTTGAATTATAGGGGTGCCAGAAGAAGAAGAGAAAAAGAAAGGGACTGAGAAAATATTTGAAGAGATTATAGTTGAAAACTTCCCTAATATGGGGAAGGAAATAGCTAATCAAGTCCAGGAAGCACAGAGAGTCCCATGCAGGATAAATCCAAGGAGAAACATGCCAAGACACATAATAATCAAACTATCAATAATTAAATACAAAGAAAACATATTAAAAACAGCAAAGGAAAAAAGAACAAATAACATAGAAGGGAATCCCCATAACGTTAACAGCTGAACGTTCAGCAGAAACTCTGCAAGCCAGAAGAGAGTGGCAGGATATATTTAAAGTGATGAAAGGGAAAAACCTACAGCTAAGATTACTCTACCCAGCAAGGATCTCATTCAGATTTGATGGAGAAATTAAAATCTTTACAGAGAAGCAAAAGCTAACAGTATTCAGCACCACCAAATGAGCTTTAAAGCAAATGCTAAAGGAACTTCTCTAGGTAGGAAACACAAGAGAAGGAAAGACCTACAAAAACTAATCAAAAACAATTAAGAAAATGTTAACAGGAACATACATATTGATAATTATCTTGAATATAAATGGATTAAATGCTCCAACCAAAAGACATAGATTGGCTGAATGGACACATAAACAAGACCCATATATGTGCTGTCTCCAAGAGACCCACTTCAGACCTAGGGACACATACATACTGAAAGTGAAGTGATGGAAAAAGATATTCCATGAAAATGGAAATCAAAAGAAGGCTGGAGTAGCAGTTATCATATTAGTCAAAATAGAAATTAAAACAAAAATTATTAGAAGAGACAAAGAAGGACACTACATAATGATCAAGGGATCAATCCAAGAATAATATAAAATAGTTGTAAATATTTATGCACTGACCATAGGAGCACCTCAATACATAAGGCAAATACTAACAGCCATAGAAGGGGAAATCACCATAACACAATCAGAGTAGGGGACTTTAACACCCCACTTTCACCAATGGACAGATCATCCAAAATGAAAATAAATAAGGAAACACAAGCTTTAAAGGATACATTAAACAAGAGGGACTTAATTGATATTCATAGGATATTCCATCCAAAAAAACAGAATACACTTTCTTCTCAAGTGCTCATGGAACATTCTCCAGGATAGATCATATCTTGGGTCACAAATCAAGCCTTGGTAAATTTAAGAAATTTAGAATCGTATCAAGTATCTTTTCCAACCACAGTGCTATGAGATTAGATATAAATTACAGGAAAATACCTGTAAAAACTAGAAACAAATTGAAGCTAACGAACACACTACTTACTAACCAAGAGATCACTGAAGAAATCAAAGAGGAAATAAAAAAATACTTAGAAACAAATGACAGTGTAAACACGATGACACAAAACCTACGGGATGCAGCAAAAGCAGTTCTATGAGGGAAGATTAGAGCAATGCAATCCTACCTTAACAAACAAGAAGCATCTCAGATAAACAACCTAACCTTACATCTGAAGCAATTAGAGAAAGAGGAATAAAAATCTCCAAAATTAGCAGAAGGAAAGAAATCATAAAGATCAGATCAGAAATAAATGAAAATGATATGAAGGAAACAATAGCAATGATCAATAAAACTAAAAGATGGTTCTTTGAGAAGATAAAGAAAATTGATAAACCATTATCCAGACTCATCAAGCAAAACAGGGAGAAGACTCAATCAATAGAATTAGAATAAAAAAGGAGAAGTAACAACTGCCACTGCAGAAATACAAAGGATCATGAGAGATTAGTACAAGCAAGTATATGCCAATAAAATGGACAAATCCTTAGAAAAGCACAACCTTCCAAGACTGAACCAAGAAGAAATAGAAAATATGAACAGACCAATCACAAATAATGAAATTGAAACTGTGATTAAAAATCTTCAAACAAAAAAAGACCAGGACCAGATGGCTTCACAGGCGAATTCTATCAAACATTTAGAGGTGAGCTAACACTTATACTTTTCAAACTCTTCCAAAATATAGCAGGTGGTGGAACACTCCCAAATTCATTCTATGAGGCCACAATCACCCTGATACCAAAACCAGAGAAAGATGTCACAAAAAAAGACAAATACAGGCTAATATCACTGATGAACATAGATGCAAAATTCCCCATCAAAATACTAGCAAACAGAGTCCAACAGCACATTAAAAGGATCATACACCATGATCAAGTGGGTTTTATCCCAGGAATGCAAGGATTCATCAATATACGCAAATCAATCAATGTGATACACCATATTAACAAATAGAAGGAGAAAAACCGTATGATCATCTCAATAGATGCCGAAAAATCTTTCAACGAAATTCATCACCCATTTATGGTAAAACCCTCCAGAAGGTAGGCGTAGAGGGAAATTTTGTCAATATAATAAATGCCAGAACTAGAACAACAAAAAAACTCACAATTTGTGTGGAAACACAAAAGACCTCAAATAGCCAAAGTGATCTTGAGAAAGAAAACCTGAGCTTGAGGAATCAGGCTCCCTGTCTTCAAAATATACTACAAAGCTACAGTAATCCAGACACTATGGTACTGACATAAAAACAGAAATATAGATCAAAGGAACAGGATAGAAAGCCCAGAGATAAACCCATGCACATATGATCACCTTATTTTTGATAAAGGAGGCAAGAATGTACAAAGGAGAAAAGACAGCCTCTTCAATAATTGGCGCTATAAAACTGGACAGCTATGTGTAAAAAATGAAATTAGAATACTCCCTAACACCATACACAAAAATAAATTCAAAATGGATTAAAACCTAAATGTAAGGACAGACACTATCAAATTTTAGAGGAAAACATAGGCAGAACACTCTATGACATAAATCACAGAAAGATACTTTTTGACCCACCTCCTAGAGAAATGGAAATAAAAACAAAAATAAACAAATGGGACCTAATGAAAGTTAAAAGCTTTTGCACAGCAAAGGAAACCATAAACAAGAAGAAAAGACAACCCTCACAATGGGAGAAAATATTTGCAAATGAAGCAACTGACAAAGGATTAATCACCAAAATATACAAGCAGCTCATGCCTCTCAATATCAAAAAAACAAAAAACCTAAACCAAAAAAGCACAGAAGACCTAAATAGACATTTCTTCAAAGAAGATACACAGATTGCCAACAATGCTTAACATTAGTCATTACAGAAATGCAAATCAAAACTAAAATGAGATATCATCTCACAGCAGTCACAATGGCCATCATCAAAAATCTACAAACAATAAAGGCTGGAGAGGGTGTGGAGGAAAGGTAACCCTTTTGCAGTTCTGGTGGGTATGTAAATTGATACAGCCACTATGGAGAACAGTATCGAGGTTCCTTCAAAAACTTAAAAACGGAACTACCATATGACTCAGCAATCCCACTACTGGTCATATACCCTGAGAAAACCAAAATTCAAAAAGTGTCATGTACCAAAATGTTCATTGCAGCTCTATTCACAATAGCCAGGACATGGAAGCAACCTAAGTGTCCATCAACAGATGAATGGATAAAGCAGATGTGACACACGTATACAATGGAATATTACTCAGCCATCAAAAGGAGTGAAACTGAGTTATTTGTAGTGAGGTGGATTGACCTAGAGACTGTCATATAGAGTGAAGTAAGTCAGAAAGAGAAAAACAAATACCATACGCTAACACATATATATGGAATCTAAAAAAAAAAAAGAAAAAGGTCAGAAGAAACTAGGGACAAGACAGGGATAAAGATGCAGACCTCTTAGAGAATGGACTTGAAGATACAGGGAGGGGGAAGGGTAAGCTGGGACAAGGTGAGAGAATGGCATGGACATATATACACTAACAAACATAAAATACATAGCTAGTGGGAAGCAGCTTCATAGCACAAGGAGATCAGCTGGGTGCTTTGTGACCAGCTAGAGGGGTGGGATAGGGAGGGTGTGAGGCAGGGAGATGTAAGAGGGAAGAGATATGGGGACATATGTATATGTATAACTGATTCACTTTGTTATAAAGCAGAAACTGACACACCATTGTAAAGCAATTATACACAATAAAGATGTTTAAAAATTAATGAGTAAAATAAATAAATAAATAATAACAACAACAAAGTCAGAAAGAGAAATTCAATATCATATGCTAACACATATATATGGAATCTAAAAAAAAAAAAAATTCATGAAGAACCTAGGGGCAAGACGGAAATAAAGATGCAGACCTACCAGAGAATAGACTTGGGGACACAGGGAGGACGAATGGTAAGCTGGGACAAAGTGAGAGAGTGGCATGGACATATATACACTACCAAATGTAAAATAGATAGCTAGTGGGAAGCAGCCGCATAGCACAGGGAAATCAGCTCGGTGCTTTGTTACCACCTAGAGGGGTGGGTGGGAGGGAGGGAGACACAAGAGGGAAGAGATATGGCATTATATGTATATGTATAGCTGATTCACTTTGTTATAAAGCAGAAACTAACACACCATTGTAAAGCAATTATACTCTAATAAAGATGTTAAAAAAAAAGAAAAACAAAAGAGGATAACAAAAAAAAGCAAAAGTAACAAAGGAAGATAAATAGAATTTCATCAAAATTTAAAATTTTGTACTCCAAATCATACCATGAATTTAAAAGGCAGCCAATCTCATGGGAGAAAATATTTGCAAATCATATATCTGATAAGATAATTGTATACAGAATAGATAAAGAACACTTACAGTTCAATAATAAAAGGCTGATAAGAAATTAAATGACAATTTAAATTGGGGAAATAATTTGAACAGATGTTTTTTCAGTGAAGGTATACAAATTGTCAATAAGCACCTGAAGAGATACTCATCATCATTAATGATTAGGGAAATGCAACTCTAATCTACAGTGAGAAACTATGGCACATGCACTAGAATGACTAACATCAAAAATACAGGCAGTAATAAGTGTTAGATTAGATGTGGAGAATTGGAACACTTATGCATTGCTTATAGGAATGTGAAATGTTGTAAAGTCACTTTGGAAAACAGTCTGGCAGTTCCTCACAATTTAAACATAGAGCTATCATGTAGCCGATTAATTGTACTTCTAGATATATACCAAAATAATTGGAAACATGTCTACAGAAAAACTTTCACATGAATGCTCATGGGAGCATTATTCTAAGGGCCACAACTTGGAAAGTATCCAATATCCATCACCTGACCAATGGATAAACATAATATGATTAATCCATGTCATGGAATATTATTAATCCTTAAAAAGAATGAAATACTGATACATGCTGCAACATGGATGAACATTGAAAATATTGTGATAAGTGAAAAAAGCCAGAATAGGGCATTTCATGATGATATTTATATAAAATATCCAGAGAAGTAAAATCTATAAGCATAAATTATATTAGTGGTTTTCAATTATTAGCTGAGAATAAGAGGAAATGGAAAATAATTGCTAATAGATACAGGGTTTTGTGGGGGATGATGAAAACATTCTGAAACAGATAGTGGTGATGGTGGAACAATTTAGAATCTTCTAAAATCCACAGAATTTTACACTTTACAAGTGTTAATTTTATGGCATATGAGTTACACCTAAATAAATCTGTTATTTAAAGAATGCCAAAAGACAGAGAGAATATTACTGTAGCTGTGACCCACAGATCATATACCACACTTGTAACAGCCACTGCTACTACTGCCAATGTTGTTTTTTGACACCCATGAAATTGGTGATTAGCCACTGAAAATCTGAGTCCAACCACTGGAATTCCTTCTCAGTCTTTACACATCCATGACTTTGTTTGCCAGCATATATATGGTAATAGGAAGAAGCATCTATCTCCTTTCTGCCTTCCTATTTTCACAAGATTGCTTGTAATTGGTGAAACCTCATTCTCCTCAGGAGTAAAAGAAAAGAAATGTAAGGTATGTAGCTTTCTGTTTTGTTTTGGTCTGCTTTCCAAACTCTGCACTACAGGAAGCTAAGGGCAGATTATTAGTTGAGTGATCCAGTACCAAGTAACTCACCATAGAATACCTCTCCCAAAGTATGGCATTTAAGCTACAACATCAATAATAAGGGACCACACATTAGCCAAGTAAAAATCCATGGGAAGCATTATAGGTAGTGGGAGTAACATGTATGAGAATCCTGAATTGAGAGACTACTTGTCTTCTTGAGTTCAGAAAGAAAGGCTTTCTATCTCTGTCTCTTTTTATGTTACCATAAAAAGATATTATATAGTTATTGACTATATACCACACAATGTACATTTCATATCTTTGACTCATTTATTTTGCAGCTGGAAGTTTGTACCGCTTAATAACACTCACCTATTTCTTTCTTCCTTCCACCACCCTCCACTATGGAACTCACCTGTTGGTTCTCTGTATCTATAACTCTGCTTCTATTTTGTTATGTTTGTTCATTTGTTTTGCTTTTAGATTCAACATGTAAGTGAAATAATACAGTATTTTTCTTTCTCTGTTTGACTTATTTCACTTAGCATATTACCCACTAGTCCTATCCATCCATGTTGTTTCAAATGGCAAGATTTCATTCTTTTATATGGCCCAGTAATATTAATATTCCATTTTATATATATATATATATATAACACATCTTCTTTATATATAAAGAAGATATCATGTACCTTCTTTATTTATAAATATATATATATATATATATATATATATATATAATCTCACAACTTCTTTAGCCATTCATTTATTTATGGGCACTTGGGATGCTTCCATATCTTGGCTATTGTAAATAATGCTTCAGTGTACATAGGGATGCATATATCCTTTCTAATTAGTGTTTTTGTTTTCTTCACATAAGTACCCAGGGGAGAAATTTCTGGATCATATGGTAGTTCTATTTTTAATTTTTTGAGGAATCTCTTTATTGTTTTCCATGGTGGCTGTACTAATTTACATTCCTCCTAACAGTGCACGAGTGTTCCCTTTCATTCACATCCTTGCCAACACTTGCTTTTTTTGGTCTTTTTGATAATAGCCACTCTGACAGATGTGAGGTGATATCTCATTGTAGTTTTGATTTGTATTTCCCTGATGATTAATGATGTTGAGCATCTTTACATGTGCCTGTTGGTCACTGAATGTCTTCTTTGGAAAATTTGTATTCAGGTCTCCTGCAGATATTTTAATTGGGTTGTTTGCCTTTTTGATGTTGAGTTATTTGATTTTTTTGTTTTGACCTTTAACCCTTTTTCAGATATATTATTTGCAAGTATCTTTTTCCATACAGTAGATGGCCTTTTTGTTTTATTGATATTTTCCTTAGCTGTGCAACAGGTTTTTAGCTTTATATTTTCCCATTTGTTTATTTTTGCTTTTGTTTCCTTTGCTTTAGGAGATATATCCAAATATATATTACTAAGATCATTGTCAGAGTACATACTGCCTATGTTTTCTTCTAGAAGTTTTATGATTTAACGTCTTATATCTAATTCTTCAATCCATTTTGTATTTACTTTTGTGAATGATGTGAAAGAATTGTCCAGTTTGATTCTTCTGCATGTAACTGTTTAGTTTTCCTAACACCATTTATTGAAGGTTTATTGAGGCTGTCTTTTCCCCATGGTATATTCTTGCCTCCTTTGTTGTAGATTAATTAACTATATAAGTGTGGGTTCATTTCTGGGCCTCTATTCTGTTCCATTGATATATGTGTCTGTTTTTGTGCCAGTACCATGTGGCTTTGATTACTTTAGCTTTGTAAATAGTACAGTTTAAAATATGGGAGTATGATATCTCCAGCTTTGTTCTTCTTCTCAAGATTGTTTTGACTACTCAGTGTCTTTTGTGTTTCCACACAAATTATAGAATATTTTGTTCTAGTTCTGTGAAAAATGCCACTTGTATTTTGATAGGGATTGCATTGAATCTGTAGATTACCTAAGGTACTATGGTTATTTTAATGATAATAATTCTTCCAATTCAGGAACACAGAATATCTTTCCATCTGTTTGTGTTGTCTTCAATTTATTTTGCCTGTGTCACAGATTTCTGAGTACAAGTCTTTTACCTCCATAGTTAGGTTTATCCCTAAGTTTTTTGTTTTTGTTGCAATTGTAAATGAGATTGTTTTCTTAATTTCTCTTTCTGATAGTTTGTAGATGGATAGAAATGCAGTCCATTTCTCTATACTAATTTTGTCTCATTCAAATTACCAAATTCATTGATGAGCTCTAGTAATTTTTTGGTGGTGTCTTGAGGATTTTCTATGTATAGTATTTTTTAAACATCTTTATTGGAGTATAATTGCTTTACAATGGTGTGTTACTTTCTGCTTTATAACAAAGTGAATCAGTTATACATATACATATGTCCCCATATCTCTTCCCTCTTGCATCTCCCTCCCTCCCACCCTCCCTATCCCACACCTCTAGGTGGTCACAAAGCACTGAGCTGATATCCCTGTGCTATGTGGCTGCTTCCCACTAGCTAGCTATTTTACATTTGCTAGTGTATATATGTCCATGCCACTCTCTCACTTTGTCCCAGCTTACCCTTCCCCCTCTCCGTATCCTCAAGTCCATTCTCTAATAGGTCTTCATCTTTATTCCCATCTTGCCCCTAGGTTCTTCTGACCAGTTTCTTTCTCTTTTTTTTCAGATTCCATATATTTGTGTTAGCATACAGTATTTGTTTCTCTCTTTCTGACTTACTCCACTCTGTATGACAATCTCTAGGTCCATCCACCTCACTACAAATAACTCAGTTTCATTCTTTTTGATGGCTGAGTAATATTCCATTGTATATATGTGCCACATCTTCTTTATCCATTCATCTGTTGATGGACACAGGTTGTTTCCATGTCCTGGCTATTGTAAATAGAGCTGCAACGAACATTTTGGTACATGACTCTTTGAATTTTGGTTTTCTCAGGGTATATGCCCAGTAGTGGGATTGCTGGGTTGTATGGTAGTTTTAGTTTTAAGTTTTTGAAGGAACCTCCATACTGTTCTCTATAGTGGCTGTATCAATTTACATTCCTACCAAAAGTGCAAGAGGGTTACCTCTTCTCCACACCCTCTCCAGCCTTTATTGTTTGTAGATTTTTGATGATGGCCGTTGTGACTGGTGTGAGATGTTATCTCATTGCAGTTTTGATTTACATTTCTGTAATGATTAATGTTGTTAAGCATTGTTTCATTTGTTTGTTGGCAATCTGTATATCTTCTTTGGAGAAATCTCTGTTTAGGTCTTCTGCCCATTTTGGATTGGGTTGTTTTTTTTTTTGATATTGAGCTGCATATGTTGCTTGTATGTTTTGGAGATTAATCCTTTGTCAGTTGCTTCATTTGCAAATATTTTCTCCCATTCTGAGGGCTGTCTTTTTGTCTTGTTTATGTATAGTATTATGTCTTCTGCAAACAGTGATAGTTTTATCTCTTCCTTTCCAATTGGGATTCCTTTTATTACTTTTCCTTGATTGATTACTCTGGCTATGACTTCCAGTACTATGTTGAATAAAAGTGGTGAGAATAGGCATCCTTTTCTTCTTCCTGATCTTAGAAGAAATGCTTTCAGGTTTTCACCATTGAGTATGTTAGCTGTGAGCTTGTAATACATGGCCGTTTCTTATGTGGAGGTATGTTCCTTATATACACACATGTTAATAGTTTTATCATAAATGGAGATTGAAACTTGTCAAAATTTTTCATTTATTTCTGCTCTGATTTTTATGATTTCTTTCTTTCTAGTAAATTTGGGTCTTGTTTTATACTTCATTTAGATGTAAGGTTAGGTTGATTATTTGAGTTTAATTTTTTCTTGTTTCCTGACATAGGCTTTTATTGCTATAAACTTCCTTCTTAGAACATCTTTTCTGCATCACATATATTTTGGATTATTGTGTTTTTCTTTTAATTTGTCTCCAGGTATTTTTGAATTTCTTCTTTGGTTTCTTCAGTGATCCACTTGTTGTTTAGTGACATATTGTTTATCCTCCACTTGTTCATGGTTTTGTGTTTTTTTTTTTTTTCTTGTGGTTGATTTCTAGTCTCATAATATTGTGGTCAGAAAAATATGCTTGATATGATTTCAGCTTTCTTAAATTTACTGAGATATGTTTTGTGACGTAGCAAATGATCTATCCTGGAGAATGTTCCATGTGCACTTGAAAAGAACATATATTCCGCTGACTTTGGATGGAATACTCCCTCTCTCTGTCTCTGTCTCCCTCTGTATATATACACATATATATATATATAAATGACATCTGGTATATGTTGTTTAAGTCAGTGTTTCCTTATTGATTTTCTCTCTGGATGATCTCTCCATTGATGTAAGTATTAATGTACCCTATTATTATTGTGTTCCTGTCAGTTTCTCCCTTTATGTCTGTTAATATTTGCTTTACATATTTACATGCTCCTATGTTGCATGCATATATACTTAAAATCGTATATTATTCCTGGATTTAACCCTTAATCATTATGTAATATTCTCCTTTGTCTCTTGTTACAGTCTTTGTTTTAAAGTCTATTTAGTCTAACATAAGTATTGCTACCTTGGTTTTCTTTTCTTTTCCTTTTGCATGCAATACATTTTTTTTCCATCCCCTCACTTTCAGGTGGTGTGTTTCTTAAGATCTTAAGTGAGTTCCTTATAGACAGTATATATATACATATATGAGATTGGTTTTTGTATCCAGTCTGCTACTCTATGTCTGTTGATTGGAGAACTTATTTCATTTAACTTAAAGTGATTGTTGATAGGTATGTACTTGTTGCAGTTTTGTTCATTGATTTTTGTAATTTTTATAATTCCTTTTTGTTCCTTTCTTCATCTTTTGTTCTTTCCCTTGAGATTTTATGACTCTCTCTAGTGTTATGCTTGGTTTCCCTATTCTTTTGTTTGTGAGTGTAGTACAGATATTCTAAAAATATTTATTTATTTATTTATTTATTTATTTTGGCTGTGCTGGGTCTTAGTTGCGGTACACGGGATCTTCATTTTGGCATGTGTGCTTTTTAGTTGTGGCATGAGGACTTATAGTTGCAGCATGCATGCGGGATCTAGTTCCCTGACCAAGGATCAAACCCGGGCCCCCTGCATTGGGAGCATGGAGTCTTACCCACTGAACCACCAGGGAAATCCCTATTGTAGATTTTTGGTTTGTGCTTAACATGAGGTTAATATATAGCAATATATATGTATATGTATTATTTTAATTTGCAGATCTGTTAACAACCCTGCATTTTTACTCTCCCCTCACATGTTTGCTCTTTTTTGACATGATATTTTAAATCTTTTTTGTATCTCCCTTAACTACTTATTGTGGATATAGATGAATTTACTGCTTTTGTCTTTTAACTTTCCTACTTTATACATGGTTGAGTTACTATCTTTACTGTATATTTGCTGTTATAAATGAGATATTTTTCCTTTTGTAATTTCCATGTTTCTATTTGTGGCCTTTTCTTTTTCACTTAGAGAAGTCCCTTTAACATCTCTTGTAAAATTGGTTTGGTGGTGCAAACTCTTTTAGCTTTTGATTGTCTGTAAAACTTTTGATCTCTCCCTCAAATCTAAATGAAAGTCTTGCTGGGTAGAGTATTCTTGGTTGTAGGTTTTTCCCTTTCATCACTTTAAATATATTGTGTCACTCCCTTCTGGCCTGCAGAATTTCTGCTGAAAAGTCAGCTGATAGCCTTATGTGAGTTCCCTTTTACATAACTTGTTGTTTTTCCCTTGCTACATTAAATATTCTCTCTCTTCAATTTTTGTCATTTTGTTTACAATTCGTCTTGGTGTGTTTCTCTTTGGGTTTATCCTATTTGGGACCCTATGTGCTTCCAGGAATTGAATGTCTGTTTCCTTTCTCAGGTTATGGAAGTTTACAGCTATTATACCTTCAAATGTGTTCTCTGCCCATTTTTCTCTCTCCTCCTTCTGGGATCCCTATGACATGAATGTTAGTACTCTTGATGCTGTCTCAGAGGTCTCTTAAACTGTCCTTATTTCTTTTTATAATTGTTTTTGTTTGTCTGTTCAGCTCTAGCTATTTCAACTACTCTGCCTTCTAGCTTGCTGATTCATTCCTCTGTATCATCTAGTCTCTTGATTCCTTCTAGAGTATTTTTTATTTCACTTATTTTATTCTTCATTTCTGGTTCTCCTTTATATATTTTAACTATTTGTTTAAAACTTCTAACTTTCACAATTTTCATCCAATCTTCTTCTGAGTTCTTTGAACATCTTTACAATAATTGCATTGAACTTTTTATCTGATGTATTGCCTATCTCCACTTCATTTAGTTCTTCTTCTGAGGTCTTATTGTGTTTCTTCATTTGGAACATATACCTCTGCCACCTAATTTTGCTTAATTTGCTGTTTTTATTTCTATGTATTTGGTAGGTTAATTATGTTTCTCATCCTTTGATAAGTGGTCTTTTGTAGGATACATGTTATGCATACCAGCAGTATACTTGCCTCTGGTTGCCAGAGCTTTATTCTCTAGTGGTGTCCCCTAATTGGGCTATGTGGGTCCTGCTGTTGTGGTGAACTAGCAACTGTGGGTTTTCTGGTAGTCATGGCTAGACCCTGGTCCAGTTGGTTGCCTGGAAATGCCCTGTGTAGGGACTGCTGACCACTAGTGAGTGGGGCTGTGTCACGAAGCTGCTGGCTGTGGGGCCCCAGGGAGTCCTGGGTCTAGTGCTTCCCCACTGGTGGGTGGAAACAGATTCTGGAGTGAGTGGTTTGGGGTTAGGATCCCAGCATCTAGTGCTGGACTTTTGCTGGGTGGGGATGGTTCCTGACACAGGTGGCTGCAGTGTGTGGGGTGTCCCCAAAGTTGGTGTTTGTCCACTGGTGAATGAGACTGGATCCTGGGGTAGCTGGCTGAGTAGTCCAAGGTGTGTCACAGCTGGTGTCAGCCTGCTGGTGGGCAGCGCCCTGGGCCAGGAGGTCCAAGGTTAGTGCTGGCTCACTGGTTGGTTGAGCTGCATTCCTGGGTCTCTGGCTACTTGACCCTTAGTTTTCCAGAACTGGTCTTGGGCCACTGCTGTGGGGCCATTACTGATACAGTGGCTGTGGAGCCTGGGTGTCCCAGGGCTGGTGCTCGCCTGATGGTGTGTAAGCTGGGTCCTGATATGTCAGTCTGTGGGGCTGCAGTGGTCCTGGGGCTGGTGTCTGTCAGATGGTAGGTAGGATTGGAGCCAAGCAGATCCTGGAGCTGGTTGCTGCCCATTAGTGGGTGAAGCCATGTACTGAGGCTAGTGTTAGTTCACTGGTGGGTAGAGCTAGTCCTAGTGTTTCTGGCTTCAGGTGCCTGGGAGTCCCAGATTGGGTGTTTTGGTCCACTGGTGTGTGGGGCTGGGACCCACAGGGTCCTGGGGCAGATACCTATTTACTGGCTGATAAGGCTGGTCCTAGGGCTAATGCCATCCCTTTGGTGGGTGGAACTGAATCCCAACATCTTTGGTTGTAGGGCCCTGGGGATCCTTGGGCTAGTGCTGGTGCACTGGTGTGTGGGGATAATTCCTGGGCTCTGGTGGAAAGGGCTGGGTCCTGTAGCAACTGTGGGTTAGGGGGATCTTAAAGTAGCAGGCCTGCTGGTGGGTGGAGTTGTGTCTCCACCCACCTGGTTGCTTGACCTGAGGTGTCCCAGTACTGGTGCCAAAGACTGGTGGGAAATAATGTCATTTGCAGCAACATAGATGGACCTAGAGATTATCATACTAAGTGAAGCAAGTCAGACAGAGAGAAACAAATATCATATGATATCACATATATGTGCAATCTAAAAATATATATACAAATGAACTTATTTACAAAACAGAAACAGGCTCACAGACTTTGAAAACAAACTTATGGTTACCAAAGGAAAAATGTGGGAGGGGAGGGATAAATTAAGAATTTAGGGTTAACATATATACACTACTATATATAAAATAGATAATCAACAAAGACCTACTGTATAGCATGGGGAACTCTACTCAATTCTGTAATAGCCTATATGGGAAAAGAATTTTTAAAAATGTATATATGTATATGTATAACTGAATCATTTTGCTGTACACCTGAAACTGACACACTATTGTAAATCCACTATACTCCAACATAAAATAAAAACTAAAGTAAAAAAAATTAATTAAAAAAGGCTTTGTGAAACGTGTGGGAAAAAATAAAAGACTGGTGGGCAGGCCTGGGTCCCAGTGTTAATAAGCTAGAGGGAAGATTCCAAAACGGGGCTTGCCAGCATCAGTGTCCACATGGTAGTCCAACCTCTCAAAACTGGATGCTGCCAGTGTCTGTTTCTAGGGTGAGCTCCAGTTGTCTCCTGCCTCTCTGAGAGACCTCTAAAGTGGTCTGACCAAAGTTTCTTTCAAATTACTGCTTCTGCCATGCATCCTGGAACATGTGAGATTTTGTGTGTGTCCTTTAACAGTGAAGTATCTATTTACCACAGCCCTTTGGCTCTCCTGAAATTAAGTCCTGGTGGCCTTCATAGCCAAATGTTTGGAATTTCTCTTTCCACCATAGGACTTCCTGGCTGTGGAGCCCAATGTGGGATTTGGGATACTCACTCCTTGGGGTGAAACTCTGCAACTGTAATTATCCTCCTGTTTGTGGGTTGCCAACTTGGGTTACAGTCTTTACTATACAGTGTCTCTGTCCCTTCTACCCATCTCATTGTGGTTCCTTCTTTATATATTTAGTAGCAGAAGATCTTTTCTGTTATTCTTCCAGTTTTTCTCATCAACTGTTGCTTTGTTAATAGTTGTAATTTTGGTGTGCTCATGGGAGGAGGTGAGCTCTAGCCCTTCCTATTCTGCCATCTTGTTTACTCACCTTTATCTCTCTTTTAATAGTCATTGCATACATATTTTTCCTCTCTTTGTTTCTTTGTGCTGTATTCTAGAAAATTTCTTCTGACCTATCTTCAAGTCTACTAAGGGCATCTTCAACTATGCCAAATATGTTTGAAATTAATCCACTGATTTTAAACATTTCTGATATTGCATACATTTTTTCCTACCAGAGTTCTACCTGTCGTGCTTTCAAATATCTAGATCATTTAAAAAGATCTCATTCTTTGTAGCATTTTATTTTGTTAGCATAAGTTATAATATTTGTTTTATAGTCTGTCTAATAAATTAAATATTTGAAGAATTTGTCTGTTTTTGTTTGTTGCCTATTATTTTTGTTGGTCCTATTTCTTGGTACTTTCTTTTCTTACATGTGTGTTTATTTTTGAATGGGCGATGCTTTTTGTTCTTGAAAATTAGTCCTAAGGATTTGAGGTCTAGAGCAAAATTCCTTCCTCCCAAGAGGATTTATGGTTACTTCCATCATGTGCCTAAGGATACAAAACTCAGGATCACTTTATACTATAATAACAGCCTGAGATTTTTGGACCCACTTTGGTGATGTGAATTTAGGCTATAAATTTACAGGAGTGCTAACTTGTATTTATAACTTCTCAGGGATGCCCTCTAACAAACCTTGTCAACCTGCTCACCTGGGTACCAAGGGAAAAAAATTTGTGTTCCTCTGGGGAGTGGGTAATAGGTTAATGTCTAGGGAACTTTTACTCTCAAAGCATAGATTTTTGGAATTCGGATTTTTATTTGGAAATGGTTTTCACATTAGACCCTATAAAATAGGGAAATGCTGGAGTTTTATCTCTCTTAGAAGCTCAAGTTCATCAGAGAAGTCAAATCCCTCAGAGAAAAAAATAGTTTCAGTGTTTTACTTTCTTTTCTGGGTTCTCACTGTGAATATATTTAGGCCTTTTAATTCCTTATTATCTTGCTGCTCCTTAATACTTTTAAGATTTTTGAAATGTATTTTATTTAAGCACTTTGAGAGAGTATTTCAAGGATTCTTAGCTTTCAAAATAACATAGCTTATCATCCACCTCATCTAACTCTATATTAACTCTGTATCTAAATATAAATTGAATCATATAACCTATAATTCACTATTGTAATACTTACTTCTTATAAAGTCAACTACCAAATACTGACTTTAAGAAAATATAGGAAAGTAATGTCTCTTGACTGTTTCAAACCACAGCTTTATCCTCTTGAGGTCTTCATCCAAGTTTGATTAAAGTGACACTTGCTCCTTTTAAAATCTCTCTGAATATTATCTCAAGGTGTTAAGGACCCCTCAGATCCATTCTCTTCAAAGCAATTTGTGTGATCTTCCAAAATCTAATTTCTAATCATGTCATTACTCTGCTTGTAACCCATTAATGCCTTCTCATTGCTCTTTGGATAAAATTCAAATTAATAATTGACCATGGCCTTCCAAGACATGCATGACCTCAGAATTAGGTTGTCTCTTTTCTACCACCTCTCCATTTTACTTGCCATGTTCCAGGCACTTCCCTTTTCTCTATGGAAATGTCTTTTTTGTCTTAGGGTCATCACAAATACTATTTCCTTTGCTGCCTGTAGCAATTTCCTCCTCCTTCATCTGACTAATTCCGATTTATCCCTTAGGTCTCAGCTCAAATGTCACTTCACCAGAGAAGCCTTCCTTCACTACTCCAATCTGAATTATATCTACAATTACATGTTTTCATGTAACTGTGTAATTTTCCTTCATCAAACACAATTAAATAATTCTTTAGATAATAGTTTAATGTCTATCTTGTCTGCCAATCTATATGTTTCTTGATGTTAGGAACTCGGATTTTTATTCATGAGTAAATTCAGATCAACTTGATTGTTCAATTTATTGCACATCACCTTATCTGTGATTACTCCCTTTCATAGGATAATACTGAAATTGTTTATAGTAAGTTTTAGACTCCATTTGTTAGAATTCTCTTAACTCCTCTGAACTCAGCCAGAGCAAGAAGCTACATTGACAGCATAATCTCAGTGCACCTTGGTGATTTGATTCTCTCCACTCATAAAGAAAATAATTTGTACTTTTGCTTTGTAGTTATAATTTTTTTTTGCAGTAAAGAGCAGTTCTTATAAAAGTCTTAGCTTTGATATTGATATCTGAAACTTCCACAAACTGTTGCAGGAAAAAAGTTTTCCACAAACATTTTGGAAAAACCTGTTTCTCTTACACCATGTAATGTATATTGAATACTATTTCTGAAGAGCAGCACAGGTAGCTTCATGACAACAAGACTCTATTACTGGGAGTTGGGGCAAAGATGGCAGAGTAGAAAGACACTAAGCTCATCTCCTCACATGAAAACACCAAAATAATAACTATCAGTTGAACAACGATCCATGAAAAAGACTGGAAACTACCAGAAAACATCTATAACTAAAGACATAAAGAAGGAACAACATCAAGATGGGTAGAAGGGGTGGAATTGCAATATGGTCAAGTTCCAAAACACCAAGTGAAAATACAAAAAAATAATTACACTGCAGATCTTTGGGGGAAGATGACAGAAGAGTAACATGCAGAGATCACCTTCCTCCCCACAGATACACCAGAAATAGATCCACACGTGGAACACCTCCTACAGAACACCTACTGAACGCTGGCAGAACACCTCAGACCTCCCAAAAGGCAAGAAACTCCCCATGTACCTGGGCAGGAAAAAAGAAAAAAGAATAAACAGAGACAAAAGAATAGTGATGGGACCTGCACCAGTGGGAGGGAGCCGTGAAGGAGGAAAGGTTTCCACACACTACGAAGCCCCTTCATGGGCACAGACTGTAGGTGGCAAATGGGGGAAGCTTCAGAGCCATGGAGGAGAGCACAGCAACAGGGGTGCGGAGGGAAGAGTGGAGATTCCCTCACAGAGGATCGGTGCTGAACAGCACTCACCAGCCCGAGAGGCTGGTCTGCTCACAAGCTGGGGGGTCAGGGCTGGGGGCTGAGGCTCGGGCTTTGGTCAGAGGGCAGGGAGAGGATTGTGGTTGGCAGCAGGAACACAGCCTGCAGGGGGTTAGTGCACCACAGCTCCCCAGGAGGGAGTCCGGGGAAAAGACTGGACATGCCAAAGAGGCAAGAGACGTTTTCTTCCCTCTTTGTTTCCTGGTGTACAAGGAGAGGGGATTAAGAGCACTGCTTAAAGGAGCTCCAGACATGGGTGCGAGCCACGGCTAACAGCGCACACCCCAGAGACGGGCATGAGACGCTAAGGCTGCTGCTGCTGCCACCAAGAAGCATGTGTGCGAGCACAGGATACTATCCACACAACCCTTCTGGGGATCCTGTGCAGCCCGCCACTGCCAGGGTCCTGGGATCCAGTTACAAATTCCCCAGGAGAACACAGGGTGTACCTCAGGCTGCTGCAATGTCGCGCCGGGCTCTGCTGCCGCAGGTTCACCCCGCATCCGCACACCTCCCTCTCCCGGGCCTGAGTAAGCCAGAGTCCCTGAAATAGCTGCTCCTTTAACCCTGCCTTGTCTGAGTGAAGAGCAGACGCCTTCCAGCGACCTACACGCAGAGGCAGGGCCAAATCCAAAGCTGAGCCCCAGTGAGCTGTGAGAACAAAGAAGAGAAAAGGAATCTCCCCCAGCAGCCTCAGAAGCAGTGATTATAGCTCCACAATCAACTTGATGTACCCTGCAGCTGTGGAATACATGAATAGACAACGAATGATCCCAAATTGAGGAGGTGAATTTTGAGAGCAAGATTTATTATGTTTTCCAGTTTTCCTCTATTTGTGAGTGTTTATGTGTATGCTTCTATGTGAGAATTTGTCCGTATAGCTTTGCTTTCACCATTTCTCCTAGGGTTCTATCCGTCCGTTTTTTCTTTTTTTTTTTTTTGCTGTTGATTTTTTTAAAAAAAATTTTCTTAATAAAGATTTTTTTCTATTTTAATAACTTTATTTTATTTTCCTACTTTATTTTATCTTCTTTCTTTCCTTCCTTCCTTCCTTCCTTCCTTTTCTTTCTTTCTTTCTTTCTTCCTTTCTTTCTTTCTTTCTTTCTTTCTTTCTTTCTTTCTTTCTTTCTTTCTACTTTTTCTCCCTTTTATTCTAAGCCATGTGTATGAAAGGGCCTTGGTGCTGCAACCAGGAGTCAGTACAGTGACTCTGAGGTGGGAGAGCCAAATTCAGGACACTGGCCCACAAGAGACCTCCCAGCTCCACATAAAATCAAATGTCGAAAATCTTCCAGAGATCTCCATCTCAACACCAGCACCCAGTTTCACTCAACGACCAGCAAGCTACAGTGCTGGACACCCTCTGCCAAACAACAAGCAAGAGAGGAACACAACACCACCCTTTAGAAGAGAGGTTGCCTAAAATAATAATGAGCCCACAGACACCCCAAAACACACCAATATTCATGGACCTGCCCACCACAAAGGCAATATCTAGCAGCACCCACCAGAACACAGGCACTAGTCCCCTCCACCAAGAACCCTACACAACCCACTGAACCAACTTTAGCCACTAGGGACAGACACCAAAAACAATGGGAACTACGAACCTGCAGCCTGCAAAAAGGAGACCCCAAACACAGTAAGATAAGCAAAATGAGAAGACAGAAAAACACACAGCAAATGAAGGAGCAAGATAAAAACACACCAGACCCAAAAAATGAAGAGGAAATAGGTAGTCTACCTGAGAAAGAATTCAGAATAATGATACTAAAGATGATCCAAAATGTTGGAAATATAATAGACAGAATGCAAGAAACATTTAACAAGGACCTATAAGAACTAAAGAGGAAAATAGCAATGATGAACAGCACAATAAATGAAATTAAAAATATTCTAGAAGAGATCAATAGCAGAATAACTGAGGCAGAAGAACGGATAAGTGACCTGGAAGATAAAATAGTGGAAATAACAACTGCAGAGCAGAATAAAGAAAAAAGAATGAAAAGAACTGAGGAGAGTCTCAGAGACCTCTGGGACATCATTAAACGCACCAACATTTGAATTATAAGGGTTCCAGAAGAAGAAGAGAAAAATAAAGGGACTGAGAAAATATTTGAAGAGATTAGAGTTGAAAACTTCCCTAATATGGGAAAGGAAATAGTTAATCAAGTCCAGGAAGCACAGAGAGTCCCATACGGGAAAAATCCAAGGAGACACATGCCAAGACACATATTAATAAAACTGTCAAAAATTAAATACAAAGGAAACATATTAAAAGCTGCAAGGGAAAAACAACAAATAACACACAAGGGAATCCCCATAAGGTTAACAGCTGATCTTTCGGCAGAAACTCTGCAAGCCAGAAGAGACTGGCAGGACATATTTAAAGTGATAAAGGAGAAAAAGCTGCAACCAAGATTACTATAACCAGCAAGGATCTCATTCAGATTTGTTGGGGAAATTAAAACCTTTACAGACAAGCAAAAGCTGAAGAGTTCAGCACCACCAAAGCAGCTTTACATCAAATGCTACAGGAACTTCTCTAGGCAGGAAACATAAGAGAAGGAAAAGCCCTACAATATCAAACCCAAAACAATTAAGAAAATGGGAATAGGAACATACATATCGATAATTACCTTAATTGTAAAAGGATTAAATGCTCCCACCAAAAGACACAGAATGCGGAATTGATAAAAAAACAAGTCCCATATATATGCTCTCTACAAGAGACTCACCTCAGACCTAGAGACACATATAGACTGAAAGTAAGGGGATGAAAAAAGATATTCCATGCAAATGGAAACCAAAAGAAAGCTGGAGTAGCAATTCTCATATCAGACAAAATAGACTTTAAAATAAAGGCTATTAGAAGAGACAAAGAAGAACACTACATTATGATCAAGTGATTGAACCAAGAAAAAGATATAACAATTGTAAATATTTATACACCCAACACAGGAGTACCTCAATACATAAGGAAAATGCTAACAGCCATGAAAGGGAAAATCGACAGTAACACACTCATAATAGGGGACTTTAACACCCCACTTTCACCAATGGACAGATCATCCAAAATGAAATTAATTAAGGGAACACAAGCTTTAAATGATACATTAAACAAGAGGGACTTAATTGATATTCATAGGATATTCCATCCAAAAACAACAGAATACACATTTTTCTCAACTGCTCATGGAACATTCTCCAAGATAGATCGTATCTTGGGTCACAAATCAAGCCTTGGCAAATTTAAGAAAATTGAAATAGTATCAAGTATCTTTTCTGACCACAACGTTATGAGACTAGATATCAATTACAGGAAAATATCTGTAAAAAATACAAACACATGGAGGCTAAACAATACACTACTTAATAATAAAGTGATCACTGAAGAAATCAAACAGGAAATCAAAAAAATACCTAGAAACAAATGACAATGGAGACACTACAACCCAAAACTTATGGGATGCAGCAAAAGCAGTTCTAAGAGGGAAGTATGTAGCAATACAAGCCTACCTTAAGAAACAGGAAACATCTCAAGTAAACAAACTAAACTTGCACCTAAATCAATCAGAGAGAGAAGGACAAAAAAAATGCAAAGTTAGCAGAAGGAAAGAAATCATAAAGATTAGATAAAATTAGAAATAAAAGAAAAAGAAATGAAGGAAACAATAGCAAAGATCCAGAAAAATAAAATCTGGCTCTTTGAGAAGATAAACAAAATTGATAAACCATTAGCCAGACCCATCAAGAAAAAAAGGGAGAAGACTCAAATCAATAGAATTAGAAATGCAAAAGGAGAAGTAACAACTGGCACTGCAGAAACACAAAAGATCATGAGAGATTACTACAAGCAACTCTATGCCAATAAAAGGGACAACTTGGGAGAAATGGACAAATTCTTAGAAATGCACAACCTGCCAAGACTGAATCAGGAAGAAATAGAAAATATGATCAGACCAATCACAAGCACTGAAATTGAAAATGTGATTAAAAATCTTCCAACAAACAAAAGCCCAGGACCAGATGGCTTCACAGGGGAATTCTATTAAACATTTAGAGAAGAGCTAACGCCTATCCTTCTCAAACTCTTCCAAAATGTAGCAGAGGGAGGAACACTCCCAAACTCATTCTACGAGGCCACCAACACCTGATACAAAACCAGAAAAGGATGTCACAAAGAAAGAAAACTACAGGCCAATATCACTGATGAAAATAGATGCAGAAATCCTCAACAAAATACTAGCCAACAGAATCCAACAGCACATTAGAAGAATCATACACCATGATCAAGTGGGGTTTATTCCAGGAATGCAAGTATTCTTCAATATACAAAAATCAATTAACGTGATACACAATATTAACAAATTGAAGGAGAAAAACCTTAAGATATTCTCAATAGATGCAGAGAAAGTTTTCGACAGATTCAACACCCATTTATGTTAAAAACCCTGCAGAAAGTAGGCGTAGAGGGAACTTTCTACAACATAATAAAGGTCATATATGACAAACCCACAGCCAACATCGCCCTCAATGGTGAAAAACTGAAAGCATTTCCATTAAGAACAGGAACAAGGCAAGGTTACCCACTCTCACCAATATTATTCAACATAGTTTGGAAGTTTTAGCCACAGAAATCAGAGAAGAAAAGGAAATAAAAGGAATCAAAATCGAATAAGAAGAAGTAAAGCTGTCACTGTTTGCAGACGACATGATACTATACATAGAGAATCCTAAAGATGTTACCAGAAAACTACTAGAGCTAATCAATGAATTAAGTGAAGTATCAAGATACAAAATTAATACAAAATTAATGCACAGAAATCTCTGGCATTTCTATACACTAATGATGAAAATCTGAAAGTGAAATCAAGAAAACACTCCCACTTACCATTGCAACAAAAAGAATAAAATATCTAGGAATAAACCTACCTAAGGAGACAAAAGACCTCTATGCGGAAAATTATAAGACACTGATTAAAGAAATTAAAGATGATGGAAATAGATGAAGAGATATACCATGTTCTTGGATAGGAAGAATCAACATTGTAGAAATGACTCTACTTCCCAAAGCAATCTACAGATTCAATGCAATCCCTATCAAACTACCACTGGCATTTTTACAGAACTAGAACAAAAAAAAATACAAAATTTGTATGGAAACACAAAAGACCCCGAATAGCCAAAGCAAACTTGAGAACGAAAAATGGAGCTGGAGGAATCAGGCTCCCTGACTTCAGACTATACTACAAAGCTACAGTAATCATGAGAGTATGGTACTGGCACAGAAACAGAAATATAGATCAATGGAACAGGATAGAAAGCCAGGGGTAAACCCACGCACATGTGGTCACCTTATCTTTGATAAAGAATGTACAGTGGAGAAAGGACAACCCCTTCAATAAGTGGTGCTGGGAAAACTGGACAGGTACATGTAAAAGTATGAGATTAGATCACTCCCTAAAACCATACACAAAAATAAGCACAAAATGGATTAAAGACCTAAATGTAAGACCAGAAGTTATCCAACTCTTAGAGGAAAACATAGGCAGAACACTCTATGACATAAATCACAGCAAGATTCTTTGTGACCCACCTCCTAGCGAAATGGAAATAAAAACAGAGATAAACAAATGGGACTAATGAAACTTCAAAGCTTTTGCACAGCAAAGGAAACCATAAACAAGACCAAAATACAACCCTCAGAATGGGAGAAAATATTTGCAAATGAGGCAACTGACAAAGCATTAATCTCCAAAATTTACAAGCAGTTCATGCAGCTCAATAACAAAAAAACAAACAACCCAATCAAAAAATCGGCAGAAGACCTAAATAGACATTTCTCCAAAGAAGATATGCAGCCTGCCAACAAACACATGAAAGAATGCTCAGCATCATTAATCATTAGAGAAATGCAAATCAAATCTACAATGAGATATCATCTCACACCAGTCAGAATGGCCATCATCAAAAAATCTAGAAACAATAAATGCTGGAGAGGGTGTGGAGAAAAGGGAACACTCTTGCACTGCTGGTGGGAATGTGAATTGGTACAGTCACTATGGAGAACCGTATGGTGGTTTTTTAAACAACTACAAATAGAACTACCATATTACCCAGCTATCCCTCTACTGGGCATATACCCTGAGAAATCCATAATTCAAAAATAATCATGTACCAAAATGTTCATTGCAGTTCTATTTACAATAGCCAGGAGAAGGAAACAACCTAAGTGTCCATCATCAGATGAATGGATTAAGAAGATGTGGCACATATATACAATGGAATATTACTCAGCCATAAAAAGAAACAAAACTGATCTATTTGTAATGAGGTGGATGGACCTAGAGTTTGTCATACACAGTGAAGTAAGTCAGAAAGAGAAAGACAAACACTGTATGCTAACACATATATATGGAATTTAAGAAAAAAAAGTCATGAAGAACCTAGATGTAAGACAGGAATAAAGACATAGATCTACTAGAGAACGGGCTTGAGGATATGGGGAGGGGGAAGTGTAAGCTGTGACAAAGCAAGAGAGTGTACACTACCAAACATAAAATCGATGGCTGGTGGGATGCAGGTGTGTAGCACAGGGAGATCAGCTCTGTGATTTTTGACCACCTGTAGGGGTGAGATAGGGAGGGTGGGAGGGAGGGTGACCCAAGAGGGAAGAGATATGGGAAAATATTTATATGTTTAACTGATTCACTTTGTTATAAAGCAGAGGCTAACACACCATTGTAGAACAATTATACTCCAATAAAGATGTAAAAACAATAAAAATAATTAAAAAATAATAATTACATTGCAGAGCTTCTCCAACAGGAAAGAGACCTCCAAGCCCCACATCAGGCTCCCCAGTATGGTGGTCTTGAACTAGGAAGATGAGCCCCCAGAGCATTTGGCTTTGTAGACTAGTGGGGCTTAATTTTGTGAGCCCCACAGGATTTGGGGGAATAGAGTCTTCACTCTTAAAGGGTGCACACAAAATTTCACATGTATTGGGACCCAGATCAAAAGTAGGAATCTGATTGGAGCCTGGTCCAGACCTACCTGCTGGTCTTGGATTTTCCTGGAGTGGCAGTGGGTGGCTGCTGCTCACCCTGGGGACATAGACACTAGTGGCATACAGTCTTGGGAGCTTTCTACCACAGGGATGCTGGTGTTGGTGGCTGCCATTTTGGGATCCTCTATCTAGCTCTTTTTCACTAAGACCTAGCCTTACCCAACAGACTGTAGGTGCCAGTGCTGGTATGCCTCAGGACATGGAACTAACTGTGTGGGGACACAGCCCCATCCATCATCAGACAAGTTGCCTAAAGACCTCTTGAACCCACAGCTGTCTCTTGACATACCTTTAGACATGGCCCTGCACAACAGAGGGCATAGGACACAGATCCACCCATCAGTGGGCAGGCACCAGCTCCAGAATCCCCTGGGACTCCACCCTACCCTCCAGAAAGCTTTGTCTAGCCTCTGAATCAGCCTTACCCAACAGGGAGCAGACAAAAGACACAAGAAAACCACTTTCTTACTGTCTGTGGATACAGCCTGACTATAGAAGACCAGACCCTGCCCTGAGACCAACTGGACCCTGGTCCTGCCCATTAGCAGGCCAAAACAAGCTTCAGGATACCCTGAACCCTATACCCAAATATGTCAGGAATCAGCCTCCTCATCAGCAACCTGAAACCAGCTATGTAATGTCTGAGCCCTGCAGCCAGACTCTAGGACCTGGCTTTGCCTGACTGTAGTGCAGGGCTAACCCCAGGACCTGGATTCACCCACCAATGGTGGGAGAGAGCTCCAGAGTCTCCACAACCCTGACTCCACTGACCAGTGAGCCAGTGTAAGCCCCAGGACACCCTGGCCTTTCTCAGTCAGCCACATTGTGACCCAGTACCACCAAATAGTAGCTGCAAACCCCACACAAGGCAGGGCCTGGCAACCAACCAGACCATTGGCCTCCAAGCCAACCAGACTGCCCACATAGTCAGCAAACCATAACAGAAGGACACAAGTGACCTTATTACAGAGAACCCCTCTAATGATGCCCACTCTCACCACTTTTATTCATAATAGTTTTGTAAGTCCTAGCCACAGCAATCAGAGAAGAAAAAGAAATCCAAATTGGAAATGAAGAAGTAAAACCATCATTGTTTGCAGATGACATGATACTATACATAGAAAATCCTAAGGAAATCACCAGAAATCTATTAGAACCATCAATGAATTCAGTAGTTTCAGGATACAAAATTAATATAAAGAAATACGTTGCATCTCTATACACTAAGAATGAACAGAAAGAGAAATTAAGGAAACAATCACATTTACCATTGCATAAAAAATAATAAATACCTAGGTATAAACCTACTAAGGAGGTAAAAGAACCATACTTGTAAAACTAGAAGACAACAGTGAAAGAAATAGAAGACAACACAAACAGATGGAAAGATATATCATGTTTTTGGATTGGAAGAATTAATATTGTGAAAATGACCATATAACCCAAGGCAATTTAAAAATTCAACGCAATCCCTATCAAAATACCAATGGCATTTTTTTTTTTACAGAACTAGAACAAATAATCTTAAAATTTGTGCTGAACCACAAAAGACCCCAAATAGCCAAAACAATCTTGAGAAGGAAAAACAGAGCTGGAGGAATCACACACCTTGATTTTTGGTTATACTACAAAGCTAAAGTAATCAAAGTACGTTACTGGCACAAAAACAGACATATAGATGAGTGGAACAGAATAATGAACCCAGAAATAAACCCATGCACTTATGGTCAATTAATCTATGACTAAAAAGCAAGAATATACAATGGAAAAAAAAGATATTCTCTTTAATAAGTGGTGCTGGGAACAAGGGACAGATACATGTAAAAGAATGAAGTTAGAATATTCTCTAACACCATATACAAAAATAAACTCTAAATTGTTTAAAAACCTAAATGTAAGACCAGAAACCATGAAGCTCCTAGTAGAAAAAAATAGACAAAACTTTATTTGACATAGATTACAGCAATATCTTCTGGTTCAGTCTCCTAAAGCAAAATAAATTAAAGCAAAAATAAACAAATGGGACCTAATTAAACTTAAAAGTTTTGCACCATGAAGGAAACCATCAATGGAACGAAAAAACAATTTACAGAATGGGAAAAAGTATTTGCAAATGATATGACGAATAATGGATTAATATCAAAAAATATACAAAGCTCATACAACTCAACATAAAAAAAAGAATTTAAAAATGGGCAGAAGACCTGAATAGACATTTCTCCAAAGTAGACATACAGATGGCGAATAGGCATATTAAAAGATGCTCAACATCACTAATCATCAGGGAAATGCAAATCAAAACCACAATGAGATATCACCTCACACCTATTAGAAAGGCTATTACCAAAAAGACAAGAAGTAACATGTTGGTGAGGATGTGGAGAAAAGTGAACCCATGTACACAGTTGTTGGGAATGTGAATTAATGTAGCCACTGTTGAAAACATTATGGAGGTTTCTCATAAACTAAAAATAGAAATACCATATGACCCAGCAATTCCACTCCTGCATATATATCTGAAAAAATCCACTAATTCGAAAAGATACATGCACCCCAATGTTCATAGCAGAACTGTTTACAATTGCCAAGATATGGAAGCATCCTAAGTGTCCATCAGCAGATGAATGGATAAAGAAGATGTAGTATAGATACACAATGGAATACTACTCTGCCATAAAAATAATGAAATTTTGCCATTTGAAGCAACATGGATGGACTTGGAGGGTATTATTCCAAGTGAAATAACTCAGACAGAAAGACAAATACTGTATGATAAAATTTATATGTGGAGGGCTTCCCTGGTGGCACAGTGGTTGAGAGTCCACCTGCCGATGCAGGGGACATGGGTTTGTGCCCCGGTTCGGGAAGATCCCACATGCCGTGGAGCGGCTAGGCCCGTGAGCCATGGCCGCTGAGCCTGCGCGTCCAGAGCCTGTGCTCCGCCATGGGAGAGGCCACAACAGTGAGAGGCCCACTTACCGCAAAAAAAAAAAAAAAAAAACCAACTTATACGTGGAATCTAAAAAATACAACAAACTGCAGGATATATCAAAAAAGAAACAGACTCACAGATATGGAGAACAAACTACTGGTTACCAGTGGGGAGAGGGAAGGGAGGAAAGGCAATATAGAGGAAGGAGATTAGGAGGTACAAACTATTATGTATAAAATAAGCTACTAGGGTATATTTTATGACACAGGGAATATAAACAATATTTTATAGTAATTATAAGTGACGTATAACCGTTCAAAATTATGAATCACTATACTGTATACTTGTAACATATAATACTGTACATCTACTATACTTCAATAAAAGTCTACCTCTGAACAATTTAAACTTTCACTTGTCCCAGGCATTTAGATGTTTAAATACTCTAGTTTAGAGCTTCTCAAACTAACTCTGTTGAAGAATCATTTTTATTTTTAATACCCAATCTGTGATAAAAGTATAATTTTATTAAATAGAATAAAATGTTACTGAAAATGTGAAATTAAAAAAGCAAATATATATAAAATTCAAACCCACTGGTCACATTTGAATGTTGCAGCAATGTCGTTTCTATAAATATTTCTAAATGCTTTTTCTTTATTTCTATCTTTATCTTGCCATTGATCATTTCAAAAACCAGTTTCAGTCCTGTTACTTAATGAGTAACATTGATAGAATGCAATGATCAGTGCTTCTCAAATTTGTGTGCATGTGAGATACCTGGGGATCTTGTTATACAGGTTCTAATAGTTCTAGAATTGGGTCTGAGATTTGGCAGTTCTAGCAAGTTACCAGGTGGAATATATAGAGCTAGTTTGTAAACCACTATTCAGCCATAAATCATTAGGCAATAAGTTCCTTGTGGGAAATTATTGTGTATACTAATTTCTATATCCTCAGTATCCATCACGATACCAGCCACAGAGGAGGTGTTTAAGAAATGTTTGTTTCATAAAGAAGTGATCCACTAGATTTTCTACTTCCATGTATCCATCGACTTTTTTTATTTCAAAAAATATATATCCTTAACCATTTGATTATGAGAGTAGGAAGGGGGGAAGATTCTTTTTTCAAATATCCAATCTATTGTAAAGGTATGCTTTTGTAAAATACATTAAAATGAATTGCTAGAAAAATAACATTAAAAAATAAATGATACATGAAATTAAAGTCCATATTTGGATGTTGCAAAGATGTCCAATTCCATTCTATCACTTACTCTAAATTTATGGAGATGTCTCAAGAAACGGATCGGTTGAATCTACATGGTCCACTGCCACACTGATTCTACAACATTAATGAGGATGGTGTTTCTTATAATAGGTAAAGGATTCATTGTTTTCAGTGTTCTTTTAATTCAAGTACCACTTTGAATAGATGTTGCTGGAATTTTCTATCTTATTTGTGGCTTTTTTTTTCTTTCACTGAGCTGAACACATTAACTGGTTTAACTTGTGAAGCTAGTTATACATGCAGAATAGAATGAGTAGGATGGGGTCTGAGCAACTAGGCAGCAAAGCTCCATAAAAGCTTCTCTGGGTATTGTCTTAATAATTTCAATAAGACATTATCTTTTAGGCATGGCATTACCAAGTTTGTGACTCATACAACTGTCATCAAATTTTTCTCTGTTTTATATCTACTTTAGCTTGGCAAATTGTGACATAGTTGTTCTGGCAAAAGAAATTTCAAAAAGCTTATAAAAGGACTTGGAGTCTTCTCCAGCTTCAAATAATTCTGTCAAAATCTGATTTGATGTGTGCCACACAAATGAAACTGCTCTTTGAATTATAACAAATGGCTTTTAAAATTAGGTGGGAGAAGGTTTGTATTCAACTGGTCATGTAAGAACTCATCAGTGATTTAAATGACAATGTTTGTTGCTTGCATACTTGCTGGAGGTGTTCTTTAAAAATATCCATGTGTCCTTGATGCCATGGGACTCCTCTATACAGCTTTCCTTTCGGAGCCTGTGCATTTTTGCTTATCAGGACACTACGGAAACCAACAAAAGACCTAGAGGATCCAGAGTGTCAACAAAAAAAAAGGAGCTTTAGACTTCCTTAGCGGACCATCAGGGATTTGCCTATTGGTATCTGAATCAATCAATATCACTTTTGATCTTTGTGACATTTATGCTATTGTTGTATATCTCTTTTCTGTAAATTCATCACTCAAGTGTCCAATTCTTTCTTTATCACTTTATTTTTGGTAAATGTTGACTACTTTAGGGAATGTTAGGTATAGTAGTAAGGTAGTCATAGAAATTATAATGATGTGTATGTCCTTTTCAGATTATTTCAAATCTGCCTACCCCCAAGTAGATGTAAGATCCAGGAAGGCAGGGATCTTGCCTTTTTTGGTTATTGCTGCAATTTCAGCATCTAGAACAGTGTCTGGCTCATAGAGGATGCTTAAAAAGTATTTGTTGAATAAAAGTTCAATTATTATTTCAAGCACTACACTCAAAAATATAGACACAATTAATTGATATCTATAACTGTATCTCAAGATAAATAGACAGAAATAGAAAAAAAAATCATGTAGCCTGTCTTTTTAATCTTGCTGAACTTAAAGAACATTAAAAAAATAAAGAGAAGCTAGTCAACACATGCTTTTAAAAACATGTTCACTTACATCTAATATGTTACCTTTCTTACTAATCTTTAATAAGTCACTCATAGCTTAATCTAACTCTGGTTTAGCCACATATTACATTACAATACACTTTTCCCCAACCCATTCTGAGGATTATCTTAGAGCCAAATCTTTCCTGTCGCTGGTGGTACACGTCTAAAACTTATCTCAGGTGTATTTGGGAAGAAGGGCCCTCCACTACCAGTAGTGGGTTACTTAGAACAAATTATTTTCAGAATTCTCTGTTTCATAGCATTAACTGAAGTAGACCTTAATATTACAATGGGAAAACGAAAGGCACCAAAAGTACCTGTGACATATTTTATTCCCACTTACATCCCCACTGCTAATCACAAAGACATTTTCTATCTATTCTTCTCTCAAAAAAGATCACTATCTTCTCCCTTCTCAAAGCAATCTCTACTTGCAATTAGTTAATAGTGGTTAGCAATATCCTGGCAGCTTATAATTTCTACTGTTTGTCATGGATGCACACTGCTTTCTAAAATGATATTTATTGCCATAGAACAATCCACCTTGAACAGAAATCTGAAATATCAGTGACCTTACTGCTTTCCTTCCTTCCTCACTTTGCAACAGCCACAGTAACCTCATTGCTGTCCCCTAGAACATCCCAGGAACATTCAGGTCTTCCTTTCGTAAAATGGGAGATAAAACATGGTCACCTATGCCAAGAATTTTAAAATGTAGCCATGAGGCCATTAAAGAAGTGAACCTTACACATATCTTCACCAGGTGGAACCATGAACTTTTGAACTAGGCCAAACCACAAATATTCCAAGGACTCTGCAAGAACACCTGCAGCTTGTCATGGTAAGGGACTTTTACCTCCCTTTAGTGGTAGCCTTAGCACTTAATCATGTTTAGCCAAGACTAGCTTCAATTAAAATTCTTTGTAATGCAAATTTCCCTTCTTTGTCTTTAAAACCCCTGACTTTTTTTTTAACATCTTCATTGGAGTATAATTGCTTTACACTGGTGTGTGTTTCTGCATTATAACAACGTGAATCAGCTATACATATACATATATCCCCATATCTCCTCCCTCTTGTATCTGCCTCACACCCTCTCTATCTAACCCGTCTAGGTGGTCATGAAGTACCGAGATGGTCTCCCTGTGCAAAGTGGCTGCTTCTTCCAACTAGCTATCTATTTTACATTTGATAGTATATAAATGTCTATGTCACTCTCTCCCGTCATCCCAGCTTACCCTTACCCGTCCCCTTGTCCTCAAGTCCATTTTCTACATCTACATCTTTATTCCTGTCCTGCTTCAAGGTTCTTCAGAATCTTTTTTTTTAGATTCCATATATATGTGTTAGCATATCGTATTTGTTTTTCTCTTTCTGACTTACTTCACTCTGTATGACAGACTCTAGGTCCATCCACCTCACTGCAAATAACTCAATTTTGTTTCTTTTTATCATTGAGCAATATTCTATTGTATATATGTGCCACACCTTCTTTATCCATTCATCTGTTCATGGACACTTATTTACAATCCTGGCTATTGTAAATAGAGCCACACTGAACATTGTGGCACATGACTCTTTTTGAATTATGGTTTTCTCAGGGTGTATGACCAGTAGTGAGATTGCTGGGTTGTATGGTAGTTCTATTTTTAGTTTTTTAAGGAACCTCCATATTGTTTTCCATAGTGGCTGTATCAATTCTCATTCCCACCAGCAGTGCAAGAGGGTTCCCTTTTCTCCACACCCTCTCCAGAATTTATTGTTTCTAGATTTTTTTGAAGATGGCCATTCTGACTGGTGTGAGGTGATACCTCATTGTAGTTTTGATTTGCATTTCTCTAATGATTAGTGATGTTGAATATCGTTTCTTGTGTTTGTTGGCAATCTGTATATTGTCTTTGGAGAAATGTCTATTTAGGTCTTCTGCCCATTTTTGGATTGGGTTGTTTGTTTTTTTGATATTGAGCTGTATGAACTTCCTGTATATATTGGAGATTAATCCTTTGTCAGTTGCTTCATTTGAAAATATTTTCTTTCATTCTGAGGGTTGTCTTTTCATCTTGTTTATGGTTTCCTTTGCTGTGCAAAAGCTTTTAAGTTTCCTTAGGTCCAATTTTGTTTATTTTTGTTTTTACTTCCATTTCTCTAGGAGGTAAGTCAAAAAGTATCTTGTGATTTATGTCATAAAGTGTTCTGCCTACGTTTTCCTCTAAGAGTTTGATAGTGTCTGGACTTACATTTAAGTCTTTAATCCATTTTGAGTTTATTTTTGTATATGGTGTTTGGGAGTGTTCTAATTTCATTCTTTTACATGTAGCTGTCCAGTTTTCCCAGCACCACTATTGAAGAGGCTGTCTTTCCTCCATTGTATATTCTTGCCTTCTTTATCAAAGTTAAGGTGACCATATGTGTGTGGGTTTATCTCTGGGCTTTCTATCCTGTTCCAGTGATCTATATTTCTATTTTTGTGCCACTACCATACTGTCTTGATTGCTGTAGCTTTGTAGTGTATTCTGAAATCAGGGAGCCTGATTCCTCTAGCTCAGGTTTTCTTTCTCAAGATCACTTTGGCTATTTGAGGTCTTTTGTGTTTCCATACAAATTGTGATTTTTTTGTTGTTGTTGCTGTTCTAGTTCTGTGAAAAGTGCCATTGGTAGTTTGATAAGGATTGCATTGAATCTGTAGATGGCTTTGGGTAGTATATTCATTTTCACAATGTTGATCCTTCCAATCCAAGAACATGGTATATCTCTCAATCCAAGAACATGGTATATCTCTCCATCTGTTTTTATCATCTGTAATTTCTTTCATCAGTGTCTTATAGTTTTCTGAATACAGGTCTTTTGTCTCCTCAGGTAGGTTCTCCTAGGTATTTTATTATCTCTTTTTGCAATGGTAAATGGGAGTGTTTCCTTGATTTCTCTTTCAGATTTTCATCATTAGTGTATTGGAATGCAAGAGATTTCTGTGCATTAATTTTAAATCTTGTTAATTTACCAAATTCATTGATTAGCTCTACTAGTTTTCTGGTAGCATCTTTAGGATTCTCTATATATAGTATCATGTCATCTGCAAATAGTCGCTGTTTTACTTCTTCTTTTCCAATTTGGATTCCTTTTATTTCTTTTTCTTCTCTGATTGCTGTGGCTAAAACTTCCAAAACTATGTTGAATAATAGTGGTGCGGGTGGGCAACCTTGTTTTGTTCCTGGTCTTAGTGGAAATGGTTTCAGTTTTTTACCACTGAGGATGATGTTAGCTGTTTGTTTGTCATATATGGCCTTTACTACATTGAGTTAAGTTCCCTCTATGCCTACTTTCTGGAGGGTTTTTTTTTAATCATAAATGGGTGTTGAATTTTGTCAAAAGCTTTCTCTGCATCTATTGAGATGGTCATATAGTTTTCCTCCTTCAATTTGTTAATATGGTTTATCATATTGATTGATTTGCGTATATTAAAGAATCCTTGCATTCCTAGCATAAACACCATTTGATCATGTTGTATGATCCTTTTAATGTGCCATTGGATTCTGTTTCCTAGTATTTTCTTGAGGATTTTTGCATTTATGTTCATCAGTGATATTGGTCTTTTTCTTTTTTTGTGGCATCTTTGTCTGGTTTTGGTATCAGGGTGATGGTGGCCTTGTAGAGTGAGTTTGGGAGTGTTTCTCCCTCTGCTATATTTTGGAAGATTTTGAGAAGGATATGTGTTAGCTGTTCTCTAAATTTTTGATAGAATTTGCCTGTGAATCCATCTGGTCCTGGTTAAAAGCCCCTGAGTTTTAATCCCTAGTGGGACACTGTTTGGATTGCTACCCATATTTATGTGCCCTGCATTGCAATTCCTTAATTGCAAATAAATGCTGTTTGCTTTATTATTGCCTGCTAGGTTTATGTAGGTTGACAAACATGGAGTCAGGGGTAGGACCTGAAGCGATCTCATTGCTTCATAATGGGTGTCTCCTGGAATTGGGTGTGGTAGCCATAGAGCCTTTTGTACTCAATGTTTTCTTGAAACTACCATCTCGACTATGAGTCCTCCTAGGCTCAAACCTCCTTTCTTTTGGCTGAGGTCTCAGTCACTAGCTTTCTTTGGGGTCAGGTGGGCAGTTGCACTGTGAGATGATTATTTCAAAGTGCCAGCTCATGGCTAGGCCACTGGAGGGGTTTTCCTACTACTGAATCCTCTTATTTCTTGGCGTGCTTCTTTAATTGTGGGATTGTCCTCTTCTAAGTTCCACTGAGAGTGTTATCCTACTTTGGGGACCAGAACTGGTTTTATGTTTAAAAACTATGTCTACCTTCATCTTGTACGCTTCTTTCTTGATGTACTAATAACATAAAAGATGATTTAAATTTACAGTGGCCACAATGGGGTTCTCTGGGAGTCTCTAAACTTATTTTTCTGTGCAATAAACTTGAAAACTATGGCACTAAGCAAATTGAATAGGACAGTTACTTTAATTGGTACTTAGAGACCCCTAAATGAGTCCAGGACTTCGAAATCTGTTCCCTCCAAGATGCAAATTCTAAACTTTCTGAAAAGATTGCTCAATTACAAAAGACTTATAACTCTTCTCTGTCCCCCACTCCTGCTCCTCAAGTCTGTCCCCAGTATTTCCTTCTTTATCCTTCCCTTCCTAACTCTCTCTTTCTCCCAAAGGCCCTGGGGTTCCCCTTGAACCTCCAGCCTCAACCTCTTCCATTTAGCCAGTTCAAATTCATCCCTTTAAATTGAAGTCCAATAATGAAGGCACCCTTTTAAATGTAACGTACACATCTTGGACTAATGCAGAATTGTGAGCTATAACCAAAGAATCTCCCAAGGTTACTGAGAATCCTCACCATTTCTCAGAGGAAGTTAACATTGTATTTTCCTGATTTTATCAATTAGTCCACAAGCTACTGGGAGGGAGGAGGTCAGACCCAACATTGGATGACTAAAGACGCCTGGAGTCATCCTTTAGAGGATCTTTAATGGATCATGCCAGCTAACAAATATAAAGCCTAAGAAAGAGAAAAAAAAAACCTTATATGAAGCCATCCCTTGGACCTTCCCAAAACCTATTGATTAGAATCAAATCCAAGCATGCATTCAAAGGACTGATGAACTTATGCATGATTATTACAACAGAGTTGAAATTGTTTTTAAGGAAAACTCTGGACTCACTTTAGTCACAGAGTCCACTAAGGTGGTCTTTAAACCCATATTCATAAATGTCCTAGATGAAGATCTCACAATTCTAGTAAAGTGAGTACAACTTAATTGAGAAACCAGAGAAGCTCCTGATTTGGTTAATCTGGCAAACCAATTGGCCTGGGCTATTCAAAATTCAAATAAACACAAGGCCACTAAAATCATGAATTTACAGCTTCAACAGCTATCAGCTTCCTCCCAGAGGCTTCAATAAACTAAATCAAAGCCTTCAAACTCTAAAAATGCTTTCCATTTTTGTGAGAAAACCGGTCATTGGAAAAAGGAGTGCCTTAATCTAAAACACTTTAAAAATTCTCCCACGTTAAGCCTTCAGATCCTGTTATGTACTGAGGCTGCTCCAAGGACAAACAGGGTTTTTTTCTGATTCTTTCCATTAATTATCTGGGAGAAACATTCTTCATGATTGGAAATGATCTTATTACCATCTTAACTGGTACTTGAGCCACACTTTCCATGCTCAACCACAGCACCTTCAAACAACCATTTCCTCAGAGTACTGAGAAAATTCAAATGGTGGGAGTATCTAATAAATCCTTTATAGCTTAAGAGTCCCTTCTCTTACCTTTCCAATTGGGCCCCTGCCAGAAAAACCATTCCTTCTTATTGGTCAGTTCTGCTCCTGTCAACTTACTGGGATGAAACATTTTAGGAAAAAAAAAAGAAAAAATATATACATACATATATCATGCTGCCATTGCTTTTTTCAAAAGGGGGAAATTATCCTTAAAATTTATTTAACTCCCTCAACAATTGATGGCATTCCAAGCTCCTCAACCTTATTAGCAGGTTTTGCACTTAATACTAGCTTGGAAGCTTGGAAGATAACATAAATATAAAACACCTCAAAGAAGTCCCTGAGAAACTCCGGGCAATGTCCACAATTGACATTGGGTGGATTCATTCATCTCTCCCAATTGGAATTCAAATTGACCTTGATATGCCTTTTCCTAAAGTTAAAAAACATCCTTTAAAACCTGAGGCCTTAGCAGGAATTAAAACAATCATAGAGGAATATAAGACACAAAACCTCATAGTTTTTTGCTCTAGCCCTTGTGATACACCCATTCCCTCTATTAAGAAACCTCATGGAAGAGGATGGAGATTTGTCCAAGATTTGAGGACTATTAAAAACAGTTTCATCCCTTGTCATCCAGTTGTCCTTAATCCTCATACTCCTTTATGGCAATACCAATAGAGAATAATTTTTTTCACTGCAATAGGCCTCCGTAGCATCCTTTTCACAGACCCTAATAGCAGATTTAGCAGATGTCATTTTTCCACATGGGTCGATCCTTTTACAATATGTTGATGAACTTCTCTGCTCCTCTTCCAAGGAAGCAAATGAGCAAGAGAGCATCCAGCTCCTCAAGCTGTTAACAACTAAAGATCAGAAGGTCTCTAAATAGAAATTACAACTTATTCAAATGCAGGTCAAATACCAAGGACAGCTGATCTTAAATCAAAGACTCCTTTTAGACCCTAATAAGATACAAAATGTCTCAAATTTCCCTTGACCAAAGACAAAAAAAAACTTTGAGGATTTTGGGGTCTGGCCAGGTACTGTAAGAACTGGATACCTAAATTTTCCTTAATTGCCTAGCCTCTATACTTTGCTCAAAGCTGAAAGACCAGATTCCTTAGATTGGGAAGAAAATACCTTTATGACTTTCTAGAAGCTGAAAAGTGGACTTCTCAGTTCCCTTGCTTTATGACATCCTAATAATCAGCTTGGCTTTTTCTTCTTAGTGTACAAAAGGAAGGAGAAGGACTTAGGAGTGCTTACTCAAAGGAATAGAGGTCAACACTGCTTCCTTGCCTATTATACTCAACAATCAGACCCTGTAGCCTGAGGTCTTCCTCCATGAATGAGAGCTATTTTAGCAGCAGCAGTCCTTACAAAGTCAACTGAGGAAATAGTTGTGGCTCTCCAGTCATCATTCATGTTCCACATTCAGTAGAAACCTTGCTCGATTCTCATCCCACTCAACATCTTTCTGTAAGCTGTCTTACCTTTTCTGAAATGTTACTAACTTCTCCGCATATAACCCTTTCCCACTGCAACAACCTCAACCCTGCAAAGCCTTCACCATTTACCTGATGATGAAACTTCTCATGGCTGTTTGTCCCTCACTGATCACTTATTAATTTCTAGATCTGAATTACAATAAGCCTCTATTGTTAATGCTGAGATTTCATGGTTTACTGAGGTTTTTTATTTGAAAAGTGACAAAGGAAAACACTGATCAGATATACAATCACCTCCTCCTTTGAAATAACTGAGGCAGCTCTGCTGAACCACTACTTCAGCCCAACAGGCAGAACTCCATTCTTTAACTAGAGCTTCCACCATAGCAGAAGGTAAAACTGCAAATATCTATACAGATAGCTGCTATGCCTTTGGGGTAGTTCATGACTTCGGCATACTTTGGAAACAAAGAGGATTCTTGTCCGCAGGAGGAAACCAGATTAAGAATGAAAATTGGGTCAATAAGTCATTGGAATTGGTCCAATTTCCATCTGCTCTAGTCATCATCAAGGTGCATGGGTATTCAAAACTAAATTCAGATGAAATCAAAGGAAACAATTTGGTTGACAAGGACAGCTGCCTTATGAGCCACCGAACCTGAAATTCTTACAGCAAATTTTGATTGTATTCTAAAAGAGGATCTAACGAAAATGTTCGAAGGTGTCCAATTTTAAGGCACTGCATAAAGAAAAGTTTTGTTGGGATGATAATGGCTGTATCTTTAGCCCATTAAATAATGGTATGGCCCAAATGGAAGACATGTCTTGCCAGAGTCCACAAAAAATTTCTGATGGAAATGACTCATCAGATGATCCACTGGGCAGCAAAAAAAATTGTAAATTTCATGAAACAATATTGGCAGGAAAATATTTCTAAGGCCGCCAAGGAGGCACAATTAACTTGTGTTGAATGTCCTAAATACAACCCAGGGAAAACTATCCAAACTTCCCCTGGACATTTTGACTTCCTAGTTTAAAGGGCCTTTAGATGTATGGCAAATGGATTTTATCCAGTTGCCTCCTTTCCAAGGCTATAAATTAGTTTTTGTTATGGTTTGCATGTTTTATCACTGGATTGAAGCATTCCCTTGCCAACATGTTACCACTTTGGCAGTTGCAAAATATTATTTAAAAATTCATACCCACTTGGGATGTGCCCTCAGAACTGCATAGTGACTGGGGAACACATTTTACTGACCATGTTACAAAATAGGTTTGTGAGGGTTGGCCTATTCTACAAAATTTTCAATGTGCTTATTACCCTCAGTCCTCTGGACTTTTGGAAAAAATAATAGCATTATTAATACTCAATTGGTAAAAGTTATGGAGACCTTGAAATTAGTTTGGGCTGAGGCATTTCTTCTTGTCCTTCTGAATTTAAGAGCTACCATGCTTGAGAAGCACAAGCTATCACCATTTGAAATTATTACTGACTGATTTATGCATTTGGCTTTCTCTGCTCCTGGTATTCTACTAACTAGAGGAGACATGCTTCAGTATTCAAAGGACCAATCAGAATGTTGCATAAAAAACATACCCTGGTAGAACAGCCTTTCCACTGTTGTGCTCTTAGGAGATAAGGACAACAAAAATCAAAATCTACAACCAGGTGATTTTGTCTGCTGAAAATGACATTTTAAAAAAGATTCTTTACAACATATTTGGAAGGGACCATATCAGGTACTCTTTTCTAAAATTGAAATGTAGTTTATGGACAGTATCATATCAGCTACTCTTTACTAATCCTTCTGTTGAAAAACTTAAAAGGGTTTATTCTTGAATCCATGTTTCTCATTTAAATAATTTTCTAATACCCAATTGAACTTCTTAATGGACTAGAGAATTAAAATTAAAATGAACTAAGAAGTGAAGCAAAGAGCATCTGATGCTGACAACTTTCTCGAGACTCAGGACCAGGTCGGTATATATATATATATATATATATATATATATATATATATATATATATATATATATATATATATATATATATATATATATATATATATATATATATATATATATACCACGCTAACTTCATTACTGATCCTTTTCATAATAGATCTGCTATATTGCACTGATGCATTTACTGAGTTTAATACAACAGTCTTGCTAGGGAAGGTCCACTCATTTGACTGGTGGTTTCAGAATATCACTTAATGATTTCCTTTTATTATGTACAAGATGGTGATGAGTCAGCATTTTATTGAATTACATTTAATCTTGACTCAAAATTTTACATTTCCTGAGGGTACTTCTTTTGGTAAATGTAAAGGTAATGTTCTAGTAAACGATTCGCAAACTGTAGCACATGAGAGACATCTGTCTTAGTGCTGGATATGTCTCCAAAGACCACAATCACCCAGCTCTAAGGAGCCCCTAGTTACCCCCGTCACCAATTTCTTCTTGGTTCCCAATGTTATGGTAAATTTTAGGCACCCAGCCCTTAAAACTACCCTACATAGTAAAACTGTTTGATTTGGTAGCTCCACTTTGCTTTTGGTTAACACCACCACAGAACGTTTCTCTAAAATCCTACTCCTCTAACATTCCAAGCATCTGGGTCTTCCCACTTTTTCCTTTGCCTCCTGCATCATGGAAGTGGTTGACAAAAAAACTGTAAGAAATGAGATCTGACCCATCCATGTCAAGCTTTTTTTGCACCAGGACCAGATGATTGTCAACTGGCAACTTAAAGGCCTTTAATGGCTGTACTGATCCTTGGCCATAATTTCATACCTATCAATGAAACTGTGAATAACCACACTCTTGGCAGGATACTATGTGCTCCTTTCAGGTACACTTTTGTATGTGTTACAGAGGGAACTGTGGGCTTATGAATGTCTAGACCTTGTATATGACAGGACACTGCTTTTGGGGATACCATAGCATTCCATTTCAAGTTTTTGTTAAAGAAAATATTCTAGCTGAAATCTTATATAGGCCTAGGAGAAAATTGGTGGCTCTCTTTTTACACCCTATCTACTTTCCATTGCTTATCATTGCCAAAGGATTTGTTCCTTATATTGGTGAAATCCATAAGGACCTGTTGATAAAGAATTTATCTCTACCCATAACTAAAGTAGCAAATTCGATCACTTTAGACTTGGGTCAACAACAACAATCCCTGGATTCCCTAGAGAGAGTCATATCAGATAATTGAATAGTGCTCAGTTATCTCCTTACACAACTGTGTGGTATCTGTGCCATAGCCAACACCTGCTGTGCCTGGAGCAACAGTTCTGGTGAAATTGCATTAGAACACATGAAGAAAGAAATATTGCCCAAGACCTTTTTGGACCAATGTTTTGGATGGCACCCTCTGGTCCACTACTGACGTTTTCGGCTGGCTTCCTTCTATAGGGACTTAGATAAGGATTACAAATATTGCTCATGAATGTTATTGGAATTTTGCTATGTGTGCTCGTATTTAAACTTTTCATGGTACTTCTTACTCTGATCTACTCTAAAACTTCTACAAACACCAAGATTAACAGATTCAAATGATAGATGGAGCTTATCCAACTGAACTTTCAGGTAAATAGATTAAATTCCTGGATGAGGAGACTACCTGAGTCATTACCTGAATGCCTCATTGTTCCTCAAATGTGGCCTAACCTGTATGACACAGACTTCTTGAAATAACCATTAGAGATTTAAAATATCCCCAGCTGTGGATTGCAACTTTCTGGGACTGCTTCATCTCAGTAATGTGGGACATGACTTTCTGGGACAAATCATTCCCAGCGATGTTAGACAAAGTTAATCTATAAGTTGATCAGGGATATTTTCAGAGAAAGATCTTGATCAAAATGGGGAAATGTAAAATGTGGAAATATTAATAAAATGGAGTCACCTATTTCAAGAGGTTTTAAAATCGAGCCAGGAGGCCATTACAAAGGCAAACCTTACACAGGTCCTCACCGGGTAAGACCATGAACTTTTGAATGGAGTCAAGCCACAAATATCCCAAGAACTCTTCAAGAACACATGCAACACAATAATGAACTTTTACCTCCCTCTAGTGATAGCCTTAGCACTTAATCATGGTTAGCCAAGACTAGCTTCTGCTTCCAACTCCAATTAAAATATTTGTAATGCAAACTTCTCTTCATTGTCTTTAAAAGCCCCCGATATTTACACCTAAGTGGGACCCTGTTTAGACTGCTACCCACATCTGTATGTCCCAAATTATAATTCTTTGGTTTCAAGTAAATGTTCTTTGCTTGATTATTGCCTCCTAGGTTTATTTAGATTGACGTATGCCTTATTTTTCTTAGTACTTATCACCATCTGTCACACTATAGATTTTACTTATTCATTTATTGTCTGCATCCTCCCACTATTTTTAATTTAACAAACACCTATATTGCTCATTATGTTCTTTATTTCACAAACATTTACTCTTTAATTATTATAATCATTGTGGAAGGTAGGTACTATTAATGTATCTAATTTGCTCTTTTCTATTCTTTTCTTCACTTCTATTTCATATATTTCTGCTCTGATCTTTATGATTTCTTTCCTTCTGCTAACTTAAAAGCTGATTCATTGAAAGGATAAACAAACTTGATAAACCTTTAGCCAGACTCATTAAGAAAAAATGGGAGAGGGCTCAAATCAATAAAATTAGAAATGAAAAACTAGAAGTTACAAAAGACACCACAATACAAAGGATCATAAGAGACTACTACAAGCAACGATATGTCAATAAAATGGACAACCTGGAAGAAATGGACAAATTCTTAGAAAGGTACAATCTCCCAAGACTGAAACAGGAAGAAATACAAATATGAACAGACCAATCACAATTATGGAAATTGAAACTGTGATTTTAAAAATCCCAACAGACAAAAGTTGGGAACCAGACGGCTTCACAGGCAAATTCTGTCAAACATTTAGTAAAGAGTTAACACCTATATTTCTGAAACTATACCAAAAATTTACAGAGGAAGGAACACTCCTAATCCTACTCTATGAGGCCACCATCATCCTGATACCAAAACCAGACAAAAATACCACAAATAAAAGAAAATTCCAGGCCAATATCGCTGATTAATACAGATGCAAGAATCCTCAAGAAAATACCAGCAATCAAATCCAACAACAAATTAAAAGGATCATACACCATGATCAAGTGGGATTTAACCCAGGACTGCAAGGATTTTGCAATACCTACAAGTAAATCAGTGTGATATACCATATTAACAAATTGAAGAATAAAAACCATATGATCATCTCAATAGATGCAGAAAAAGCTTTTGACAAAATTCAACACCCATTTATCATAAACAAAAAAAAATCTCCAGAAAATGGGCATAGAGGGAACCTATCTCAACATAATGAAGGCCACATATGACAAACCTACAGCTAACATGAAACTCAACAGTGAAAGGCTGAAAGCATTTCCTTTAAGAACAGGAACAAGACATGGATGTCCACTCTTTCCACTTTTATGCAACATAGTTTTGGAAGTCCTAATCGCAGCAATCAGAGAAGAAAAATAAATAAAATAAATCCAAATTGGAAAAGAAGTAAAACTTCACTGTTTGCAGATGGCACGATAATATACATAGAAAATTCTAAAGATGCTACCAGAAATCTACTAGAGCTCATCAATGAATTCAGTAAAATTACAGGATACAAAATCCATACACAGAAATCTGTTGCACTTCTATACAATAACAATGAAGGATCAGAAAGAGAAATTAAAGAAACAATCACATTTACCATTGCATCAAAAAGAATAAAATACCTAGGAATAAACCTACCTGTGGAGACAAAAGACCTCTACTCTAAATATGAGAGCTACCATACAATCCAGCAATCTCACTCCTGGACATATATCCAGAGAAAACCATGGTTTGAAAGGATACATGCACCCCAATGTTCGCTGCAGCACTGTTTACAATAGCCAAGACATGGAAAAAATCTAAATGTTAATCGACAGAGGAATGGGTAAAGAAGATGTGGTATATATATACTATGGAATATTACTCAGCCATTAAAAAGAATGAAATAATGCCATTTGCAGCAACATGGATGGATGTGGAAATTATCATACTAAATGAAATAAGTCAGAGAGAGAAAGACAAATATATGATATCACTTATATGTGGAACCTAAAAAATGATACAAATTAAATTATTTACAAAATGGAAACAGACTTAGAGAATGAACTTTTGGTTACGGGGGGGAAGTGTGGGGGGGAGGAATATATTGGGAGTTTGGGTTTGACACGTACACACTACTATATTTAAAATAGATAACCAACAAGAACCTACTGTGTAGTACAGGAAACTCTGCTCAATATTCTATGATAAGTGGAGTATTCCCAGTAGTGAGAAGAGTGTCTGGTTCATGGTAGAGTCTCAATAAATATTTGTTAAATAGATTAATGTATTTGTTTGAGGGTTAAGACATAAGCAACTGTTTCTTTATACACCCTGGAGTTTCTCTTGGTAGCTTGAAAAGATGGTATTTATCAGCTACTTCATGGAATTTATCAAGTGCTAACAGAGAGAGGTCCATTGATAGGGACTGACGCTTTGGAAACATTCAGTGAGTTGCACAACAGTATAGTGTTTTTCAGTGCTCATCAAAGTGTGTGATGAGGTTCTTAAGAGGGCCCTTAAAGTTGTGAAAGGATCTATATAGAGAGTGAAGTGAGGTTATGGTTCTGAGCCCACAAATTCTTCTGCAAAAAAATATTTATGCTTGTATTTGTTCTTTTTTTATCTTTGGATTTTGCTAAGGATTTTATTTGAACAAAGAAATAAAAATTTTTGAAAACTATTTTTACAGTGGAAAGAACACTGCCTGGTGTCAGGAGACCTGGGATCCAGTTTTGTTTCCTCTCGCTTACAGGCTATGACTCTTTCCCGGCCTTCTTCAATGGGTTACTGTGAAAATCAAACAAGATGACTCAAACAAATATATTTTGGTATGCACTGGACTGGCTCTACTGTGGGAAGAATAGGTGGTCCCCTATCTAGTCGAGTCAGGGAACCCCTAATAACTCATCCTGCCACTAAATAAAATATTTTCCCATTAGTCTTCCACAATGCCTGTAATTCTCAACATCCAGTTTAGTACTTTTGACTGAATTCTTCAAAATGCTCCTGCTAATATATTCCAAGCGAGAAATTAATCAACCACCACCAATTAACACCCTAGTATAGAATCATTTATCAGATTAGCAAATCATATTCCCTAACAGAAAGTTCCTAAAGAAATGAGAAACTGGAATGGCATATATCAAGGAAAGAGAAGAGGAAAGAAGGGCTTTGAGGGAGCAAAAATAATAATCCTTCATATTATTTTACTTCTTTACAGTTTCCAAGTAATTTTCACATCTTCCATCTATTTTATATTGACAAGTATACAGAGAAGATATATTTATGCCAATTTTACAGATAATGAAATTGAGGCTCAGGAAAATCAATCTGACCTGTACTAAACTACACATTTACCTTGAAATGTCCTCTTTCTAATGCATATATATGACTCACAACTCATTTTTCTCAATCCATCTCAGTTTATACTTTTCCTCTAAAGAACATTCTTTAGTCCCTATAGACTTGATAAGACACTCTCTTCCAGAACATTGCCAAGTGAAATGTTATTGTGATTTCCTGTTCACTTGATTGTTTATACTACTAGATTTCCAGCAGGCTTGATGGAAGAAAACCTGTGTATCTTGCTCACTGTTGTTTTCTTTGTGCCTAAATTAAGGCCTGGCACATATATAGTACTTGTTCAGCAGATATTTACTGAATAAATAAATGGTTGATAAATGTTCACAGGCAATAGTCTATGCTATTGAGTGGAAGTTAGGCCCTGGCAGACCTTGGCAACCATTCAAAAAGGAATAAGTGATCTTTGGATAAAACTATCCCAAATCCTACAAGTTGTTCAAAGGTAATGCCATTTTCCTTTTCTAAAGGCCAACTTTCATATTCTTTCTAAAGAACTCCAATTTAAAAAAAATCACTTATACTTCATACTTGTCACAACTAAAATCAAGTAGATTGATGTTGTATGGTAGCTCAGTTTCAGAAATCATTTTGTTTTTCTGTTTTCTTCCACTGCTCCTTTTCATATAGGGACTAGATTTTATTTCAATTTTTGCAAATGTGTGATATTAGTAAAAATTAATTTACTCAGTTAATAGTCTTAGAAGCTACTCAGATAAAATGTACCTCAAATACGTTCTTGATTTCTTTATTAAAACTCAATTTTTAAAGTGTAATACAAATTTAAATCTACCCTATCACTATCCTATTGATCAGCAGATATATTTATTTTTTATTATTTAAAAATTTTTATTGGAGTATAGTTGCTTTCCAATGTTGTATTAGTTTCTACTGTACAACAAAGTGAGCTACATGTATACATATATTCTCTTTATTTCCCATTTATTTCACCACAGAACATTGAATAGAGTTACCTATGCTTTACAGTATGTTTTCATTAGTTATCAATTTTATACATAGTATAAATAGTGTATATTTGTCAATCTCCATTTCCCAATTCATCCCAAACCCCCCTTTCCCCTTGGTAGCCATACGTTTGTTCTCTACATCTGTGCCTCTATTTCTACTTTGCAAATAAGATCATCTATACAATTTTTTTAGATTCCACATATGTGCTTTAATACACGATATTTGTTTTTCTCTTTCTGACTTACTTCTCTCTGTATGACAGTCTCTAGGTCCATCCACGTCTCTACAAATGACCCAATTTCATTCCTTTATGAGGCTGAATAATATTCCATTGTATATATGTACCACATCTTCTCTATCTATTCATTTGCCAATGGACATTTAAGTTGCTTCACTGTCCTGGCCATTGTAAATAGTTCTGCAATGAACATTAGGGTGCATGTGTCTTTTTGAATTATGATTCTCTCTGAGTATATGCCCAGCAGTGGGATTGCTGCATCATATGGTAGTTCTATTTTTAGTTTTTTTTTTTAAGGAACCTCCATAGTGGTTGTATCAATTTACATTCCCAGCAACAATTCAAGAGGGTTCCCTTTTTTCCACACTCTCTCCAGAATTTATTGTTTGTACACAGTTTGATGATGGCCATTCTGACTGGTGTGAGATAATACCTCATGGTAGTTTTGATTTGCATTTCTCTAATAATTAGTGATGTTAAGCATTTTTTCATGTGCCTCATCTGTAGGTTTTCTTTGGAGAAATGTCTATTTAGGTCTTCCACGCATTTTTTTGATTGCATTGTTTGTTTGTTTGTTTTGATATTGAGCTGCATGAGCTTTTCATATATTTTGGAGATTTGTTGTCAGTTCCTTTGGTTGCAAATATTTTCCCCCATTATGAGGGTTTTCTTTACATCTTCTTTATGGTTTCCTTGCTGTGCAAAAGCTTTGAAGTTTAATTAGGTCCCATTTGCTTATTTTTGTTTTTATTTTCATTACTCCAGGAAGTAGGTCACAAAAGATCTTGCTGTGAATTATGTCAAAAAGTGTTCTGCCTATGTTTTCCTCTAAGAATTTTATAGTGTCTGGCCTTACATTTAGGTCTTTAATCCATTTTTAGTTCCTTTTTGTGTATGGTGTTCGGGAGTGTTCTAATTTCTTTCTTTTACATGTAGCTATCCAGTTTTCCCAGCACCACATATTGAAGAGACTGTCTTTTCTCTATTGTAAATCCTTGCTTCCTTTGTCATAGCTTAGTTGACCATAGGTATGTGAGTTTATCTTGGAGTTTTCTATCCTGTTCCATTGATCTATACTTCTGTTTTTGTGCCAGTACAATACTCTCTTATTTACTATAGCTTTGCAGTATATTCTGAAGTCTGGGAGCCTGATTCCTCCAGCTCTGTTTTTCTTTCTCAAGATTGCTTTGGCTATTCGGGGTCTTTTGCATTTCCATACAAATTGTAAAATTTTTGTTCTTTTTCTATGAAAAATGCCATTGGTAATTTGATAGGGATTGCATTGAATCTGTAGATTGCTTTGAGTAGTAGAATCACTTTTACAATATTGATTCTTCTAATACAAGAACATGGTATATCTCTGTATCTGTTTGTGTCATCTTTTATTTCTTTCATCAGTGTGCAGAAGTTTTCTGAGTACAGGTCTTTTGCCTCCCTAGGAAGGTTTATTACTAGGTATTTTTGTTGCAATGGTAAATGGGATTGTTTCCTTAATTTGTCTTTCTGATTTTTTCTTTCTTAGTGTATAGAAATGCAAGAGATTTCTGTGTATTAATATTGCATCCTGCGACTTTACTAAATTCATTGATGAGCTCTAGTAGTTTTCTCATGTCATCTTCAAACAGAGAGAGTTTTACTTCTTTTCCAATTTGGACTTTTTAAATTTCTTTTTTCTTCTCTGATTGCCATGGTTAGGACTTCCAAAACTATGTTGAATAATGGTGGCAACAGTGGGCACCTTTGTCTTGCTCCTGATCTTAGAGGAAATGCTTTCACTTTTTCACAATTGAGAATAATGTTTCCTGTGGGTTTGTCATATATGGCCTTTTTTTTTTTTTTTTGCGTTACACAGACCCTTCACTGTTGTGGTCTCACTGTGCAGGCTCAGTGGCCATGGCTCATGGGCCTAGCCGCTCCGCAGTATGTGGGATCTTCGCAGACCGGGGCACGAACCCATGTCCCCTGCATCTCAACCACTGCATCACCAGGGAAGCCCCAATATATGTCCTTCTTTATGTTGAAGTTGTTTCCTTCTTTTGCACTTCATGGAGAGTTTTTATCATAAATGGTGTTGAATTTTGCCTAAATGTTTTTCTGCAACTATTGAGATTATCATATGGTTTTTATTCTTCAATTTGTTAATATGGTGTACCACATTGATTGATTTGTGTATATTAAATATTCCTTGCATCTCTGGGATAAATTCCACTTGGTCATGGTGTATGACCCTGTTAATATGTTGTAGGATTTGGTTTGTTAGTATTTTGTTGAGAATTTCTGTGTCTAAGTTCATCAGTCATATTGTCCTGTAATTTTCTTTCTTTTCTTTCTTTTTTTTTTTTTGGTGATATCTTTGTCTGGTTTTGGTATCAGAGTGATGGTGGCCTCATAGAATGAGTTTGAGAAGGATAGGTGTTAGTTCTCAAAATGTTTCATAGAATTCACCTGTGAGGCCATCTGGTCCTGGACTTTTGTTTGTTAGAAGATTTTTAATCACAGTTTCAAATTCATTACTTGGGATGGGTCTGTTCATATTTTCTATTTCTTCCTGGTTCAGGCTTGGAAGGTTGTACTGTTCTAAGAATTTGTCCATTTCTTTCAGGTTGTCCATTTTAATGGTATATAGTTGCTTGTAGTAGTCTCTTATGATCCTTTGTATTTCTGTGGTGTCAGTTGTAACTTTTCCATTTTCATTTCTAATTTTATGGATTTGAGTCCTCTCCATTTTTTTTTTCTTCATGAGTCTGGCTAAAGGTTTATCAATTTTGTTTATCTTCTCAAAGATCCAGCTTTCATTTTTATTGATATTTGCTATTGTTTTCTTCATTTCTTTTTCATTTATTTCTGCTCTGATATTTATGATTTCCTTCCTTCTACTAACTTTGTTTTTTGTTGTTGTTGTTGTTCTTCTTCTTCTTCTTTCTGTAATTGCTTTACTTGTAAGGTAAATTTGTTTATTTGAGATTTTTCTTGTTTCTTGAGGTAGGATTGTATTGCTATAAACTTCCCTCTTAGAACTGCTTTTGCTGCATCTCATAGGTTTTGGGTCACCGAGATTTCATTGTCTTTTGTTTCTAGGTATTTTTTGATTTCCTCTTTGATTCTTCAGTGATATCTTTTTTTATTTAGTGGCATATTGTTTAACTTCCATGTGTTTGTGTTTTTTTACAGCTTTTTTCCCTCTCTGGAATTGATTATCAATCTCATAGCTTTGTGGTTGGAAAGTTGTTTGATATGATTTCAATTTTTTAAAATTTACCAAGACTTCATTTGTGCCACAAAATATAATCTATCCTGAGGAATGTTCCATGTGCACTTGAGAAGAAAATGTATTCTGCTGCTTTCACATGGAATGTCCTATAAATATCAGTTAAGTCTATCTGGTATAATGTGTCATTTAAGGCTTCTGTTTCTTTATTAATTGCCTGTCTCAGTGATCTATCCATTGGTGTAAGTGGAGTGTTAAAATCTTTCTCCATTATCATTTTAGTGTTGATTTCCCCTTTTATGGCTGTTAGCATTTGACTTAATTATTCAGGTGCTCCTATGTTGGGTCCATAAATATGTACAATTGTTATATCTTCTTCTTGGATTGATCCCTTGATCATTATGCAGTGTCCTTCCTTGTCTCTTGTAATAGTCTTTATTTTAAAGTCTATTTTGTCTGATATGAGAATTGCTACTCCAGCTTTCTTTTTATTTCCCTTTGCATGGAATATCTTTTTCCATCCTCTCACTTTCAATCTGTATACATCCCTAGGTCTGAAGTTGGTCTCTTGTAGACTGCATATATATGGGCCTTATTTTTGTATACATTTAACCAGTCTGTGTCTTTTGGTTGGAACACTTAATCCATTTACATTTCAAGTAATTATCGATATGTATGTTCCTATTACCATTTCCTTAATTGTTTTGGGTTTTTTAATAGGTCTTTTTCTTCTTTTCTGTTTGCTTCCTAGAGAACATCCTTTAGCATTTGTTGTAAGGCTGGTATTGTGGTGCTTAATTCTCTTAGTTTTTGCTTGTATGTAAAGCTTTTGATTTCTCCGTTGAATCTGAATGAAATCCTTGCTGGGTATACTTATCTTGGTTGTAGGTTTTTCCCTTTAATCAGTTTAAAATTATCCTGCCACACCCTCCTTGCCTGCAGAATTTCTGCTGATACATCAGCTGATAACCTAATTAAATTTCCATTGTGTGTTATTTGTTGCTTTTCCCTTGCGGATTTTAATATTTTTTCTTTGTGCTTAATTTTTGTTAGTTTGATTAATATGTGTCTCAGTGTATTTCTCCTTGCGTTTATCTTATATGGGACTCTCTGTGCTTCCTGGACTTGATTATTTTCTTTCCCATATAAAGGAAGTTTTCAACTATAATCTCTTCAAATATTTTCTCAGACCCTTTCTTTTTCTCTTCTTCTCTGGGACCCCTATAATTCGAATGTTGGTGTGTTTAATGTTGTCTCAGAGTTCTATGAGTCTGTCCTTATTTCTTTTCATTCATTTATCTTTATTATGCTCTGTAGCAGTTATTTCCACCATTCTATCTTCCAGGTCACTTATCAGTTCTTCTGCCTCAGTTATTCGGTTTTTGATTCCTTCTAGTGTATTTTTGACTTCAGTTATTGTGTTCTTCATCACTGTTTTTTGGTTCTTTAGTTCTTCTAGGTCCTGGTTAAAATTTTTCTTGCCTTTTTTCAATCTGTGTTTCCATTGAATTTCTGAGATTTTGGATCATCTTTACTATCATTATTCTGAATTATTTTTCTGGGTAGACTGCCCATTTCTTCTTCATTTTTTTTTTTATTTTGAGTTTTTACCTTGTTCCTTCATCTACAACATATTTCTTTGTCTTCTCATTTTGTCTAACGTACTGTGTCTTATGTCTCCTTTCCACAGGTTGCAGGTTCATAGTTCCTCTTGCTTCTGGCGTCTGACCCTGGTGTGTGAGGATGGACCAGTGGCTTGTGTAGGCTTACAGTTGTGTGGGACTGGTGCCTGCATTCTGGTCGTTAGAGCTTGATCTTGATGGGCACTGCCATGTAAGATGGTGTGTTTTGGTGTGTCATAAGCTTAATAGGAGTTTAGACAGCTTGTCTGCTGATGGATGGCTTTGTGTTCCTGCCTTGTTTGCTGTTTGGCAATAAGGCATCCAGCACTGGAGCTTGCAGGAGTTTGGGTGGAGTTCATTCTTGCATTTGAGATAGAGACGTCTGGGAGAACTCTCATTGAAAAATATTACCTGGGGCCAGGAATTCTCTGGAGGTCCAATGTCTTAGACTCTGTGCTCCCACGCTAGAGGCTCAGGCCCAACCTCCAGCCGGGTAATTAGACCCTGCAATTCACACGTCATGGCACAATAGAGGGAAAAAAGAGAGAGATAAAAACAAACCAAGAAACAAAGCCCGAGACAGATAGCAAGCACAGAAACAAACAAACGTCAATAAAAAAAGCCCCAGACAAATGGTAGAAGCAAAAACAAACCAACAAAAACAAACAAAGGAACACACACACACAAGAAACAAAATCAAAACCAAAGAACACAAAAAACAAGAGAACAACCAGAAAAGCAAAAGAACACAAAAATGAAATCAAAGAATTAGAAATAAAACTGAGAAAAACACAAAACAAAACCAAAGCAAACCAAAGAATAAAGCAAAGAAAATGAAACAAACACACAAAAGCGATTAAAAACAGTTTCTCCTTTAACCCTCTCCTGTCTAAGCAAAGAACAGACGTCTTCAGGCGACCTACACGCATAGGCGGTACCAAATCCAAAGCTGAAACCTGGGAGCTGTGCGAACAAAGAAGAGAAAGGGAAATTTCTCCCAGCAGCCCCAGGAGCAGCGGATTAAATCTCCACAATCAACTTGATGTACCCTGAATCTGTGGAATACCTTAAGAGACAAAAAATCATCCCAAATTGAGGAGGTGGACTTTGGGAGCAAGATATATATATAATTTTTTCTTTTCTCTTTTTGTGAGTGTGCATGCTTCTGTGAGTGGTTAGCTCTGCGTACCTTTGCTATTGCAAACCAGGGTTCTGTCTGTCCATTTTATTTTATTTTTTTTACTTTTTAAAATTTCTTTCTTAAAAATTATTTTTTATTTTCTATTTTAATAACTTTTATTTTATTTTATCTTCTTTCTTTCTTTCTTTCTTTCTTTCTTTATTTCTTTCTTTCTTTCTTTTTTTCTTTCTTTCTAATTTTCTCCCTTTTATGTTGAACCGTGTGGATGAAATGTTCTTGGTGCTACAGACAGGAGTCAGTGCTGTGCCTCAGAGGTGGGAAAGCCAATTTCAGGACACTGGTCAACAAGAGCCCTCACAGCTCCACAAAATACTAAATGGAGAAAAACTCACAGAGAAATCCATCTCAAGGCCAAGAGCCAGCTCCACCCAACGGCCAGCTAACTCTAATGCTGCACACCGCATGCCAAACAACTAGCAAGACAGGAACACAACCCCACCCATTAGCAGAGAGGCTTCCTAAACTCATAATAAGGCCACACACACCCCAAAACACACCACCAGACGTGGACCTGCCCACCAGAAAGACAATATCTAGCCTCAACCACCAGAACACAGGCACTACTCCCCTCCATTAGGAAGCTTACACAACCCACTGAACCAACTTTAGCCACTGGGGACAGACACCAATAACAATGGGAAATACGAACCTGCAGGCTGCAAAAAGGAGACCACAAACACAGTAAGTTAAGCAAAATGAGAAGACAGAAAAACACACAACAGATGAAGGACCAAGGTAAAAACCCACCAGACATACAAATGAAGAGGAAAAAGTAGTCTGCCTGAAAAAGAATTCAGAATAATGATAGTAAAGATGATCCAAAATATTGGAAATAGAATCGAGAAAGTCTGAGAAACATTTATCAAGGACATAGAAGAAGTAAAGAGCAAACAATCAATGATGAACAACACAACAAATGAAATAAAAAATTCTCTAGAAGGGATCCACAACAGAATAACTAAGGCAGAAGAACAGAGAAGTAACCTGGAAGATAAAATAGTGGAAATAACTACTGCAGAGCAGAATAAAGAAAAAAGAATGAAAAGAACTGAGGACAGTCTCAGAGACTTCTGGGACAACATTAAACACACCAATGTTCGAATTACAGGGGTCCCAAAAGAAGAAGAGAAAAAGAACGAATGAGAAAATATTTGAAGTGATTATAGATGAAAAATTCCCTAATATGGGAAAGGAAATAGCTAGTCCAGGCCAGGAAGCACAGAGAGTCCCATATAGGATAAATCCAAAGAGAAATACACTGAGACACATATTAATCAAACTATCAAAAATTAAATACAAAGAAAACATATTAAAAGCAGCAAGGGAAGAACAACAAGTAACACACAAGGAAATGCCCATAAGGTTAACAGCTGATCTTTCACCAGAAACTCTGCAAGCCAGAAGGGAGTGGCAGGACATATTTAAAGTGATGGAGGAGAAAAACCCACAATCAAGATTACACTACCCAGCAAGGATCTCATTCAGATTTGATGGAGAAATTAAAACCTTTACAGGCAAGCAAAAGCTAAGAGAATTCAGCACCAGCAAACCAGCTTTAAAACAAATGCTAAAGGAACTATTCCAGGCAGGAAACACAAGAGATGGAAAAGACCTATAATAACAAACCCAAAACAATTAAGAAAATGAGTATAGGAACATACATATCGATAATTACCTTAAAAGAAAATGGATAAAATGCTCAAACCAAAAGTCATACACTTGCTGAATGGATACAAAACTAAGACCATATATATGCTGTCTACAAGAGAACCACATCAGACCTAGGGACTCATACAGACTAAAAGTGAGGGGATGGAAAAAGATATTCCATGCAAATGGAAATCAAATGAAAGCTGAAGTAGCAATTCTCATTTCCAAAAAAAAATAGATTTTAAAATAAAGACTATTAAAAACAATGAAGAAGGACACTACATTATGATCAAGGGATCAATCCAAGAAGAAGATATAACAATTGCAAATTTTTATGTGCCCAACATAGGAGCACCTCAATACATAAGGCAAATACTAACAGCCATAAAAGGGGAAATCGACAGTAACAAAATCAGAGTAGGGGACTTTAACACCCCACTTTCACCAATGGAGAGATCATCCAAGATGAAAATAAATAAGGAAACACAAGCTTTAAATGATACATTAAGCAAGATGGACTTAATTGATCTTTATAAACATTCCATCCAAAAATAACAGAATACACATACTTCTCAAGTGCTCATGAAAAATTTTCCAGGAGAGAACATATCTTGGGTCACAAATCAAAGTTTGCTAAATTTAAGAAAATTGAAATCGTATCAAGTATCTTTTTTTACCACAACACTCTGAGACTAGATATCAATTACAGGAAAAAACCTGTAAAAACTACAAACACATGGAGGCTAAACAACACACTACTTAATAACCAAGAGATCACTGAAGAAATCAAAGAGAAAATCAAAAACTACCTAGAAACAAATGACAATGAAAACACAACCATCCAAAACCTATGGGATGAAGAAAAAGCAGGTCTAAGAGGGAAGTTTATAGCAATAAAATCCTACCTTAAGAAACAAGAAACATCTCAAATAAATAACCTAATCTTGCACCTCAAGAAAATAGAGAAAGAAGAACAAAAAAATCCAAATTTAGCAGAAGGAAAGAAATCATAAAGATTAGATCAGGAATAAATGAAAAAGAACTGAAGGAAACAATAGCAAAGATCAATAAAACTAAAAGCTGGTTCTTTGAGAAAATAAAGAAAATTGATAAACAATGAGCCAGACTCATCAAGAAAAAAAGGGAGAAGACTCAAATCAATAGAATTAGAAATGAAAAAGAAGTAACAATTGACACTGCAGAAATATAAAGAATCATGAGAGATTACTACAAACAAGTCTATGCCAATAAAATGGAAAACCTGGAAGAAATGGACAAATTCTTAGAAATGCACAACCTTCGGAGACTGAACCAGGAAGAAATAGAAAATATGAACAGACCAGTCACAAACACTGAAATTGAAACTGTATTTAAAATTCTTCTAACACACAAAAGCCAGGGACCAGATGGCTTTACAGGAGAATTTTATCAAACATTTAGAGAAGAGCTAACACCTACCCTTCTCAAACTCTTCCAAAATATAGCACAGGGAGAATCACTCCCAAACTCATTCTACAGGGCCACCATCACCCTGATACCAAAACCAGACAAAGATATCACAAAGAAGGAAAACTGCAGGCCAATATCACTGATGAACATAGATGTAAAAATCCTCAACAAAATACTAGCAAACAGAATCCAACAGCACATTAAAAGGATCATACACCATGATTAAGTTAAGTTTATCCCAGGATTGCAAGGATTCATCAATATAGGAAAGTCAATCAATGTGATACACGATATTAACAAATTGAAGGAGAAAATACATATGATCATCTCAATAGATGCAAGAAAGCTTTTGACAAAATTCAACACCCATTTATGATAAAAAACTTGCAAAAAGTAGGCACAGAGGGAACTTTCCTCAACATAATAAAGGTCATATATGACAAACTCACAGACAACATCATCCTCAATGGTGAAAAATTGAAACTATTTCCACTAAGATCAGAAGCAAGACAAGGCTACCCACTCTCACCATTATAATTCAACATAGTTCTGGAAATCTTAGCCATAGCAGTCAGAGAAGAAAAAGACATAAAAGGAATCCAAACCAGAAAAGAAGAAGTAAAACTATCACTGTTTGCAGATGACATGATACTATACATAGAGAATCCTAAAGATGCTATCAGAAAACTACTAGAGCTAATCAATGAATTTATTAAAGTAGCAGCATACAAAATTAATGTACAGAAATCTCTGACATGCCTATTCACTAATGATGAAAAATCTGAAAGTGAAATTAAGAAATCACTGCCTCTTACCATCACAATGAAAAGAATAAAATGTCTAGGAATAAACCTACCGAAGGAGACAAAAGACCTGTATGCAGAAAATTATAATACACTGATGAAAGATATTAAAGGTGACATAAATAGAGGGAGAAATATACCACGTTCTTGGATTGTAAGACTCAACATTGTGAAAATGATTATACTAACAAAAGCAATCTACAGATTCAATGCAATCTCTATCAAACTACCACTTTCATTTTTCACAGAACTAGAACAAAAAATTTCACAATTTGCATGGAAACACAAAAGACCCCGAATAGCCAAAACAATCCTGAAAACAAAAAACGGAGCTGGAGTAATCAGGCTTCTTGACTTCAGACTATACTACAAAGCTACTGTAAACAAGACAGTATGGTAATGGCACAAAAACAGAAATATAGATCAGTGGAACAGGATAGAAAGCCCAGAGATCAACCCACATACACATGGTCACCTTATCTTTGATAAAGGAGGCAAGAATATGCAGTGGAGAAAAGACAGCCTCTTCAATAATTGGTGCTGGGAAAACTGGACAGGTACAGGTAAAAGTATGAAATTAGAACACTCCCTAACACCATACACAAAAATAAACTCAAAATGGATTAAAGACCTAAATGTAAGGCCAGACACTATCAAACTCTTAGAGGAAAACATAGGCAGAACACTCTATGACATAAATCACAGCAAAATTCTTTTGACCCACCTCCTAGAGAAATGGAAATAAAAACAAAAATAAACAAATGGGACCTAATGGAACTTAAAAGCTTTTGCATAGCAAAGGAAGCCATAAACAAGACCAAAAGACAACCCTCAGAATGGGAGAAAATATTTGCAAATGAAGCAACTGACAAAGGATTAATCTCCAAAATTTACAAGCAGCTCATGCAGCTCAATATCAAAAACACAAACAACCCAATCCAAAAATGGGCAGAAGCCCTAAATAAACATTTCTCTAAAGAAGATATACAGATTGCCAACAAACACCTGAAAGAATGCTCAACATCATTAATCATTAGAGAAATGTAAATCAAAACTACAAATGAATATCATCTCACACTGGTCAGAATGTCCATCATCAAAAAATCTAGAAACCATAAATGCTGTAGAGGGTGTGGAGAAAAGGGAACCGTCTTGCACTGTTGGTGGGAATGTAAATTGATACAGCCACTATGGAGAACAGTATGGAGGTTCCTTATAAATCTACAAATAGAACTACCATACGACCCAGCAATCCCACTACTGGGCATATACACTGAGAAAACCATAATTCAAAATTTATGTACCAAAATGTTCATTGCAGCTCTATTCACAATAGCCAGGACATGGAAGCAACCTAAGTGTCCATCAGCAGATGAATGGATAAAGGAGATGTTGCACATATATACAATGGAATATTACTCAGCCATATAAAGAAATGAAATTGAGTTATTTGTAGTGAGGTGGATGGACCTAAAGTCTGTCATACAGAGTAAGTAAGTCAGAAAGAGAAAAACAAATAGTGTATGCTAACACATATATATGGAATCTAAGGGAAAAAAATGTCACGAAGAACCTAGGGGCAAGACGGGAATAAAGACACAGACCTACTAGAGAATGAACTTGAGGATATGTGGAAGGGGAAAGGTAAGCTGTTACAAAGTGGGAGAGTGGCATGGACATATATACACTACCAATCGTAAAATAGATAGCTAGTGGGAAGCCGCCGCAAAACACAGGGAGATCAGCTCAGTGCTTTGTGACCACCTAGAGGGGTGGGATAGGGAGAGTGGGACAGAGGGAGGTGCAAGAGGGAAGAGATATGGGAACATATGTATATGTATAACTGATTCACTTTGTTATAAAGCAGAAAGTAACACACCATTGTAAAGCAGTTATTCTCCAGTAAAGATGTTAAAAAGAAATGATTTTAAAAATAGATGAGGGCTTCCCTGGTGGCGCAGTGGTTGAGAGTCTGCCTGCTGATGCAGGGGACATGGGTTCGTGTCTCAGTCCAGGAAGATCCCACATGCTGCGGAGCGGCTGGGCCTGTGAGCCATGGCTGCTGAGCCTGCGCGTCCAGAGCCTGTGCTCCGCGACGGGAGAGGCCACAACAGTGAGAGGCCCACATACGGCAAAAAAAAGAAAGATGAAAACAAAACAGAACAAAGAGAAAAAAAGATAAAAACAACATAGAACAAAAAAGAGGATGAAAAGGAAAAAACACAGAACAACGAAAAAGCAAAGTAAAAATAGAAATATAAAAAAATAAAAAATATATATTTAAAACATTTTAAAAAAGTAACAAAACAAAGCAATCCAAAAAACACCAAAAAAAACTGAATAAAAATAAAATAATAATAATAAAAATGAAAACCAACAACAGAATGAATCAAAACATAATAAAAATCATAGTAATAATCATATTTCCCTGGGTTCTCAGCTGTCATTATCCTTGCCCACTCTGTGAGCCTCAGCTCACCTCCATGTCCCCAGTAGGCTCTCCAGTGCCTCTGGGTTGGTCTCTGGACCCTCTGTGGGCCCTGTGGGGGCAGCTCAGCCTCTGATATGGCCCAATTCCTGCATGTGCTTGCCTCTAAAGTCCTTGGTTGCCAGAGGTAGACCAGTTTAATTTTTGGGAACACTCATTGTCCATTCAGATATTCCATAAATGCAGGGTCTGCCAAGCCAATCAAGGGCATTTAATCTGCTACTTGTGCAGCTGATGGAAAGATTTTCATTCCTTTTCCTTTGTCGCCCCACCCCTGGGTCTCAGCTCTGGTTTTAGACACACTTCTGTGTGTGGGCCACCAGCAGAAGTCTGCTCCTACGGCTGTCCTGGAGCACTCAGGTCTGCACCAGTCAGGACAGGGCATGGGGATGGCTCAGCTGTCTGGGTCGTGGGAGCCCCAGCAGTGACAGGTGTGTGGGGAAGCCAGCAGCCACAGATGCAAGAGATCTGGCCCTAGTGGGAGCATTTTCTAGTGCCTAACAGCAGGCTTGTGATGGTCAGCCCTGGCGGGGGATTTTTCTAGAGCCAAGCAGCGGGCTAATGAGTGCCAGCCCTGGTGAGCCCTTTCTTAGCACCTGGGGGAAGAGGGACTGGCAGGTGCAGAGAGAGAGCTTGGAATGGAGGCTTCACCCTCTGCATATTGCTGAACAGTGGTGCCTTGTTTCCATGGCAGTCCAGGTTTCCTCCACAGACATTCTCATTTGCGGATTTCCTCCCTCCCATCCCCTCAGGCTGTCTCCTTGTAGACAACAGTAGTCCTCCCCCTGGGTTTGCTCTCCTATCCCCACACTCCAGCTCCCAGCCCTCGTGCACCCTGGTAGACACATGTCCCAGTCGGGAGCACAAAGGGCCATGGCATGGACTTTCTGTGTAGTTCTCACTCTGTCTTGTCTGCCACAGACTGGCTGTTTCACCCTCTTCTGACAGCCTCACTTGCTTCCCTTCTGTCCCAACCAATTTCTCCATTGGTGAAGGGGCTTCCCTGGATGTGGTAACCTCTCCTCTGCTTCAGCTCCCCCCCTGGGGTGCAGATACCATCCCGCTTCCTCTCCTCTTCTTTCTCCCTTATTTCTTTCATCCTACCCAGTTATGTGTGGATCTTTATAGCTCTTTCCAGTGCCCAAAGTCCACTGCTAGTGTTCAGCCAGTGTTCTCTGAGTATTATTGCATATGTAGCTGTAATCTTTATGCATTTATATAGAGAGATGAACTCCATGTCCCTCTTTTCCTCCACCATCTTGAAAACCGATCAGAGGATATATTTAAATGTTGACCCCTGTAAGAGACATTCTTGAGCTTAATTTTTATTGTTATTACTTTTAACAGCAGATTGAAACTACTACATAACAAAATGTCTTTTGTTCCTTTTTCCCTTTTTTATTGAAGTATAGATGATGGACAATATTTTATAAGTTATAGGTGTACAATATATTGATTCACAATTTTTAAGTTTAGTCTCTATTTAAAGTTATAGAATATTGACTATATTCTCCATGCTGTGTAACATATTTTATACCTAATAGTTTTTTCCTCTTAATCCCTACTCCTGTATTTCCCCTACCTCTTCTCTCTCCCTACTTGGAACCACTAGTTTGTTCTCTGTATCTGTGAGTCAGCTTCTTTTTTGTTATATTTGCTATTTTGTTGTGTTTTTTAGCTTCCACATATAAGTGATATCATACAGTATTTTTCTTTCTCTGTCTATTTCACTTAGCATAATAACCTCTAAGTCCATCCATGTTGCTGTAAATGGCAAAATGTCATCGTTTTTTATGGCTGATTAGTATTCCATTTTTACATATATACCACCTCTTCTTTATCAATTCATTTGTTGATGGGCACTTAGGTTGCTTCCATAACTTGCAAATTGTAAATAATGCTGCTATGAACATTGGGGTGTATGTATCTTTTTGAATTAGAGTTTTTCAGATATATACCCAGGAGTGGAATTGCTGGGTCATATGGTAGTTCTGTTTTTAGTTTTCAAGAAACCTCCATAATGTTTTCCACAGTGGCTATACCAATTTACAGTCCCAACAACAGTGTGTGAGGTTTCCCTTTTCTCCACATCCTTGCCAGTATGTGGGCTCTTTTTTTTTTTATGATAGCCATTCTGACAGTTGTGAAATTATATCTCATAGTTTGATTTGTCTTTCCCTAATAATTAGCACTTTTGAGCATCTTTACATATGCCTGTTGGTCATCTGCATTTCCTCTTTGGAAAAATGTCTATTGAGATTTTCTGCCCACAGTTAATAGAGTTTTTTTTTTTTTTTTTTTGGTGTTGAGTTGTAAGAACTGTTTATATATCTTGGATGTTAACCCCTTAATAGTTATATCATTTGCAAATATTCAGTAGGTTGTCTTTTTATCTTGTTGATGGTTTCCTTAGCTGTGCAAAAGCTTTTACTTTTATTAGGTCTCATTTGTTTTTTAAAAAATTTAGTTCAACATTGTCAAAAGTAATTTTTAATTGGTGATTGTGTTTGGTTAGCAGATTTTATTTTCATATCTTTAATAGGGATTATATATTTTATATGTCTCATAGTGATTATTTCATTTATAAATTACTTTCTATGTTCCTATGTCATTCCTAGTGAAAAGTGAAGTTGGAGAAAAAATCTGGGAAGTTCAGTCCACAAAGAATGATTTTGTTTTAA